>NW_027507748.1:422346976-422666976 GCF_037356315.1 Lithobates pipiens
ATGGGCACTGATAGGCTGCATTGATGGGTACTGATGAGTAGACATGTGCACTGCTGAAAAATGTGTTTGTTTTAGTTTTCGTTTCATTAGTTTTTTCGTTTTCGAATCTTTCGTTATGATAGCAATTTGAAAAATTTTAAATTCAAAAATTCGTAAATTCGAAAGTTCATAAATTAGAAAATTTGAAAATAAGACAGAAAATTCAAAAAATTACAAAGAATAACTAACTAACTAATAATAACTAACTATTAAATTATAGGTATTGGAATTTCCTTTCAAATTTGGCTGTTAGTAAAGGTAACGAATAAGAATTTATTCAAAGTTATGAATTATCCGAAATAATGAATGCCACATCTAAACAAATGGAATGGAATGAATTAATAAATAATAATAATAAAAAGGCTTTATAATTATTTATTATTAATAATTTGTTACGTTCCATTCATTTAGATACGACATTCATTATTTTGGATAATTCGTAACTTTGGATACATTCATATTTGTTATGTTCACTAACAACCAAATGTGAAAGGAAATTCTGATACCTATAATTTAATAGTTAGTAATAGTTAAGTTATTATTAGTTTTAAATTTCAAATTTTTGGGTTTTTGGATTTTAGAATTTATGAATTTTCAAATTTACGAATTTATGAATTTTCAAATATTCGAATTTACAAATATTCGGAAAATTTGTTATATGGGTTTTCATTAATTCGGATATATCTTAATTAATGATCAAATTTGTTAAAAAACGAATTCCGAACTAAACAAATTGCACATGTCTACTGATGGAGCTGCAATGATGGGTACTGATGAGACTGCATTAATGGGCACTGATAGGCTATATTGATAGGCACTGATGAGGCTGCATTGATGGGCCCTGATAAGGCTGCACTGATGAGGTAGCACTGATGGGCACTGATGAGGTAGCACTGATGGGAACTGATGAGGCGGCACTGATGGGCTCAGATAAGTTGCTCTGATGGGCACTGATATGCTGCACTGATGGACACTGATAGGCTGCATTGATGGGCACTAATAGGCTGCCTTGATGGGTACTAATAAAGTTGTTATTGTTAATATTTATGTTTGTAACTTAATTCTGCATAAAATATTTAACGGTATAATTTTATGCGATAATTTACAAGGGTGTTTTTAGGGCAGGGCAGGCTAGGGGTTGGCAATTGGTGGCAAGTAACTCTTAAGGCCTAGCTAGTAGCTCAGGACTTGACATTTTGAGCCCTGGTTTAGGATATACAAGGCCAACATATTTTTCCTGCTTTTAAGTACTAATTCTTATGATGAGCTGTTTGTAGCCTCTTTACCATTCCATATAGCAACATAATCAAGGGATTAATATGGCACACTCTGGATGTAGCTGTATACTAAAAAAATACACTTGAGTGCATGGGGGAGGGGGGAGGAGGGGGAGGGGCTGGAAAGACAATAAAAAGGCAACTGTGGCAAGTGATGGACTGGGTGACATATGTTAGTATTTAACAATACGTTCAAAACATTAGCCCATGTAATAGTCTTAGAATGCTGAGGCTGCCAGTCCATAAAAGCAAGAAGAAGCTCTGGAACAAAATAAAAGGAAAATAAAATAAAAGGAAATCCATTTAGATCCCTTGTCCCATTGGTTGCTCCCATATAAAGACAGTAAGTATATAGTTTACTATAATTTTAGTATATAACGATATATTTAATTTATTCTAATTGCCCCCTTTCTCCCCCCCCCCCCCCCCCCTTCCCAGTAGTACAACTATTCTATCGATACGTCATTATATTATCTTAGTTTATTTTTAATTATGTAATTTATTTACCTTCATTAAATGTATTAATTATTTTAGTTAAAACAGAATTCATTACATGTTATAAAAACCTACTGTGCCCACATGCTATAGTCCGTGCACTCTTGTGTGTATGTGTATGTGTGTACACATATACATATGTATGTATATATATATATATATATATATATGTATATATATATATATATATATATATATATATATATATATATATATATGTATATATATATACTGACATGTGCATAGTTATGTACTTTCCATGGGAGGTTAAACACACCGCTACTGCCGCTTATAGTTACTTTCGTTCTCATGGCTACCCACGCACGTCACCTTTCCAGTCCAGCCCTCTCCCCTATTAGGACTCTACCCCTCCCCTCACTTATGGTATGTTTTCCCTCAACTAATATGGCCACAGACAAAGCCTGATGAAGGAGCACGCCCATCTGACCCCATTCCCAGAAATGATTCCAGCACAATACAGCAGAGCATCACTGAGCATCCACCATCTGCATTCCAGCCACCCGGAAGCACTGGGTACCCACAGCACCACCGAAGAGTGAACGGACAAAGACACTTTTCAAACAGCTCGTGAGACCCACTCCACCCGGGAGAATACGGATGCACCTAGTATTTTTCATATGCCTGAACCTAACAGCTCAATTATGAGTGGTTTTAATTAATCTGTAATACATTCATTTTAAATACTTGCTGCACTTAGAGGAAGCCGTCTCTTTTCCTTTTATCTTTACCATTCCATGTCTGTAATTACTGACTACATTGAGTTTGACACTCAAAACCTGCCACTTTTAATGTTCAGTGTGATATTTTTGGTGGCAAAAAGTAAAACAGATACTATTCTACATACCCTGAGTCATATCCCTAATCTAAATTTTAGCTTAGCAGTAAACACCCTGAGCTAAATCCTAATAATTAACCTGACACCTAAAATTAACCCTTAACATAAAACCTCCCCCTAGTAGAGATAGGGGGATATAGTAGTTTTGTAATGCCGTTCCTTGACACGTCTCTGGTCCCGTCACCTGGTATGGACTTAAAGGGGAAGCCCTACGCCGAAAAAACGGTGTGGGGTCCTCCCCAAGTCCATATCAGACCCTTATCCAAGCACGCAGCCTGGCCGGTCAGGAAAGGGGGTGGGGACGAGCGAGCGCCCCCCCTCCTGAGCCATACCATTGCGTGCCCTCAACATGGGGGGTGCTTTGAGGAAGGGGGCCCTGCAGCTCCCCCACTCCAAAGCACCTTGTGCCCATGTTGATAAGGTCAAGGGCCTCTTCCCGGCAACCCTGGCAGTTGGTTGTCGGGATCTGCGGGTGGGGGGCTTATCGGAAATCCGGGACCGGGAGCCCCCTTTAATAAGGGGGCCCCCAGATACCGGCCCCCCCACCCTATGTGAATGAGTATGGGGTACAATGTACCCCTACCCATTCACCTGGTGAAAAAAATGTAAATAAAGCACAACACAAGGTTTTAAAATAATTTATTGCACAGCTCCGGAGGTCTTCTCCCATCTTGGGGGTCTTCATCTATCTTCTGCTCTTTTGCTAGCTCTTCTACTATCGGAGAAGCCCGGCTTTCTTCTTTGTCACCATCCGGGGGTCTTCATCCGACTTCGGGGGTCTTGTCCCCCTCTTCGGGGGTCTTGTCCCCTCTTCGGTTCTTCTTGCCGTCCCTCCGCTTTCTTCCTATAGCTCTTTTACTAGTGGTGGGCCGGTCTTCTGTCACTGCCGCCGCCTTTTCTTCCGACTTCGGGGGTCTTGTCCGCTATTTTTTAGCACTGTAGCACCTGAAAAACGCCTCAGTGTGAAAGGGGCCTAAGTGTATGGCCAGTCTTAGTGACTCTGTCTTCACTAGGCATTAGATGACCATACCTGGATTTGGTTCTACCCAAGAGGTAGGGGCTGAAAGCTGCAGGGTTTGTCTACAGAAGCCTGAGATTGCACCCTGATCCACTGATCATAGGCGCAATGCTTTCCAGGCTCCTGCTGGAAAAATATAATAAATGCACTTTTTTTCTGCCAAAATATCTGCATTTTTTTATAAAAAGGAAAACATATCCTTTAGCTGTCATCTTCCCTAACCACTCATCTTTCATTCACTTCTTCTATTTTAACTGAACTGAAAAAAATACCCAGAACATCAGGTTATGGTGAGCTTGTGACCCGCTCTTCTTTTTCCTATGGCACAGCTCTGGTGCTTGCTGACTGGCATACTAATAAAAATACATTTATCAGAGCTGTTTTACCTGCTAATATTTTTTTTTTATTTCTGAACATGCAGTCCTGAGGTTTGCACAGCTTTGCCACACACCACAACCTTGCCTGGCAGGGCAGGAGATCTGATCTTTCTGCTACAGGTTATGTTCCTCCTCCAAATTGAGATTGGACAATGAAAGTAAAAACAGCAGACTGATGAGCTTGTAACTCTCATTCTGCCCGCACCTCTATTCAAGCTATTCCCTGTTAGAAACATATATCCTCCTTGTAGTGCTTCCCTTTCCAAATCTGACCTCAGGTCTATATGGGACTGCAAGAAAGTGATACCAGGTTAAGTTTAGGTCCTTACACTACTTGCATTAAAAATGCATTTAATGATATATTAATGCATATATAGATGCATTAATTTGTGCCTACTTTATCTGCACGGAGTGCATCTATAGGAACTATCCAGTGTATTTTATTACATTTTAATGCCAAAGGCATATTAGCCAATATTGAATCTTCTATATTTTATCTGGTATCCTTCAGTCCAGCTTTACACATCATGTTCCCTACTTAAACACAAGTATTATTATAAGCATGTATTAATAAATAGACACAGGTATTATCACAAACTTTAAAAATACATATTTTATGTATGCATTTCTCACATGTTATCTTTACTTTGTTTCTATTTCATCTCATTCATCTTCAGTATTTTCACTGGAACTGGACACTCTCCAAATATAATTGAAGATGTTTTAATTCTGTAATTGATTTATCTCAAAATAGAGACACTTACATAAATTATTACTGTGCCATCATAATAAATAAGGTTTAATTACACCAGAGAGCAAATGAACATTTTCTTCTGAAGAGTTACCATTCAAACGTTCATTTACTAATTTATGAATTCTAACAAATTTAAAACATTATTTGAAAGCTACAGCTGCTTTATAAAATCCTAAGCATTGGCTAGTGCAACGTAACTTAATTATTTAAGGTTGGTATAGCCAGCAAATATAAATCATCTTTTTAATGCTTTCTACAGATTTATTATAGATGCCCTTCACACATCTTTGAATATTCTTAATGAAACAAAATAATGTACCGTATCATTCATTGATCTGTCCCAAATGATCACAATTTTTAGTTTTAATATACAGTGCAAGCATATTACATTTGTATGTCCAATAGGAGTGTAGGGCAGTGTTTCTCAACTCCAGTACTCAAGGCGCCCCGACAGGTCAGGATTTCCCTCAGATGAAACAGCTGTGGTTATTACTAAGGCAGTGCAACTGATCAATTCCCCTATGCAAAATAATGGAAATCCTGAAAACATGACCTGTTGGGGCGCCTTGAGGACTGGAGTTGAGAAACACTGGTGTAGGGTATTGTCATATTGTCATGGAGTATGATTTTTATAAATCATTTTGTATTGAATTTGTTAAGTATTGTTGACACCATTTCAGTGTTTTAAAGAAGATTTAGCCGTCTCTGGTTTGTTACCTGGTCAGGACATGAGTGTGTGCGTGTGGCCTTACCATTTGAAAAAAAAAAATTCTTCTTCAGAGAGAGGTATCCTGTGGGATTTAAATGACTGGAGGGGGCCAGTGCAGAGGGCTGAGATGAAGCAGAAAAAGATTTTCTGTATGCAGGCTGTTTGATGTAATCCTGGGGATTACACAGTGTGGAATCTCACTCCTTTTCTTGGTCTATGATATGTATAAATTTGTTTTGCTCCTGGTTCAGAACGGGGGAGGGGGGAGGGGGGAGGGGGGGCGTATTGTGACTCGGCTGATGGTGGTGAAATAGTCATCCAACAAAGCCCAACAGTTTAATGCAACGATTATGAAATTGTGGCATTTTCATTATATACTGCCAGCTTATTAATTTATTGAGGAAAACAGTGTCCACAAAATTAATCTTCCGTGTTATTGAATAAACAAAATTTGCCCACAAGCAACAACATTTTCATTTCCTGGGACAGCAAAATAATAGATATATTTTTTTAAGGACAAAAAATGCTTTCCTTTGTAGATATTGTCTTTAAAAAATATTTTATTTTTATGCAATCTATAGGCAAAAAAGTAATAGAATTAAAAAAAAAAAATACTTCAATCAGTGTTAGTTTAAAAAAATGTTTCCTGTTTACATTGAATCTTATGATTCTGTTAAAAATTATTTGCAAACAATGTCTTTTTTTTATTTTGAGCTTTTTTTTTAATGCAATACCTAATGAATAACTCAATTTTTGTTGAGAAAAAAAAAAACATTCCCCTCTGGGTGATCTATGTACATTGCAAGGATTTTAACTAACTTTGTTGTAGATTCCTACCTTTTGTTGTTCTGAAGAAATACTGTAGCTGTTTGATTATATATGTGTCTAAACGCAAAGTGAATCTATACGGAAATTATTGTATAATTATCAATTAGCTGCTGTGCCTGCAGGGTTCTAATGAGGAAATTGGCAAAGGCCTGTATTCCTCTAGACATGATCTCTCCAAAAATGACATTTTTGTTGCAGGGGATGCCAAAAATCAGATTTGTATCTTAGCGCAGACATCTGGGAAAATCAGTAGGCCAATCACAAAAGAAAGTTTCAGGGGGCATTGTGTACAGAATGCCTCCAAGTAACCATATTGCATTGCATTTTACAGAAAATGACAGTGCTGCCAATTGAAAGGGAAAGGTTATTTTTAATAATAATTAAAAATTGTTCAATTACAATATGACTTTTGTACCAATTTTTTTCCCACGCAAGTGGCGTTACCCTTTAAAAATGTATAAGCAAAATTAATACAAATGAAAATAAAAGTTGAAATGACAATCATTAGGAACACAGAAATAAAGTAAAAAAATCAGCATGAAAATAATAGCTAAGGTCCATAAACAAAGATGTATACCGCTCCAGGTACAAATACCAAGACCTCACCTCCCCTGCATAGCCTGGGTGCTGGCTCTGTGTGTACATCACATGTAATAGAGGAAATCCAGACAGCCACAGTCCAGTGAAAGATGTCTTTATTGAATAAAATTAGTCCATACAGCAATCAAGGACAGTGGATAAATCATCTGATGCATTTCACACCCCTTACTGGTGCTTTGTCTTAGCTCATAAAGACATGGATGAGCGAGTTTGTGGTGGAGGAACTTGACTGGCCTGCACAGTCCAGATTGAGTCCTGACCTCAACACCTTTGGAGTGAATTAGAGAGGAGACTGCAAGCCAGGGCTTCTAGTCCAACATCAGTGCCTGACCTCACAAATGTGCTTCTGGAAGAATGGTCAAACATTCCCATAGACACACTCCTAAACTTTGTGGACAGCCTTTCAAGAAGAGTTGAAGCTGTTATATGCATTCATCTGCTGTCCAGTGGGAGGTGCCCCCATCTTCATAGACACACATTTCCAAGTTAAGGTAACGATTTTTATCTTTTGTCTTTTGTGAAACAGCTAAATATAATTTAAAAAGAGATTAAAAAATCTGCTCATAGTTGCCCACATTTTATATGTACTCAGTTTTCCTATGCTAAAAAAAACTAAATATGTATTTAGGCTAAATTGAAACTTTGCAGCTAGAGCTCATGGGATATGCAAATTTGAGCTTTAAGCATGCAACCAAATGCCTAATGAGTGTAAAAGATGGTTCCACCAAGCAGAAAGGGACATCATTCTTGCATATCATCCAACAGTTTATATTTAGATGTTTAAAGGGATTGTTTAGGCAGCCTTCAAAAGAAAGTATATCTATGGTCAAAATTTAAAATCATATATTCATTTCCATATTGTATTTAAATAATTTCTAGCCTACGCCTATTAATCTGTACCTATGCTCCATGTCTGTGGACACAGGGAGCTGTAACTCGGCTCGGGTGCCCCATAACAAGCTGCTTGCTGTGAGGGCACTTGACAGGAGGGAGTGGCCAGGAGAGCCAAAGAGGGACCTGCGAAGAGGAGGATCGAGGCTGCTACATACAAAACCACTACACAGAGCAGGTAAGTATAACATGTTTGTTATTTTTACAGAAAAAAACTAGACTTTATAATCACTTTAAATACACAACACTTAAGTACTTGCCTGACAAAAATACAACACACACTAAATTTAATAAAAAACAAAACCTCTATATTAGTCTTCAGATTCATGATTATTAAATTTATATATACATTTGTCATTGTGTTCTTTGACCTTTCTATGCATGTATACAGATTCAGAACTTCACTTTAATTAATTTACAAATCACAGTTAAGTTTCCTTCATATATTCCACCTGCACCCAATTATGGACAATTATAGGCAATGAAATGCCAAGGGTAATAATTACTTGCAGCAATAATGTAAAGTTTTCTTTGACAACAATCAGCAAGAACCCATGGTTTAACTATTACATTTGATATAGTTGCTATACAACATATCAGTCTCTGCTGTTGGCAAATATATTTATTTATGATTTCCCTCCTGAATTAAAAAAAAAAACAGCATGTAATGGATGGCACAGCTTGTGCAGTGTAAAAGTAGGTCTTTCCCTCACTAAGGAGCAGAGACAAATCCGTAAAATTAGTGTATCGTTTATGTTGCCTTAGGTGGAATGATACTGGTCAATGACAATAGCCAATCCTTGAGAATGATCATTGTCTATATAATTTAGTTTGACTACAGCTAATAGAAATTAGACATGTGCACACTGAAATATTTTGTTTTGGAATTTAGTTTTCGTCCGAAAAATAAATTTATTTAGTTACTCCCGAAATTCGTTTTTATTTATTTTGTTTCCTTAAATGCATTCGTCTGAAAATCCGAAATAGTTAAGGGCAAATCTGTCATTGAGTCATTGAAGGCTTATGGTGTCTATCGAATGTTCTAAGAAGATTCGACGGAGCATCTAAACTGTACTATGTCGCAATCGTACATTTCCGGATCGAATGTTCTACCTACAAGCTATAGTAGAATTATAATGTTGTATGACACTAGTAATAATTATATTTATTAATTATTGTTACTAGTCAACCAACATTAGAATTCTTCTATAGCCTATGGGTGGAGAATTTGACCATAAATGTCCGCTCGCGGTGATTGCTTCGTTGAATCTTCATGTCAAATCTTTTCTCTCTATGTCGAATAATCTTGGACTAATAGAGTTAGGTTAGGCACATTCAACCTTTTTTGCTATTTTCTTATTATTATTATATTATAATGTCGAATCTTTTCTCTCTATGTTGAATCTTCTCTCTCTATGTTGAATCTTTTCTCTCTATGTAGAATAATATTGGACTAACAGAGCTAAGGTTAGGCACATTAGACCACAGGTTTGATGGACACAGATTACTATTGTCAGCATCATGTCAAATCTCCTATCTATATCGAACTGTTGTCATAATGAAAACGGAAATAAAGCATTTGTTTATGTCAGATCTTTCAGTTTTCGGATTCTGCACGTTCTTTATCGTTTGTTAAAACGATAATGAAAATACATAAAATCCAGACGAAAATGCATTCGCACAAAAACGAATGCGCATGTCTAATAGAAATATTACAATATCATGGTGGAATGCTTTATACTGTAACTGCACATGTGCACATTCATATCATCTCCAAAGGACCAATACATGCAGATGTGTAGCCATGTTTTTACATTGTTAATACGATTATTGAAATTAAAAAAGTAGTTCTACATTTTAAAGCGCATGGACCAACAGATTATAACATACTATTTGCTAGCACTTTTCGTTCATTTTAAAAACCTAGAAGACTTCCCAATGTCAGTTTTATAGAAGAATTATAACTTTATCTGTATTTTTTAGTACATTTATAGAACAGTTATTACATGATCAGTATTATTAATGCTGTCCTTTTAAAAAGTAAACTAACCCATTAAAGTAGATCTATACCCCACCACTAATGTCTTATATGCGCTTTAAAAAACAAGTGTAATTAAAAGAAAATACCTTCAATATAAATCTGCCTACAATATTGTTACCTAGAGATCTTGCCATGAAAGTCCTTGCTCAGGAACTTTCTGTTATGTGCAACAACTGTCTGACAGTTTTGTTCCTGTGTCGTCAACCTGTCTGTCTGAATCTGATACTTTAGCTTGAGCATCAGGAGGTGATAAACTATATACTCAGAATACAGGAAATTGGATGCATAGCTCCCAACCATCCCTGATTTGGAACAAAGTCCCTCTGTCCCTCTTTACTCCTCCTTTGTCCCTTTGATCTATATAGTTGTATATAAAATGTACTATTTATCTTTCAAACAATGTTTCCCCTGTGCTAAAGCCTTCATCCAAAGTCTAAACCGCTGCATCTGTAAATTTCAATAGCCAGTATTAAGGTATAGTAGTGGTAAAAAAAAGCACTTAAGGATTTAAATAATATATTTTTTGTATAATTCTCATATAAGGAGGTGTGGCAGGGGGTTGTCCTATGCCTACATACTCTTGCTAATAGGTGTTCCTCTTTCCCATCTCAAAAAGTTGGGAGTTATGCTGGACATCAGGCAGGTTTGGGTGGTCTTTGACTCTGTGTCTGCCTCAGCAACTGTAGTTCCCATAGTTCTAACCTGGTTGGTGTCTTTTAAAATTATAGTCCACCTTTTTGACCCTGTTTTATGTTATACCTATATTTAGGGTATAACACGAAACATTGTTACATTCCCCAATGCCCCACACCCAAACCAGCCCCCTGCTTGCCTAATTCATAATGTGCTTCTCACTAGAGAGTCCTGTTTTCTTTAAATTTAGCACTGATGTGTGTGGCTCTGCCCAGACAGTCATGTCATCCATTCACAGGGATCTAAGAATGGAAAGAGTACAAGTCTGATCTGCCACCATGGCAGAGGGATTTGTATATCTAAAGTCCAGTGACATAACTGCACTTGTATTTCGGTGTCTAACAGTACAACTGAAGGTGTGCACAGACCTGGGGCTGGGGGAAGAGTTTGCAGGACCTGTACATTTTACCCACAATGCACTGATAGCAGTTGCAATGCTCTGCTGGAGCTTGGTATTCATTTTTACAGCTGGTGGTTGTCTTTTAGGTAAAAGTGATCTGGGTGACTCTAGAGACTCCTGGTTGCTTTTATGGGGTTCTGAAGTTACTGCACACTGCCACAGGCACTTGTGTTTCTTGTGTTTACACATTCCTCTGGGGTGCAAGAGACCGGGAAACATCCATTCCTTGATCTCCTCTGCAACTTAGGCTAGGTTCACACTATTGCGATGCGGGAACGCCGCGAATCCGCGGCGTTTTCCCGCATCGCATACCTCCCGCCGGCAGTTCACACTGCCCTATGCGGACGGCTGGGGGTGTCAATGTTATGTTAATGACACCCCCAGATCCGTCGGCATATCGCAGTGCGATCTGCCGACTCGCACAGGAATCGGATCGCATGGTGTGAACCCCCATGCGATCCGATTCCGTTGCGGACCCAAAAAAGGGTCCTGTGCGAGTTTGCTGCGGGACAGCTGCGAGTTCAGCCATACTATCTGTATGGCTGAACTCGCAGTGCTACGGAGATCGGATGTGATTTGCTGTGCGAATCACATCCGGATCTCCCCCCGCAGCAGTGTGAACCCAGCCTAATAAACCCATAAGCAATGTGTATTATGTCGCTTCTGGTTTAGAGTGGTCATTCCTGATATCTGTAGCTGGGTAAGGAGCTAATCAAGCATGATCCATCCATCCATCAGCTGTAGTGGAAGGCAAGGAAGACATTGGGAGTCTAATAGATCCCTGATGTCTACAGAACGAGCACTTGTCCCTTTCTCCTACTATCACACATAAAGGGCTTGCTATTACATTTTTAAGGCAATGCAGTGTGGTACTGAAAACAAAAGAAGCTTACAAGCTATTCTAATAAACTGTTTTACCACTGGCCAATTTGTATGAAGTTGATGGCTTTACCTTCATTTTTTAAGAGGAAACCTTCCCATAGCTTTTAGATCTGCTGTGGCTTTTACTTGCACTAGTCAATTCAAGCAGGTGCTAATTCTATACAAATTAGGTGTCACAGCCAAAACTACCTAAATTTCAGCCCCGGTAGGATTTACCCCCTTCGTGACCAGAGCACTTTTTGCAAATTTGTACTTTATCACTTTAACTGACAATTGTGCGGTCGTGCTACATTGCACCCAAACAACATTTACCTCCTTTTTTCCCACAAATAGAGCTGTCTTTTGGTGGTATTTTATCACCTCTGCAGTTTTTATTTTTTGTGCTATAAACAAAAAAAGAGCGAAAATTTGGAAAAAAAAAAACAGCAATATTTTTTACTTTTTGCTATAATAAATATCCCCCAAAAATATATAAAAAAAACAAGTTTTAGGCCGATTTGTATTCTTCTACATATTTTTGGTAAAAAAATTGCAATAAGCGTATATTGATTGGTTTGCGCAAAAGTTATAGCGTCTACAAAATAGGGGACAGTTTTATGGCATTTTTATTATTATTATTATTTTTTTTACTAGTAATGGCAGCGATCTGCAATTTTTATCGTGACTACGACATTATGGCGGACACATCGGACACTTTTGACACTATAGTCATTTATACAGTGATCAGTTCTCAGTGCCCAGCCGTGCCATTGTGCTGACATATATCATTGTGTGCTGGTTGGCATGTGGTTAACCACTTCCCGACCGCCTCACGCTGATATACGTCAGCAGAAAGGCACGTAAAGGCAGAAACATGTACCTGTACGTTGCCCTTTAAGAGGCGCCCGCAGGAAGCTCCCTGAGTCTGGTCGCGGGTCCCGTGGACTCGATCGCCGTGGGTATACCCGCAATCGCCTCATGGAGAGGAAGAACGGGGAGATGCTAAAGTAAACAAGCATCTCCCTGTTCTACCTAGCAACAGTGAGACTGATCTCTGCTCCCTGTGATTGGAGCAGAGATCAGTGATGTGTAAAACACAGCCACACCCCCCACAGTTAGCAACACACCCCTAGGACACATTTAACCCCTACACTGTCACCTAGTGGTTAACCCCTTCACTGCCAGGGTCATTTACACAGGAATAAGTGCATTTGTATAGCACTGATAGCTGTATAAATGACAATGGTCCCAAAAATGTGTCAAAAATGTCTGATGTGCCTGCCATAATGTCGCAGTCACGATAAAATCGATGTTCTCCGCCATTTAAAAAAATAATAATAAAAATGCCATAAAACTATCCCCTATTTTGTAAACGCTATATTTTTTGCGCAAACCAATCAATAATCGCGTATTGAGATTTTCTTTACCAAAAATATGTAGAAGAATACATATTGGCCTAAACTGAGGAAAATAATTGCTTTTTTATATATTTTTGGGGATATTTATTATAGCAAAAATTAAAAAATAATGCATTTTTTTCAAAATTGTCACTCTTTTTTTGTTTATAGCGAAAAAAACAAAAACTGCAGGGGTGATCAAATACCACCAAAAGAAAGCTCTATCTATGGGAAAAAAGGACACCAATTTTGTTTGGGAGCCAATTATCAGTTAAAGTGACGCGGTGCCGAATCGCAAACAGTGCTCTGGTCAGTAAGGGGTCAATTCTTCCGGGGCTGAAGTGGTTAAAGGAGAAGTACAGCCATAGCTTGTTTGGCTGTACTTCTCCTGTGTATCACAGGAGTGCAGTTTGTTCTGCACTCCTGTGACCCATTTTCGTCAGACAGCGGGGCAGAGCCTGCTGCCGGCTGATGTCACAAAGCCAGTCCAGGAGGGGTAAAGATTGCAACCATATGGTTGGGATCCAACAACATACCTGGTCAGGCACCTAGATAAGCATAATTGTAAAAAAAATATTACCACATTACAAAAATATGTGATTTCAGAATATGGTGTCACTGACAATGCCTATGAACTTCATACTGTTTCATAACACCACATAGAGCTAAAGGCAAGCATGTAACTTAAAGGATTTGTGTTACAAATGTTGCCTTAAAACCCACATTAAAATAATCCAGTTGCTTCTGTGTGTTGTTTCATTTTAATGTATTGCTTTAATAAATGTCCCTATGACAGTAACTAGCTCCCTATGCCCTTTCATGACAATGGTTTGCCAGAATTTAACAGAAAAATGTAAACCCATTATACTTCAATGGAATTCACCACAAAGTTTTGGTTTGGTGAACCTTAAACCAGATCTACTGAACCGTGGCGAAGACTGGCCCATCACTAAACCCACTTATCCAATTGGTATCAGTGAAATACATACAGTATTTCAAAAAAATGAGTACACCTCTCACACTTTTGCAAATTATTTATTATATCTTTTCATGTGACAACACTGAAGAAACGACACTTTGCTACAATGTAAAGTAGTGTGTGTACAGCTTGTACAACAGTGTAATTTTGCTGTCCCCTCTGAATAACTCAACACACAGACATTAATGTCTAAACCGCTGGCAACAAAAGTGAGTACACCCCTAAGTGAAAATGTCCAAATTGGGCCCAATAAGCCCTTTTCCCTCACGGTGTCATGTGACTCATTAGTGTTACAAGGTCTCAGGTGTGAATCGGGAGCAGGTGTGTTCAATTTGGTGTTATTGCTCTCACTCTCTCATACCTCTCATACTAGTCACTGGAAGTTCAACATGGTACCCCATAGCAAAGAACTCTGAAAAAAAAAGAATTGTTGCTCTACATAAAGATGGCCTACAATATAAGAAGATTGCCAAGACCCTGAAACTGAGAAGCATGGTGGTCAAGACCATACTGCGGTTTAACAGGACAGGTTCCACTCAAAACAGCCTCACCATGGTTAACCAAAAAAGTTGAGTGCACGTGCTCAGCATCAAATTCAAAGGTTGTCTTTGGGAAATAGATGTATCAGTGTTGCCAGCATTGCTGCAGAGGTTGAAGGGGTGGGGGGACAGCCTGTCAGTGCTCAGACCATACGCTGCACACTTCATCAAATTGGTCTGCATGGCTGTCATCCCAGAAGGAAGACTCTTTTAAAGATGATGCAGAAGAAAGCCCGCAAACAGTTTGCTGAAGACAAGCAGACTAAGGACATGGATTACTGGAACCATGTCCTGTGGTCTGATGAGACCAAGATAAACTTATTTGGCTCAGATGGTGTCAAGCGTGTGTGGTGGCAATCACGTGAGGAGAACAAAGACAAGTGTGTCTTACCTACAGTCAAGCACGGTGGTGGGAGTATCATGGTCTGGGGCTGCACGAGTGCTGCTGGCACTGAGGAGCTTCACTTCATTGAGGGAACCATGAATGCCAATATGTACTGTGACATACTGAAGTAGAGCATGATCCCCTCCCTTTTGAGACTGGGCTGCAGGGCAGTATTCCAACATGATAACGATCACAACCACACCTCCAAGATGACCACTGCTTTGCTAAAGAAGCTGAGGGTAGGTGGTGGAGTGGCCAAGCATGTCTCCAGACATAAACCCTATTGAGCATCTGTGGGGCATCCTCAAGCGGAAGGTGGAGGAGCGCAAGGTTTCTAACATCCACCAGCTCTGTGATGTTGTCATGGAGGAGTGGAAGAGGACTCCAGTGGCAACCTGTGAAGCTCTGGTGAACTCCATGTCCAAGAGGGTTAAGGCAGTGCTGGAAAATAATTGTGGCCACACAAAATATTGACACTTTGGGCCCAATTTGGACATTTTCACTTAGGAGTGTACTCACTTTTGTTGACAGCAGTTTAGACATTAATGGCTGTGTGTTGAGCAATTTTGAAGGGACAGAAAATTTACACTGTTATGCAAGCTGTACACTTACTACTTTACATTGTAGCAAAGTGTCATTTCACCAGTGTTGTCACATGAAAAGATATAATAAAATATTTACAAAAATGTGAGGGGTGTACTCACTTTTGTGAGATACTGTATACCAACTGTGGCAAAATCTGTAAATAAAAGCGAATGACAATTTTATTTCTGAAAACACCAGATTGTCTGAGATTCACTCAAAATCCTTAGGGAGGCGCACTGAGAAACAAATATTAGGACTTGTTCCACTATAAATTATTTTTAGCAACAAACAGATGTTTTACTGGCCCAGATGGAAGTCAGTTCTCAGAAATCTGAAATTAGCAATCAGTCAGCTGACACAGAATACTAAAATTCTCAAAATAGTACAGGAAATTTTCTCTGGGTTTTAAGCAATCAAGCATATTCAATAAAGTGCAAAAACCCATAGCGACCAATTAAATTTCAGTATACTAAAATGAAAAATGAATTATCAGCAGTTTCCTATAGTTAGCATATTATAATTGCTTGTTGAGCTGATATACTGAATAAGCCAGATTTATTGTTTATTAGCCCTTACAAGTTTAAGAATACACAACAAGATCATTAAAACTCAGTTAAATTCCTGTAATCCTGAAGACTTTGCTTTAATTAACAAGTAATGAATAATTAAAAACTAACAAAATGGGCTAGCAAAATTAAGCAAGTATTCAGATGCATGCAAAGATCGATAGAGCAGTGATCACCTCCTGTGACACCATGGAGTTATGTTGCTGCAGAACTGATTGTCTAGCAGCAAGTTCGCTAATATGCTGTTTTTATTATTTCTGTTTTTAGAGTTGTGGTTGTCCTTGAGTGGTGAATTTTTAGTATGTGTGTTTAAAGCGGAGTTCCGCCCCCTCCCCCCATACACATACTGTAGCTGCTGACTTTTAATATTAGGACACTTACATGTCCTAGAATCCAGTGATTTTGGCACCCCAGCCAATGTTTCCATTGACTCTTGGGTGCTGCCGCTGCCATTTGTGGTAAGGGAAACCGAGAGTGAAGCCTAACGGCTTCACAGTTGGTTTCCTACTGCACATGTGCAAAATACGCTGAGCTTCCTGAATGGCCCGGCGACAGGGGAAGGAAGAGGGGGGCCGAAACTTCTGAATGATCTCTCAGAAGTGGGAATGAGTACCTGTCAAAAATAGGTACCCTTCTCCCCCCTCGCAAAGGTGCCAAATATGGCAACGGAGGAGGAGGAGGCAGATAAGTGGAGCGTCCACTTTTGGGTGGAACTCCGCTTTAAGAGTTTACAAATTAGTGACATCAAACAATTATTAGAATACTCTATATTTATCCCTATAGAGCTTATAGTTGTGTATTTATTTATTACAAGTATTTATATAGTTCTAACAATTTATTTAGAGCCTTACATATATTTTACATTCTTATGGTATCTGGACCACAAGCACCCTGGAGGAACCCAAATGTATGCACTGCCTGACACAAAGGAGTGCTGAGCAGTGTGCAGTAGAACTTTACTTCATCTGAGGATTGATAGCTAAAGTGAGGTGAGGGAACCCATCCAGGGATTTTTATACAAAGGTACAACTCAGGTTAAGGACCTTTTGTAGGGAAGATAACTACCTAAGCAAAGGCAGTTGTTTTCTATTTATAATACTGACTTAACTTTAAAGCTGATGTAAACCCTACAGTTAGTTTCCTAAAGCACAGTGCACTGTATATGATAAATAATAGACATTTACTTCCATAAAATACAGTGCTATCCTTGCTATGGATCGGCATCCTCATAGTGACAATTGTGGACCTTGCCCGCAGAGTGGTGGGATTGCTACAAATGTAGTCTCCTACAGGGGCACGTGATGGTGCCACAATGTAGGAGCCATTTTCCCTCTCTAACAGGAAATGCCTGAACAAGGACTTTAATTGTACAATTATTAGGTATTATGACAGCTGTAGTTTTAAATAAAATAAAAACAACTTTTTAAATGACATTAACACGTTAAAGTTAATATCAGATTTTAGTGATTGGTTCAGATTTACTTTACCATTACTTTACTTGATCATTGTGAAGCAACGTAAAAATGATTATACTACCCATATTGTTAGGTATTTTCCCTCAGTTTCTAAACTGTGCTGGGGTCTGACTTTTGCTGAAGGCAGCAACTTATCTTTTGTGTTAGTTATCTTGACCCTATTGTTGTTTCATTAAACACAAGAAGATTTTTTGGGGTCTTATGTTGAAATGTTAAGATTCTGCAACTCATGTTTGAAGAAAAAACTTTTTGCTTTCTCTCAGTTATCTGGCTTTGTCCAATGTCTTTCCTTAAAAATAGCACTCTTGCTATAGATTTAAATGACAACTCAGGTTTTAGTGAAATACTCCTTTATGGGCATACCCCTCTCAATAGTAGGTTCCCTGTCTGTAAATACCTACCTGCAGTCGTATTTCAGAGACCCTTGGCTTTGTTCGTTAGCAAATGTGCACTCATTTAAAATAAATTACAGGGCCATTTGTAACAAAGGACAGGGACCACTATAGGGATGTACAATAGGGAACTATTTTAAAGCAAAGGCTGTTGATCATTGAAAAACAGCACAGTGAAGATTTCAAGAGAGGTGCCGCTGGTTTTTACACAAAGGGAATCCAGTATACAGGAAACAGGAATTTATTATGAACAAATTCCGTACAAATCCTTTGCGTTTACCTGCCCATCATTTTTCCAGGATTCATCTTTTGCTGCACTCAACTACCGGTAAGTGAAATATTTCAAGTAATTCCTTAAAAAAATGTTGTTGGCTAGAAGTGACAGATGTCGCACCACACTCGTTGCTTTGTAATTGACATCTTAATCTCGAGCATAAGTTGCCTTATGAGGCAGGCAATGTCAAAAAAGAAAAAGCAATAAAGTTTTGTAAGCTGAACTATGAGAAGATACTGGGGTTGATTTTCCAAAGGCAAATAGAGTATGCAATTTGCAAAGTGCAGTTGCACTCCGCAAGTGCAGTTGCTTCGGAGCTTAGTAAATGAGGTAAAACTTCACTTTGAAAAGAATACCCAATGATGTGCAAGGAAAAAAAATATATATATTTTTACTTGCACATGATTGGATGATGAAAGTCAGTAGCACTCCCCCTCTTTTACTAAGTTCTGGACCAACTGCTCCTGCAGAGTGCACAATCTATTTGGCTTTAATAAATCCACCCCACTGTGTCAATGGTTAATTTGCATCTGTTTCTAGAAAAATTTTAACTGGCTGAATGTTATACAAAAATGTTTAAAATTGGAAATTAACTTAAAGTGATTGTAAAGGCTCATTTTTTTCCATAAAACTAATTTGTTATACTTACCTCCCCTGTGCAGTGGATTTGCACAGAGCAGCCTGAATCTTCCACTTCTCAGGCCCCTCTTCTATGATCCTGGACCCTCCTCCTGTTCAGTGCTTCCACAGCAAGCAGTGTGCTATGGGGTCACACTGACTGTGTCATAGCTCCCTGCGTCCGTTCAGACATGGAGCCCCATCCTGGCTGGATGACTTTGATTGACAGCAGTGGGAGTAAATGGCGCCGCTGCTGTGGCTCAGCCAATCAGGAATGAGAATCTTGAACAGCCAAGGGACTCGTGGACATCGCTGGACAGAGAGGGACCTCGGGTAAGTATTAAGGGGGCTGAGGGGAGCTGCTGCACGCAGAAGACTTTTTAAATCTTAATGCTTAGAATGTATTAAGATAAAAAAAACCTTCTGACTTTACAACCCCTTTAAAAACAGAAGATTGGCTATGTTATAGGGTACACCTAGAATCTCTAAGCAGTTCCCTGATAAATATACTTTTGTCAAGTGTACTTCTTGGTATGTAAGAGTGCCAAAGCACTCCTGTGCCTAAAGCCTCATGTGTAATTTTTAATATAAAGCAATGCTGCCTCTAAAGCTGGGTCATTTCAACTCCCTCATCCACATATTCAAGGTAGATGGGGAAAACCTCCTCATTGCGTTATTGTATTCTGACAACAGGGAAACTTCTCTGCTGTCAGAATACACAAATCAGCACTGCAGCCTATTGCTTTTGGTGCTAATTGAGAAGCTTTTACCTAACAGGGTAGTTTAACAGAAGTAGGCTGATAGATCACAGTGGACACACATGAATCCAAAGTTGGCTGGTCCATGCTGAACCTTTCAAATTTCGATCTATGTAGGACCAGCTTAACTGCTAGTCTCAGCAGATTTGGAGCGAGATCTGCTGAGGTCACTATTGTGCTGTTAACGGTTTTCCTTGCTGGGGGTTCTGTCCTGATGAAGCAAAATACTCAGTGGCCACATATGAATGAAAATTTGTCTGGGGTCTGCTGAACCTGACAATTTTCAATCCATGTATGACCAGTTAACTGCTAGTCTCAGCAGATTTAGTGCGAGATCTGCTAATGTCACTATTGTGCTGCTAACTGCTGTCCTTCCTGGGGGTTCTAACCTGATGAAGCAAAGTCCTACCTCTATCAAGTTGGCCACCTATACACAGAGAGGCAGTAAAGAACAAGGCATGGCAAGTCAGTAATAGGAGAATGACAATAGATCTTTACCTCCGGGTTGCCTCTTCTTGGGAACAGCTTCAAGAGTTCAGTTTGTATTTAACAGGCGCAGGTCGATGTATATTATCAAGGATTTTAAATAGTGTATTGCCTTATATTTTATTTATTGAAGGCTACTTTTAACAGATGATGAAAATCTTAAATGTTTTGTCAACTTTTCAAAACTAGTTTGGTTTTATGTTTTTTTTTCAAATATACAGTAAGTAAATATTGTATTTACCAATAAACTCATTGTCATAGGGCAAAGGAATCTGGTGCCTGCAGGCCAGGTGAATTGAGCTGAGAAAACTTCCTTCACTTGTTTCACAGTGAAAAGTTTTCCAACCCTTTCCTGCTTGACTAATGAACACAGACTTCCTTGCAAAAGCTATATATACTGAACATACTAACAAGTATGGTTCGCTATTAAATGTACTGCACAGCATTCAAAAATATATCAGCTGAATCTGTGGGTCTATCTAACCTCTGTTAGTATTTCTTGTACAGATATATAGAAGATCAAGCATTAGTCTTTGTATGACATCCCATATGCTGGTGTTTGGAATGGAGAATCCAGTGATAAATACCTGTACATATGCTGCCTCTTTTCTCACGACAACACAGCATCTGGGGTTGCTTGACATGCCATTTAGCTTGACACATTTAACTGTTACTGAGCCATTCACATTATCTTTTTTTTTATTATTGCTTTTTAAGTAAAATGCTGACATGCCCGTCTTGTAGGGCACCTTATAGGGGCAAAAGGCACAAAAACAGCTTTATTTGGATGTTCAAATTGGACCTGCAACAACATCACTGAGATGGTTCAGGGATCATAAACTTGATGCAAGCAAAATGTAACGATTTATCTCTGCTCTGTTTCACTTGCTTTAGTAAATTAACCCCCATGGGATATCACCTAATTTTTAATCTATTCAAATGTATACAGTAATCCTTGTTTCCTACCTGAAAGCACAAATATAAAAAAATAAAATTAAAAAAACCCATAAATGCTTAAAAAAATAGATGGCTGAGATGTATTTAAAGTATTTAAAACAAATTAAATATCATACGTAAAGGTTATGCAAATGAATAAAGGTCCTAATTAGAATATTGTAAAATACAAACAATAATAATAAGAATATTGATTTTAAATAAAGAATTAGTATGTCATTATTCTAAAAGTCTCACAATAAAGCCAGCCAACCGTGTACATAGGTACAGTAGATTTCACAGAAAAGTGTTAGGTCTGTATGCAGTAATGCACAACATTTAACTCAATGAACAACTACACAACGGGGAAATAAGTTCATATCATATCATCATGCCATTATAATAGCCTAATTTTTGTCTCCTGATTTGCCCTTTTATAGACATGCTATGATGACAGCTTTAAGTGCACATGCACTAAACAGGTTCTAAACAATGAAGAAGGCCTTATAGCATTTATGGCTGAGGCCATTTTTGTGAGACAATAGAAAACAACATATGTACTGTAACATAAATTGTATTTAAAATTTTTATCACAGACGTTTTTTGCTTCTATCACTATCTGACTTATTTATAAGGCAGTATAAAAAAATGAAAGATGATGAGCAAAGTGCAGTGATCCAGAGCAACCAATTGGTTTTCAGAAAATTCCAATCCATTTCCTGAAATGAGGCCACAAATAATTTCTTGGTTTCTAAAGAATTTCAGCTTTTTCCTGTTTGCCTTTTTGGATAAAGATGTATGACAAAGAATCCATTGGAGGAAATGTACTAAAACGTGTACACACAGAATCTGGAGCAGCTGTGCATAGTAACCAATCAGCTTCCAGGTTTTATTTTCAAAGCTTAAAGTGGATGTAAACATGAAAATCAAAAAATTTAATGAAGACTTCTACATGGTACAGTAGAGGATGTCAAGTTATCTGTGCCCATTCTTGCCTCAAGGCGTTAATTCAGCTCTGAGCAATCCTCTTGTATTTTTTTAGTAAGATAAAAAACAACACTTAGATAAGTTTGTGTCGCCACACCCCCCACTGCTGTGACTGACATCTGATTTCTTTATCTCATGAATGGCATGAGAGAGAGAGAGAGAGTGTTACGATTCCAGCTTCACATCCCTCCTTCTTTCTTCTTCAGCTCTCCCAAGATTGGCTGCTCCACACCTCAGCATGACTGAGCATGTTGAAGTCATGTGTTTTTTTCATTTGGATTTCACATCATTAGTGGGCCACAGCAATGGCTGATTTTCGTGTGGTCATCGAATTTGAGTGATTGGACATGTTGGAAATGTTTTGAAAAATGAATGTATTTGGCATATTTGTTATCCTGATTTACAAATCTGTTGTTATCTATGGTCATAAGCTTAGAGTATTTTAGGGTGCCATTGTAAAATAATATCAGAATATTACTTCCCTCTGCTGGCTTATAGATAAATCCAACCTAAGAAATGAATCATCCAACCATTTTGTACAAAAGTATTACAACTATGTTAATTCTTTTGCAAACAATGGTCAAATCCACATATTTAAACATTATTAAAATACAGATTATCCTGAATGGTTGATATTTAAATCATTTTTAACGTGGATCAGGCCTCAGACAGACCCTTTCCCCTTTTGTGTCCACCATAAAAGTCATACATACATGGGAAAAAAACCTTATATGCCCTTTTGAAAACAATCTTCCTGAGAAAAGATATCCGGATGCTTAAGATTGTTGGTCATATCCCCACCTTTACTTTTTTCTCTAATACCATGTTATTCAAAACTCGACTTGTATTTTTAAACAAATAATTTTTCACCATCCTCTTCACAAGATATAATGCATACCATGATCATGAGATGGCATAGTATCCACAAAGGATTGGTAATAACGTTGTCAGACAAGCAAAGTCATACATCCAAAGCATCTTCACTATCAATCATGTATTTCAATTTTGTATTCAGCTTTTTAACTGAACCTTTGTAGTAAATGACATAGAAAGGGAGCTATTAGGCAAACCAGGCTGGATGAAAAATATTGCCACAAATCAGCTCAAACAAATGGTATAGTAGCTATGTGTTCAAAGTCCTCATAGCAACTGTAGCATTATTTTGTCAGAATGCAAGCAGTACAACTGATAGATGCAGATAGTTAAAAATTTAATAGAACATCTTTGTGTGTAAAACACTTTTCTCATACATCACGTATATCGGCGTGAGGCAGTTGGCAAGCGGTTAAAAGAGGGGAATAAAGAAGAAAAGGGGGTATGCTTAAAAAAAATGAATACATAAATACAATTAAAACTGTCTGCTCTGCTTCTCCTATTTGAGCATTGAAGTGTGGTCTCTATATCTGATCCAGTTGTGGAAACATAGCTATAAGTTATAATCCCAGTAGAATTAACAGACACTAACTCAATCCAAATTACATCTTATAGATCAAAGAAAGCTTTAATCCAAAATGTGTGCAGATCTTCACAGATAATCATGTAAAAAAAAAAATCATTGTATGTCTACCCCCACAATTACATGTGTACAGAACACAAACTAAAGACACAATGAAAATAGGGTGGTACTAGCTATATAGAGCTCCTTTAGCTACGGAGGGAAGAAGGGACAAAATTATTTAAAGACAAACAACAATGCATGTATAAAATGACACTCTTATTTAATCCTGGCTCCTCATGAGCCTTTAGATGGTGAATACACCCACACAACTTTTGCTGCAGTAACTTATTCCAATCACCCCTCATTTTGTTTTTTACGGACCCTGTCAAGGACGAAAAATCAAAGGCCTTCCAAGTTCCCATTATGCCTGTAAAATATTCTTATATAGTATGCTTTCTGAAAGCCATCCTCAAGCTGCTCACCTTCAAATGAGCTATGATAGCAGGGAATCATTTGAAAACCTGTTTCAGTTTAAAAAAGACCATTTTTCATCTTGACAGTATTTTAGTGTCAGTCTGGTTATCTTCTGATACTTATTCCAACACACATTATACTCACCTCCCCTCCGGCGAAATAAGTCTGTGAACTTCCTCACCTACACTGACAGACCTTGGCTTCTGGGCTTGGCAACTTTGGAAATCTTGATTGGATGGCTCAGGATGACATAACATCCATACATGCCTACAGGAGTTAGTTCGTCCTGGCACCAAGGCATGTTTAGAGTATACACCGAAGAGCACATGCATAGCTCAGTATACAGTATAACTGAATCTGAATGGACTAGTGTCTTTTTTTTTCAATTGCACCAACTATTTAACTATGTTACTATTCTATAGGAAACTTCTATCAATATTTTTTCTAAGCAGTATCCCCAAAAATGACCTTTTGTTTTGCATTCCTTGTGGAAAATAGTCATGCATTTCTTATTCCTGAACTTTCTTGTACCTGCCACCTCTTAGCTTTATTTTTGCAGTGTGAGATCATCTAAGCAGCTGTGTCTCTGCTAGTCTTTTTAAATTGTGAAGTCAGTTTGATGATGTCACTTGTTGTTCTGTTGTTCTACTTGCTGGAGAGGAAACTGTACCTGGGTACCTGCGGTGCAATGATCTCCTTGATGTTGCTTCATCCATTCTGTAGATTTCTGCTTTCACCACCTCTCTGGCTACTTTGTGATAAATATCCACTAGTCACCACATCAAAAGTCATCAGGGGTAGTTTTGACAGGATAAAGCAATATCTAATGGACTGCCAATATAGTTACCTCTATACAGAGACAAAGTAAAGATCAATGCATTAAAAGTCTGAAATAGAGGAAAGAGTAGTGGCAGGAAGCCTACAGGCAATACTGCTGACTAGTCTTTTGCACTCTTTTTAGAGCACAGCTTCCATAGTTTATGTTCTCTTTAAATTATGTGTATCTGCCTTTAAGAATTGTATGAAATGTGTCTCTTTTCTGTTTGTATGGCAATGTAGTACTATCATTGTTATATAACCATTTGGTTTTTATTTTTGGAAACGACTTCAGGGAAATATTTTCAGTTAAGGTTGACCTAATATGCCACTTATTAAATAAGTCAAAATTATACACAGTTTATTCATGCTACAATGTCTGGCAACAGAGGTTGAAAAAAAAATTGGCATTAGCTGTGTATTTCAATTTAAGAAATATTAAATCGGTACTACAGTAAACCCTTGATGCTGTAACAATTGTAAGCTTTTGTTACCACAGGTACTAGATGCAGGAAAGGATCAAGCTGTGCATCAGATGTACTGTGACCTGCTCTAAGAATGGGTATTTTATAGGGGTGCAATTTAGAATAATGGTAGGCATGGTGTACTCATTTGTGCTAGAATGATGCAAAGCCATGCCTAGTGAATGTGAAGCTTCTGGTGGATGGGTGAGGGTACTGGGAGGGAGTCAAAAATACAAAGTGCCCCATTTTAATGACCATGTGATAATAGATCGAACTTGACATTAAAAGTTTTAACGCAGGCACACAGTCTTGTATTTTCTTTCAAAGTTCCCTGAGATATTATTATATTAGAATTAACCGTTACTGGCAAGGTTCCATAAAACATTTAATGAAGCATTTAGATGACATATAATATACAGAGGAGTTGCCTTCATCAAATGGAATCTCAGGTGACATATTTTCCAGAGGTGCTTTGACTAGAAAATGTGGCTTCACATATATTTCATTTATAATTCCAAAGCTGGCTGGGGGCTACAAGGAAGACATATGAGTGCCACATAAACCCAATACACATGCCAGTTTGACATGTCTAGTTTACAGTTGATGTGGTAATATATATTCACATGTTTTTGCAAATGTATGCAACAAAAACCTGTTTTAACCTAAAAAGTTGAAAATGTGTAATTATTTTTTTGTTTTTTTATGCCGACTAGCTGGAGGGGGTGTTGGAGATTTTCTGTACTGTTATGTGCATTGTTTTGACATACTAGTTTTACATTAATCTAAGTGGCTGAGGTTTTTATTCTGTTATAAAAAATAAACAAGTATGGAACAAGTCTGGGTTTCTAGTGTGTTTCTGTACCTTTATAATAGAATTCTGGGATAAAACAAACTAATCCTAAAAATTTCGTCCCCCCAGCACCTATGCTAACTAACCTGAGTAAGAAAGATCTATATAATTAGTTATTTTTTAGGCCACTCCAGTCTGCTTACTTGATCCGGCTCCCTGGGTCAGGGAGAAGAGTAAATGTTGACAATGGAATGGCCACAGTAATCCTATGGGTGATGCCACCTCTCCAGGCTTTACTAGTGCTCTCTCCTTGTCAAGAGCTCTCTCCTCTGCCCTTCAGCTGCCAATGGCTGAGACAGGGAAGATCATGTGACAAGACTAGAGCAGCTTGGCAATAGGTAAGTATTCAGATCTTTCTTACACAGGTTAGTCAGAATAGGTGTTAGGAGGGGAGAGGGGACATTTTTAGGATTAGTTATGTATATTCTGGAATTGTACTTTAAGGATCAAGTTGCTACCTCCAAGGCATGTCTGTGCTCCATTTATGCGTTGCTATATACAGGTCCTAAAATGGGATTTCAGATTGTTTAAATTTAGAGACCCGAGGTGGTTTGACTGGAAATTGTCATTTTACGGTACATGTATTTGCAAATGTAAAAGAGAAAAAAAATGTTTTTCACCAAATGCTGAAACAGTTTGATTAGGCTTTTTTTGCTGAATAGCTGGAGAATATGTTGGGGAATGTTTGTTATGTTCCGGATTGAGAGTGAAAGTCTTATCATATTCACATATCAGAGTATTTCCTAACAGGTTATCTCCCTTTCTAGGAAAGGACAAAGGATAGCAACAGCCTGAAAAGACACCATATACAAGTACATGCAGTGGGCTTTTTGTAGGCCCATAGTTGTGTGCATCAATTTAACCACCGTAAAACCACTGTAACTGAATATCTACCTTTATTCATACAGTACAAGTTTTTTAGGGTTTCATTCAGAAAATGCTGCCTCCAAGATGATATCAAAATTATGGACTATCAACCAAAGATTGTATTATTATATTTTTTAATCAAAAAATGGAAGATGAAAAGTCTTTTGATGAGTGCCTGTAACAGGTTCTTCCGCTATTAACCCCCCACAACACCAGACAATTATGGCTGTGGAGTATGGGAGAGGTGCAGAGAACAGACAATCACAACTATGGCAGCCTGCACTAGCACAGGGAACACTTCAGGTTAAATATAACTACTGTCCCTTGTGCTGATTTGTAAAAAAAAATAAAAAAAAAAAAAAGTTTTACTAAACTTAGCCTCTTGTATTTGTTTTTTTGTTTTTTACTATGGTGTTTGTATTTTATTACAACACTGGGGCTAATCATAAGATTATAGATACAAATAAGCAGCAGCAGACAGTACTCTGCAATGAAGTTTCCTAAAATTATTTAAATGCATGTAATTTTCACGGATATAATTATTCAAGGAATTTCTGGGGCAAAGTAAAGTTACACTTTAACAATTACATTTGCAAAATTATCCTTGTGCAGATGAAATGACTCCTTAAGTGTCAACTTCACTGTATTAATCATGACTCCCTCCCCCAAATATATAATTATATGTCAAAATATAAAAGCATAAAGCGATTTGTGGGCAAAGCAGATATTTTTATTGCTATAATTATTTTTATGTCTTATAAAACAGGTTTACTACAGTATATAGCCTGTTTAGAAGTAACAATTCCTTAAGGTGTTTTGATTTGTCTATATTTCATTGTATGTAAGTTTTCTACATAATTCATTTTAACAGAACCCATGCTTTATCGTTGGATAAAAGAAACCTTGATCGTAACGGTATTGTTATGTTTTCAGGCAAGCGATAAACTACCAGCTGTCATAAATCATCACTCAGGCAGTTCAATCTATAAAGTGGTACAGGAACTTTAAAGAAGAGTGTAACTCTTGACTGACCACTGTAATTTGATCGTATATTTTGTATAAATGTTATTTAAAATATAAATTTCAAGGAAATGTATACTGTTTTTCAGTGACAGCCGGTACTTAATATATTGGGGGGGGAGGGTGGCAAACCAACACCAATAAACCCCTAAGTCCTAAAACTCCTTGGCCAAGCGGCTCACAGGAACTGCTTCCTGATTGGCCGGGAGGAGAATCAGGAAGACAATAGCAAATATTAATTTGCTATTGTCACACAACTGTGTAGGCTCAGGGTGCAGTGCTCTGCACTTCAAGCCCTCCATTTTTTGAAGCCAGTTAGGGCCTCAGGCTCTAATCACATGCTTAAAAAAAAAAACATTGGAATCCATGCATCCAGCGCCCTGCATGTAAATTAGGGGCCGGGCGCATGGATTGGGGGCCCCTTATGGATGGACTGCCAATGCTAATTTTTTAAATACTGCATTTTCTTTCTTTTTTTTCAAGCATTTTCATTTTTCATTCTGCCTTTCTCCATTCCACACCTCTCTGCTCCATTGTGATGTCAACAGAGCACATGGAACAAATTGTTTATTTTCTGCACTTGAAAAGCATGTGTCTCTGCACATATTATGAAAGCATACTTAATGCTATTGACAGTTGGAATCATACATGTCATTTTTTACTTTGCACATAGTTCCATTTTAAATTTAGATGAGACAACGTATTACCACTGGAAGATAAACTAGCATATAGATAAGAAAAGTGAGAATAGCTCAGGTTCAAAAGGGCTTTTTCTGTTCCCTCAATTTATATTTCTTGGAGTCACAACTTATGTGTGCATGAAGCAGAACTTGTGTACGCCTAAGTCTCAGAGTTGTAGAAATAATGAGCATATCTTTGTTCTTTATATACTGCATAAATAATGGAGGCTTTAAAGCATCAAAGCTACCCCTTATAAATCCTAAACTGCAAGGAGATTTTTAATCACTGTGTTGGAGCATAAGGTGATTCCCAACTATATAGAACAATTAAACTAATGAACAATTAAAAATTTCCTGTGTAGCTTACATCCAAGGGAATGAATACACACATGCTTTCTGTTTTTAAGTATCTCAAACTTGGGGACCCATTTATTAGGAACCATTGAGAGAAAAAAAACCTGTACTGCATTGTCAATGTCTGCCTGGCATAAGTTTTTTGCCTAGAAATAGACAATAATGAGCAGTAAAGCAAATGTTTTTGTGTACTGAGCAATTCAGATTTACAACTTTGGTCCTAATGTAGGAGGAGCACTTGGCAGGCATGGTTCTCTGTTGACAGCCACATTTACAGTGTGATAAAAAGGAATCATTCACTAATTCACTAATTTATCTAATTGTAATTCCTAATTCTATATGAGCCCTTAAAATAGTACAGGAAACATGTTCGTAACATAGCTACATTGAACCCTTTCACAGCCAGGTCCATATGCCTTACAGAACCTAGAGAAGTACCTGCAGGTGGACAAGTACGTACGGACCTCTTTCTCCCTCTGCTATCAGCTCATGGTCACTTCAATGACCATAAACTTATAGCAGAATTGTACAACAGACTCTGCTGAACAATTCTATAACTCTGATCAGTGAATTCCAACCCACTAATCACAGTTATTAACCTTAAATTTGACTTCCCCCTCCATGCCGCCCCTTCCCTGTCCCCTGCCTCTCCACATGCCACCGCTCCCTTCCACCTAAAATTGACCCCCCACTCTCCTTTCCTATCCTAATCCTTCATCCCCCTTCTACCCCTCTCCAGCGCTGATCACCCCCCTCCACCAGATTGGACTCCCCCTGCAAAGGGATCCCCTGCAGCTACCTTTAGAAGCCGGCATCCCTCCACTGGCACTCCTGCTGGCTTTAGGTGCTGCATGGGGCTTGGGAGGATCTAGATGTGTCCCCCCCACCAGTCACATCCCCCCATACCGCCCCCCGCTCCCCCAATCCATCCCTGCTCCGGCGGCATCCCTCCTTTCTCTCCCACAGCCTGCAAAGCAGTGTGAGTAGGGGTGAAGTTGGGGCTTGCGGGCTTGGTAAATATTTGTTTACCAAGCCACCCCCCTGTAGTACAGTGGGTGCAGGCAGCAATCACTAAAGATTGCTCCTATATGTCCCACTGACTGCTGATATATAGTAAACTGCGAGAGTTACTATATATCAGACTGTCATTTTATGAATGAATGAGGAATCTCTATACAGATTCCTTATTCAATCAAGTAAAGTGCAACAAAAAAAGGGACTATCTTCAGTCCCTTTCTCTGCCTCAAAAAAAGAGATATGGAGGTCTAATATCTCATCAAAGACCCCCCCCAAAAAAAAAATATATATATATATACATACACACACACACACATACACACACACACCTGTAGAAAAAATGTAGAAAGTAAAAAACACCCAGCCAGGTCCACCCACACTCAGCCTCTCCACGGTGACACCCACCCACCACTCACCCCTCCATGGCCTCCTCAGCTTCTCCTCCTGGCCAACCCGATCCGCCTCCTGCACAGATTGGCAGGAGGAGAAGCTGGAAGACAATAGCAAATATTAATTTGTTATTGTCACAAGTGGGTGGGTTCAGGGCACAGTGCTTGGTGCCCCAAGCCCAACCTTTTTCAAACAAATTAGCACTCATTCTCTAATCATGTGGCTTGAAAAAAATAATTCAAACGTATGAGTCAGGCAACTTGCAGGAGGATGGCTCCCCTGCTCCCCTAATGAACAGGCCCATCCTGGTAAGACCCCTTTTACATGGAGCGGACTCTGTCAAGAAGATCTGCCTGCTCAGCGGGGGGATCTGTTTGCTGATCCCCGCTGAGCAGGTGGATGACAGATCCATGTCCACTCCGCTGATGTGGAGCCGACAGGGGCACAGCAGCTGTTCTCTATGGGGGGATCAGATGGAAATGGACCGCCTGGCCATTTTCATCCAATACCATTCCATCTGATCTGCTAGATGGGTGGGGAACGGGATCCCCATATGTCAGATTTTAGCGGATCGGATGCAGGCGGGTGTAAACGGACACATGTCCATTTACATCAGCCTCTCCCTAGAGAACAATGTGTGGTCCAATTGGGCCCACCTGAAAAATTGACAGGCAGACTCAATCGATGTGCTTGTTTGAAAGGGGCCTAAGGCCTCGTTCACACAGGGCATACACAGCGTACCTTTACAGGGATGCACAGGTGTTCCATGCATCTCTGTGCAGGCAGTCCCATTGATGTAATTTGGGGTTTAGCACCTGCATGAACAGGACCGTTGCTCCCAATTTTACATCCATGTAGGTCCGGGTTCCAGTCCCTGAGCTCACATTGTCTGCGTTCGGGATCATGTGCCCACACATACACATGGATGCCTGATTGGGAACAGCAGCTATGCAGCTTTGCATCCAAATTGACATAAATGGGACTGCCTGTACAGGGATGCATGGAACACCTGTGCATCGCTGTGTGGATAAACATGGCCCTCCATGGGCATACGCTTTAGTATGCCACATGTGAATGATGCTTTAGTAGTAATTTAGCAGGAATTTTGTAAGTTATCAGTTTACTAAAACTGGAGAGTGCAAAATCCGGTGCAGCTCTGCATGGAAACCAGAACTGTTAAGCAGCTTAATGTCAATTTATTTGTAAAAAAGAGAAAAAAAATTACAAAAGTTACAAAATACTCTAACCTAATGTGCCTGTTTATTAAACAGTGGGCTGTGAAAAAAAAAAGAAAATGGGATTGAATGACAGTCAGAGTTTTGTTCCATTTCATCAATAGCTATGATCCTTGGAGAGTCAATCCTCCTCTCCCCTTTTTTCTTTTCTCACTTTTTTTCTCACAGCCCACTGTACACATTAGGGTATTTTGTAACTTTTGTAATAAAACTTGTTTTTTCTCATTTTTACAAATAAATTGACATTAACCTCCCTGGCGGTATGATTATTTTGGATTTTAGGTAGTGAAAGCGGTACCATTATTTTGCATGAAAATTTGGTGTTTTATATTGTAGTCCTGTAATTCTTAGCAATAACTCACTTAAATCTGTCCAAACCAGAGTCTAGCAGACATCCCGGGTATGATAAAGTTTGAAAAATGAAATCATGAATTATAATATAATAAATAATTATAAATAATTATACCAAATAATAATATAACAATAATAAAAATTATTCAATAATGTAATCAAAACAAAAACACTGAAATTTGCTCAGTTGCAGAATTGTCACTGTCATTACTTTTCAGTATTTGATGACGGATCTCCCCACAAATCGCTATCCCTCAATTCTGCGAGTGATTCTAATTTATTATCGCTGTTTTCTAGCTGGTCTAAAATAATTTTTGATGTAAAGGGACAGTTTTGGTTGCTATGGACAATCTCCAGTTTCCAGGCATAAAGAACAGTTTTTATAATATAAAACTGCATGCAGGACACTGGGAAGACCGCTAGGGACAAAGGGGATGTGAAAGAATTACATACAGCAATGTAATCTGTAAGATTACATTATACTGTATGTATAGTGTGTGTTTCACTTTTTGAATTTGGTGCCGATCTCCATCCCCATGCGTCACAACGCTCGCAGGGCATGGAGAACGGCGATGTAATGAATCGAGCGAGACACGGCTCGCTCGTACAGTGCGGGGACATCGCTGGATCCAAGGGAGAAGGTAAGTAAATGTCCTCCTGGATCCAGCGATGCGGTCCCGAGTCTGGCTCGGGGTTACCGCTTTTGGAATAAAAATTCCACCCCGAGCCAGACTCGGGAATACCGTCAGGGGGGTTAAGCTACTTAATGGTTCTGTAGCACTGTGTCTTATCTTAGCACTGTTGGTTTGTTCAGATCTGCCTTTAGGATTTGTCTCCATCTTGTGGACATCCAAAGGCATTGTTTGGTTTTGTGATCCAATCTCCAGCATCAGTGTCTGGATGTACACAGCTAGATGGTGCTGTCCAATGTGGAACATGATGCAATGTGCAGAAAGACTTGTATCAGTAGCCATTTAAAGCCAAGGGCTGGCACATGGCAGCAGACCGCTTTTTGATTTAGCCTCTGAAGCAACCAGGAGAGTCCCGTGAAACCGGTCAGGCCCTTTTTTGTGATCAGAACACAGGTATCACCCTGAGAATTTGAAACATGGCATAACCTGTAATGACTAAGTATTGTACCTGTTCATATTTAATCTCAAAGGAATATTGACTGTGTAACAACTCACCTAGTCCGGACTATGCACCCCACAAGGACCCCACAGGATTCTCATTGGTAGCCCAGTGCTTTATAGGCTGTGAATCTTTTAGTGCGAGGGAGGGAGTCTAGGATACGGAGTGATTCCATTATTGAATATATGAATATATGAAAGATATTTTACTTTCACATCTTGTTACTGACATTTGAACCTCCTCTAGACCACTATTACCAGCTTCCTAATACATTTAATCCAGTTTTTGATTGCTTTCATTATTGCCATCGATCCATGTTCATTTGGAGTTGGGATTTTGGTGCAACATCCATGTTTTCTGTGGAGCATGTTCAATTCTTTACTTCACAGGACAATTTTGCCCACTACCAGGGTCTATTATTCCATCAATATCTCTTCCTCTAAGTAGCATAGTCCTTAGATAGAGGACTTTATATATAATGCATACAACATTTTAGCACGGTTTTACAATACAACCATAGAGGTGGTCACATTCTTTTAGCAAAGTATGTGTTTTGTCATATGTGTGTTTTCTATAACTTTCGCATAATATTAAACGTGTTGCCTTATTGAGATGTACGGTGGGTTGTGAGAGATTTTTGTCTTGTCTAGTGTGGAGGTGGTTGAACTAAATTCCTTTTCTTTTTTTTTTTTTTTTTTTTATTCTTCAGTTACACACCCTAAAGATTTGCCTAATAATCTAAGCATTAGACACATCTGTACCATAGTTGTTGGGCTTTTGCTTTTTGCTTTTCCACTGTGTTCACTTTTTCTGCTCTTATGGTTTCTGCTAGCATTCTGCAATCACTATTCACAGAACTAAATACAAAGTATATTCAGATTTAAAGTACACTTGAAGGCAAAACTTTTTTATTTTTGGATAGTGGAGATGGATTGCAACCACTTTCAGTTTTTATTGCTGTCTGTGCCCCTGTTAGGGAGATCCATGCTCTCTATTTGTCCAGTTTACCATTATCATTGAAAGTAAAAGAAAATCCAAATGTTTGGATTGTCCCAAGAAAAGTAATGGAGGAAAAATCTTCCAATGGCTATAGTAGTTATGGTGGCCTGGGGGTCCCCTAACGATTTCCTTAATTTGCAGGGATTGCCTCTCATTCCCTGGTTTGGCTATGGGACAGGAAGTGAAGGGAATTCTCCCCAATGGGAAACAAATAGCAAAAAATAAACCGACAGGGGTTATGAACTTCACTTACTCTATCCAAAATGAAAAAAAAAAAAAGCTTTGCCTATAGTTTTACTTTAAGTGAATCTGTAATTTGGAACAAAGAATATCTTGCAAAAGAGAATAGTAAGGATGTTACAGTATATGCTCTGTGATACAGAAAAAATACATAAAGCCAGGCCCACATACAGCCATTCGCTGTCTCCTCTAATATTTAAGTTCCACTTCTCACATTGTTAAGTCTCACTCCTTTTCTGTGTGGCAGATGTTTATTTTGTGATATTTTGCGGAAATTAGGTGTTACCTATAGTGTAATATATCAAATGAATTACTACTACATTTGAACAGTTTTCATCCAAATTCATTCGCTTGTTATAAAAAAAAGTTGAGTCATCAGGAAGATATGATTACATTGCAAAAGGTAACCACAAAACCCAAATATTTGAGTTACATATTACAGTGTATGTAAACCCAAAAAAAAGCTATATACGGTATATAGATCTCCTGGTAAAATGTCAGGTTTCTGTGATGCAAAAAGATGAGACAAAGATAAATAATTTCAGAACTTTTTCCATCTTTATTGTGACCTATTAACTGTACATCTCACAACAAACTGAAATATTTTAGGTGTAGGGAAGAAAAAAAAATATGGTTGCATATGTGTGCACACCCTTAACCACTTCCCGCCTGGCCTATAGCAAAATGATGGCAGGGTGGTGGTTCAGTTATCCTGACTGGACGTCATATGACGTCTTTCAGGATAACTGCCGGTGCACACATCGCAACACCAATCTCGGTAAAGAGCCTCTGACGGAGGCTATTTATCACGTGATCAGCCATGTCCAATCACGGTTGATGACAGTGTAAACAGGAAGAGACAATTATTGGCTGACAAACGCGAGTAGAGAAGAGCCGATCGGTGGCTCTCCTGACAGGGGTGTCTAAGCTGATTGTTTACCAGCACAGCCCCCCCAAGGATGCCCACACTGGACCACCACGGATGCCGCTAGGCCCACCAGGGATGGCCAGCACACATGGATGACCAGGTATGCCCCCATGACCACCAGGGATGGCATACAGAGTCTGAAAATATGCCAATCAGTGCCCAGAAATGGTGCCAGTCATTGCCCACTACATATGCCTGCCAGATTTCTCCTCATCAGTGATGCCCAGCAGTACCACCCAGCATTTTCTCCACTTGATAATGACTATCTTCCCTTTGTTCCATGGTATATCTAATGTCTTGTAAATTCTTTGTACCCTTCTCCTGACTGTTACCTTTTAACAATGAGATCCCTCTGATGCTTTGGAAGCTCTCTGCGGACCATATCTTTTGCTGTAGGCTGTGCCTAAGATAATGTCAGGAAAGACCTACTAGAACAGCTGAACCTTATTTGGGGTTAATCAGGCACTTTAAATGATAGCAGGTGTGTGCTGGCTCTTATTTAACATGAGTTTGAATATGTTTGCTTAGTTCTAAACACAGCTACATCCCTACTTTTAAGAGGGTGTGCACACTTATGCAACCACATTATTTTATTTTTATTTTATTTTCAACCCCCCCCCCCCCAAAAAAAAAAAAAAAAAAAAGAATTCAGTTTATTTTTCAATTGAGTTAAACAGTTTATAGGTCACGTTAAAGGTGGGGAAAAAAAATCTGAAATGGTTTATCTTTGTGTCATGTTTTTACATCACAGAAACCTGACATTTTAACAGTTTACATTTTACACTTTAAAAACAGTCCATTTTTATTTATTTTTTATTATAGTAATGAATCATTTTACCTACAATATAGTGTAGATGTTAGTAGATAGTTTCCCCCCTTGTTGAAATCTGACATGATTGAGTAGAGAAAAAAAAAAAATACAGCACATATTATTTTTTGATCCAATAGACTTCCTAACTAGCCCACAATTTAACCTGCTAGCCACAGTATGTTAGTATTCAAGCAATATGGAGACTAAAGTATCTAAAGCATCTAATGTGACCTAAATTGTCACCTGCTAGTTTCATGGTATCGCAAGCTGAAAACTTGATAAAGGTCAGTGACCTGCTAAGTAAAGAAAGATCAGGATGACTGCACTAGAACTAACAGCAAAGACAGCTTCATGATTTCCTTTAATAAATGTTCACATCTATAAAGCTTGACGACTCTACAATAGAAACTGACTTCAGTTTGCTGAATCTTCTAAATGAATGTCCTACTGTTTGTTATAAGGTACTGGGGAACCCATGCACGCATTAAGATAGAGTGGCCAAATAAAAGTAACGAATATACTATTTTTTTTTTTAACAACACGGTTGGCTTTATTGAGAAGACATCACAGAACAATATATATATACAGACATCACAACAGGCTTGCACATTACAGAAGTCACCAAAGACTAATACAACATAGCTAGAGGACCAATGAAGCAGAGAGTACCAAGAAGGGGCCCGTAGCCGGGAACATAATTGCCACAATAATGACAGGGGAAAATAAGAGAAGAGGGGGGAGGAAGGGAAGGGAGGGAAGGGAAGGGAGGGGAGGGGGAGGAAGGGAAGGGAAGGGAGGGAGGAGGAGAGAAGGGCAGGGGGGGCAGCGTCCCTATCTTCAATACATCAAGTTTTCAGAACTGTTCCACCCAAGGTAACCATACTCGGTCAAACTTTTGCGGGCACCCTCTAACCAGGTAGGTAAGTTTATATAGGGGGAGGACAGCATTAACCACTGCATCCCACGACTCCTCCGTGGGGGGCGAAGACAATATCCAGTGCCGAAGAATTTCCCTCCTGGCGTAAAAAACGCCAGGAGTGAAAGCAACAGCTTGCCGTACCGTGATCGCTGTTCGTCATCCTGAATCCCTAGAAGGGCAAATTCGGGTGTCATAGGCACTTCCAACTGCAGCCGATTGTTAATACATTCAAAAACGGCCCGCCAGAACCTTACAATACGGGGGCATTCCCAGAACATATGTAGGAAAGTATCGTTAGGGTAGTGACACCTGGGGCACTCCGGGGACCTATGGGGATAGATTCTGTGCAGCCTCTGCGGCGTAAAGTACACTCGGTGCAAAAATTTCGTATGGATCAGCCGGTCTCTAGAGGAGATCAGCAACCGGGACCCATCTTCAAAACACTCCTCCCAAGCTTGCCTGTCCAAACTGGGGATGTCTGCATGCCACTTGTCCCAGAGGGTGTTCATCCTAGGAGAGTCAGAGCGCAACAGGACCTGGTACAGTGTGGTAAGAGTCTTTTTAAGGGATTCTTGCGCCAGGGTGTCCTCAACTGGGTCTGCCCGCAGCACAATAGGTCTAAGAAACTGAGCCCTGGCCGCATGCCTCAGCTGATAGTATCTGAACAGCATAGCCCCAGGAAGCAACGAATATACTATTTAGACAGAAGAACACTGTGATGCATTTAACTTGCTATGCTTTATCGAATACATTTTGGCACTGCATAGCAAGCCATACATTTGTAGTGCATTTTAATGCATTTTCCATAGAAACAATGTTGATTTTATGCTGTATTTGTTTTGTGTTGCACCGCATTACAGAGCATCTATTGATTTTCTCCACTAAAAGGCTTATTGGTGGTTTCATTCAATAGATCAGTATATCATTTTATTAGTAGACTGTACGCTGACCTTTGTTTGACAGTGCAGTTTAAACGCAGCAAAAATGGATCAAATGGAACAGCTATGTTTTTAGCATATCCAAGTGATTTCTTGTACAAAAGGTCAAACCATTTAAAGTATGTAATTGTGGGGTAAAACAAGATGATGTTTATAGCCTGCATGTTTTATATTTTTAAAACTCTAAAGAAATCCTTTAAATTAAAATGAAAGGGAATGTGTTACACAAATTTAAGAACCATCTTTGCTGGCTTCATTTTAAAGGTAATAGGCTGTTTTTAGCCATCCTAGTGAGTCATTGACCTGGAACAAATATTCACCAAGTAAAGTCAAACAGTCCTGCTAAAAATTGCAGATCACCGCCATTACCAGTAAAAACCAAAAAATAAAAAATAAAAGTCCATAAATCTTTCCCATAGTTTATTGATGTGATAACTTTTGCGCAAACCAATCAATATCCACTTTTTGCGATTTTTTTTTTTACCAAAATATGTAGTAGAATACATATTAGTCTAAACTGATGAATACTTTATATATATATATATATATATATATATATATATATATATATATATATATATATATATATATATATATTTTGGATATGTACTATAGCAGAAAGTAAAAAATTGTTTGTGAGCACCTACTTTACTCCCTGTGAGACTGGCACAGATGTGCAAACTGGTTCTACTTTATACCATTCCAATTGGAAGTGATTAGAAGTGATACAGTATATAAGTTTTTGTACTTGAGCAGTTTTTGATTGGGGGCTTTTTGGTGCCTGTGTCTGGCAATTTACACTAATAAAATGGTTTGCTTTAATAAAGCCATTTATGTTCAATTTATTTATTTGCATTCTTTACTCTGCTTTATACCATTCCAATTGGAAGTGATTGGAAGTGATATCTTCAACAGTATCTATCTATCTATCTATCTATCTATCTATCTATCTATCTATCTATCTATCTATCTATCTATCTATCCATCTATCCACAGTGAATAGGTTTTTGTACTTGAGCAGTTTTTGATTGGGGGCTTTTTGGTGCCTATGTCTGGCAATTTACACTAATAAAAGGGTTTGCTTTAATAAAGCCATTCATGTTTAATTTATTTATTTGCATACTTTACTCAAATAAAGCAAATGTGACCAGCTTTTGCTGTATTTAACAACCCTCAGTTTGCTACATTGATTAATGTTAATGTACCATATAATTTAATTAAAGAAACCGGACTATCATGTGCTGAGCCTTAAGGGAATTCATATCAAAGTTGACATACCTCTTCAGCCATGAACATAAATTATACATAATTTATTGTAGCATACAGTAAATCAATAAATTGAATCATTTTATTTCATATTTTTTCTTGATTTTATAGTAATATTTAATTAGTTTTATTTATAACAGTTGTTTGAGGAAGAAATCTTGTACAAAAAAATATTTTCAATGATTTCTAAAGGTATTCACTATTCTGTGACTAGAACATATTAACAACAATGTTGGGGTTTATGAAGCTGTAAGGGCTGCCGGTATGCCAATTAGCTGATCTCATAAATCAGACACCTGGAATAATTTTGGCTGCACACTCCTTGCTGTAAATTGAATGGGAGTCAATAATAATAGTAATAATAATCTTTTATTTTATATGGCATCTTTAAAGGTTGTTTCTCAAAGTGCTTTACAAAGGAAACACGAAAAAAACCCCCAGCAAAAAACAAAGGAAAAAAGGAACAAATTGTGTATCAGCTTATCTAAAGAAAAAAAGTTTTTAGATTTAATATGAATGAGTTTAGAGAAGATAACTCTCTGATGTTCTGTGGAAGTGAATTCCAGAGTTTTGGAGCATAGCAGGAAAGTGTCTCTCATTGAGTGTAGGTGAGTAAGGGGGCACACAGAAAACCAGAATTTGAGGTAACAGAGGTTACGAGGGGGGATAGAGTTGCTAAAATTTCAGACAGGTAATGGGGGGCCCAGCCATGAAGAGCCTTATAGGTGAGCAATAGGGATGGGCAAATGGTTCAGCCCGAGCATAAGTTTGGGCCGAACTTTTGTTGTTCAGACATTCGGCGAACACCAAACAATATGTGGTGCTCAGGGAAAATTCTAAAGCTGGAGGAACACTGTTAAAGTCTATGGGACACTAACATGCATAATCAAAAGTGCTCATTTTAAAGGCTTATATGCAAGTTATTGTCATAAAAAGTGTTTGGGGACCTGGGTCCTGCTCTAGGGGACATGTATCAATGCAAAAAAAGTTTTAAATATGGCCGTTTTTTCCGGAGAAGTGATTTTAATAATGCTTAAAGTGAAACAATAAAAATTAAATATTCCTTTAGCTATTGTGCCTGAGGGTGTCTATAGTATGCCTGTAAAGTGGCACAGTTTTCACTTGTTTAGAACAGTACCACAGCAAAATTACATTTCTAAAGGAAAAAAAGTAATTTAAAACTGATCCCCGGCTGTAATGAATTGTCAGGTCTTGCCAATACGCCAATATAGATAAAACGCATTGAAAGAAACGGCATGCCCCCCCCCCCCCCAGTCTAAACCAAACATTTTTTTTTAATTCCATGGGGGTCCCCCAAAATCCATTCCAGGCCTTTTAGGTCTGGTATGGAAATTAAGGGAAACCCTGCGCCAAAATAAAAAAATGGCAAAGGGGTCCCCCAAAATCCATACTAGATTACTAGACCCTTATCCGAGCATGCAACCTGGCAAGCCACAGGAAAATAGAGGGGACGAGAGAGTGCCCCCCTCCTTGAAAAGAAACGGCATGGGTCCCCCCCAAGTCCAAACCAAAAATTGTAAAAAAAATGCGTGGGGGTCCCTCCAAAATCCATACCAGGCCCTTCAGGTCTGGTATGAAGTTTAAAGGAAACTCTGCGCCAAGATCAAAAAAACATGTAACATGTAAGGAGCATTTAGGATGTTGTAAAATAGATTATGCATGAGGTTTAAGGTGTATTGGCCTTGGCAAGTGAAAAGAAAATGTAACCATAGCACACAATATAATCCATATTTCATATTCAAAAGGCTAAATCAATCAATTGTTAAAACTACAAGAGAACAGTTTCATGCTTTGATAATGCTTTAATAATGAACTAAACATTTCCCTTTGGGTTTCAACTTTTTTTTCTCTTTTATGAAAGAAGCAGTTTGTTAATGCTAGATTACACATTTTTACTCTTTCTAAAAATGCCATTAGTGTGGTTGTCTCTGGCTTTAATACTTTTGGAGTTCCAGACCTGGATCTTCTGATCTTTGCCCACTTCCAGAATCAGTGATTAAATATTGAAGTAGAAGGCTTGCAAGACAATAAGAGTGACTGTAAGGGCAGTAGAATGTTCACTACAAGACCAGGCAGCTTCTGAACTTCCCCTTTTCAAGGTTGCCTTTAATTTGGTACATTTCTGATTTTTTTAACAAAGAAAAATGTGATCTGTGATCACAAATGTGACTAAACTAAAATAATTCCTACAAAAATAGCTTTTACAGAACCTGAAATATAAGAAATCTTACAGTAAAAAAAAAAAAAAACTGCAAAAATAATACCTATAGAGTACCATAAATCATCCCTTTTATTTCCATTTAAAGTTACTGCAATCTATTCCAAACCACTAGCTTGTTAAAAGTCTCAGAGAAAGGTCCTTGCTCAGACACATAGCAACCAAAAGACAAATAGCTCAGGCTTATCTGACTAGTTCCTTTGACTAAACCACATCATACTTTAAACTTTGATTTCATTTTAAATTGGCCATTCATGTGAAAATCTGATTGTGCAACATCGTTTAGATTTAACATAATCATGTAACATGGGGGCCCACCTAAACAATATATATATTTTTTTTTTTGGGGGGTGCTTTTTTAATCTTCAGATGATTGTGCAGTCAGCTTGTAATGTGTATTGTCAGTTTTAAGTGTACCTATGGTAAAAATAAAAAATCATATATATTAATTTCCACATTTAATTTTCATGAACACTCTTGAAGTAAACTTGCTTTGTGAAACATCTGTACACATTTATTCCTTAAATTCTGTGACACTTATTCACTATGTCCTGTTGATAATCACTCCTGTGTCACAGAATTCACAAAGCCTGCCTTCTGATCTACAGAGGTACTGAGAGGAGTTTCGGGAGTCAGTACAGGAATCACTGCTTGCAGACAGTAAAGTACCATGGGATATGTAGTCCTTAGAAGTTGAAAGTAAACAGGAGAGGAGAAACCAGAAAGCATGCTGGGAACCCAAAAGGGCAGGCAGAGACTGTGGTCATGTGCAAAGTCTAACATTAAAACAGTTCCCAGATTTAGAGATGAGCCTTCAAACTGTGTGCAGTAAAAATGCAGAATTCATCTGAAAGGCAATGTCCCGTGTCACTATACACTGTAACTTCATGTATGTTGTATTAGAGGCATGTGCTGAGACTGTGTCCTCTCCACCAGTCCAGTGTACCTCTGTTACCTCACTCCCAGTAACAGAATGGGGTCCTGACAAGCACATAGCCTAGACTTCATGTGTGCACTTGTTAACTCCTTCTTTCCTGTACCTCGTGACCAGGTAATAGATCTCTGTAATTGGGGTTTGGTTCCGACTGCTACTAGGAAGGGAGCCAGAACATCGACCCCATTGATACTGGAGGACCTGTCCCATATACCAGGTATCACGCTTAATGACTGGTTGCTTGTGTTTTGGACTAGTGCTTGGTTACCCATAGCAACTACACTGCTTCATTACCTCCTATACTCCTTTATATTCTGTAGAAGCTGAGCTTCATACCCCACATGTGCTTAACAGACCCTGATTCTTTTGATACATCAAAACCAGCATGCACCCCTTTGAATATGGTCAGACCAGGCTCAGAACAGTTGATGCAACTTTACTTTATAGTTCTTTAGACAGTCCAATATGAACAGAGTCCATATCCTGACTGTAACTACAACTGAACACCTGCCCAAGTATACCTCTGCAAGGAAGTAGTCTATCTTAGCGTTTCCCATGCTTGGATGTTCTCCAGAATCCAGGTGCCTCAGATTGGCTGCAATGGGGCAGCAGACCTCCCTCACGCATTTATGGCTCAGAGTGGGCAAGACTAAGAAAAAACTAACCACAAACCCAGCCCTCTCCATTGTTATATTACTGGTGAGTAGGCTAGATCCAAAAAGCCTGGGAAATGAGCACATACACTTAACCCCCCCCCCCCCCCTCCCAGTCTGGGCCAGCCAATAACTAACTAATGCACTTGCAGGCAATCTGCCTTAAGCTTATATTAGATTGTCAAAATAGCTATAATTTGTGTTGTTATTACAATGCTGATGTTAAAAAAACTTAAGTGTATGCTATGACCATAGATCTCCTTTATGTAAGGCTGCAAGGTTCCAACAATTCACGATAAACTGAACAATATAGAAATCTTCATCTTTTTTGATGTACTGGCTTTTTTAATCTTCTTGCACATGGGCAATCTAGAATGTTTACAACATCCAGGATTTTATTACATTTTCGGGGTACTTATGCTGTTTTTTCAGTTTACACTCATTTTAGTTGGGCTCATTTCTTTGATTAGTTTACATTTTTACATCTTTAGCACCTTTTGGTGTATTTATGTTTTTTTATTGTTCAACAGAATGGAGCCCCTTTGTTACATTGTTCCAGATACTCTGGGTTACATCCATACTCATGTTCCCCGTGTTTTCTTATTGGACCCTACTACCACAGTTTCCGGAACAGGCATTCCTTTCGTCCCTGGCACCCAGCGGTGTGTTTGTTTCACACTAAGCAGATATGTGAGTTTTACAGGGATGACCACCTTATCCTCCCTGTATGTATATTCATTTCTTGTCCATGAATGGTTGATGTTAATATATTTACCTCTTTTTATAGATGTATCATGCATTTGCCCCTGATAATTAGATAGATCCCATGAAACGCGTCGGGCCTAACCTAGATGCAATGCTTACATGGTCTTTGGATTCAGGCAATGCCATGGATTATAACTGTTATATTATAATGATTTTTATTATTGGGGACAATACTATTGTATATTGTATATTCTATTCATGTTTTTACCATGTAAATGTTTTGGATACATGATTTGCTATATTATGTGCCATTATTGCATATATTGTCTGCCGGGGAACCTACTCAATCATGGTAAACAAATAAATGATAAACAAATAAATACTTGTTCATGTTTTTCTAGAATGTTTACAATAGCCAGGTGAGCTTTGATGTATGTTCAACAGGAAAATGTTATAAATGTGCAATAATTAGATAATATAGCAATCATTATAAAGCAATTAGTGCAACACATATCACCATTTTCTGAAAAGTCATTAAAGGCAGGGAATCAGTTCAATTTATTTCAGGTTCTATGTCATTTACAGATTTTCAGGCCCTAATTTATATTGGATTGTACAAGCCCCTTTTCATAGAAACAGACCTGCAGTTTACAAGGGACATTTCTGGGAGGTGCATGTTAATCTATCGCTCCATAATTTACCATAAGTATGGCTAACACTGAAACAACAAGCATACCTTTGTACATCATACTCGTGCAGAGATATATTTTTTTTAAATATATTGAAGAGGCAGTGATGCACAATGGGAAAAAGATTGAATGTGTATCACAAAAAACAGTACCAAAATGAATATGTGGTAGAACAAAACTGGTACCTGGATCTTTGAAGAGTCGAGGAGAGATCAAGACTTTCTTCCTCACCAGGGTGCCAGCCCGGAAAATGAGAATGAAGGTCACGTTGATACTTCTGAGTTTTGGTGATGGTAGCGTCTTGTATAACTCCTGAGCTGTGAAATATGTGTTTCACTTTATTGAACACGTTACCATTTGCTGAATGTTAATGAAATACAATGCAACATAAAGTGCCTGAATTGTTCTTGACATGGAAGGGAAGCTTGCTAAAGTATGTACAGCATGACATGCTTGTCATATCTGATAAATAACAAAAAAAAAACATTTCTTTGTCCAGAGATCATAACTATAGCATGGATGCAAACCGCATACATTTCTTAAGATAAATAGTACTAAAAACAGAATCTTCTATTAACATTTTTTATAACTTGAATTTTTATGTGATATACAAAATAATTCAGTGTAATAAGTACGATAGTATAAACAAAAGACTCTAATCCTAATTTCAACATTTTTCATACTTTTCAAATTTGGCACATGAGAAAGATGGTCATCTTGGCACTGAGAAAACATGTAGAGCACAGAGTGCATTACTATGAAAATAGAAGTTGCTAATTTATGTTGAATAGCTAGTGTGGTTTAAAGGATCATAGTTATATAGGGGGTGATTTACTAAAATTGGTGCATTCAGAATCTGGTGCAGCTGTGCATGGTAACCAATCAGCCTCTAACTTCAGCTTGTTCAATTAAGCTTTGTTAATAAAACCTGGAAACTGATTGGTTTCTTTGCAGAGTTGCACCAGATTTTGCATTCTCCAGTTTTAATAAATAACCCCACAGAGTCTTAACCTACATATTGTATACACTGTGCTATGAGTGAAAATCTCACTTACATAGACCTAAAGGATTCTTAAAAAAAATAAAACTGAAGTTAACACTTTGTCTAGGCCTGCCTGAAAAGGAAATTTCATTAAAAAGGTGAAAACTACACTGCAATGAGCAACAAAGTTGAGAGTGAAAAAAAACAAAACACTGTAGCTAGGACTATTTATTATACTACACAGAATATGAGGTCAGATCATCAGTTCTAGCACACAGCACAAAATGTAGCAGTCAGGAGAACGCTATGTACAACATAGTATACAAGTACAGCAGTAGATTGCTGTTCAGTGGGAAGACAAAATTGCCCCAGTGTCAGTTGTGGGGAAAAAAAGAGGCCTGTAGTCAGTGTGGAGAAATAACCTGGAATCAGTGGTCCCTGGGAAGAAAGAAATGTCCCAGTGTCAGTGGGAGGAAAAATGCCCCGAGATTGGTGGCCAGGGCTTAGCATATAGTATATTATTGCCCACTGCATGATGAAGGGAAACATTAATGCCTAGCAGGGGGAGAGGAAGAGCAATAGTGGCTAGTGGCAGACAGGGGAGAGATCTAGAGAGATATCGCTAAGCAGGGGGTGGGGGAGAACAGTAGTGCTCATCAGGGAGCGGGTAGCAACAATGTTGCTCAGCTCAGGAGGTAGGGAGAACAATGATACCTAGCAGGGGTTAGGAGAACAAAGCATCCAGCAGAGTTTAGAGAGGAACAATAATGTCCAGTGTGGGTGTAAGCATCAGTTTGACCTGCGCTGCTGGTCTCTCCCTCATCCTTCTGCTCCTGGAACTAAACAGAATCTGAGTAGGAGATCATTCCGCCCCATAGAATCTGCTTAGAGTATAGGCTGAGTGCTGTGAATTTGAGTTCCAACAACCGGCTTTGGGGTGTAGTTAGATCAGCAGGAAGTCAAGATTGGGACAGTCCCCAGATATTGGGATGGGTGGGATGTACGCATTTTTATGTAATTGAGTTTAAGGGCCATTCCAGGCACAAAGTGAAAGCAATAAGTGAGGATTTATGGAAATCCAGAAAACCCAGTAACTGTGATAAACTCAGAAAGTTCAATCCCTAGTAATCTACAATTGCCTTAATGTACTAGGGATATACTTCACTTATTGCTTCCCTTTTAAACAACCAACCAAGATAGGTCTACATATGATTGGTGGCCGCTTACTGTGCTTACTGTATGGAAGAAGCCGCAAAATGTCTGCAGTGGGTTTATTTGGAAATAGCTGTCCTATATTACATACAGGTGTTTTCAGATAGCCAGACAAAAACTACAGTGGATATCTAGATGAATTCTGAGAAGCTAGGCTGAGCTTATTGTATTCATTTTAAATTGGAACTAAAGGCAAAACTTTTTTTTTCATTTTGGATATATTAATGGAGAGTTATAACCCCTGTGAATTTTTTTTGCCATCTGAGTTCCTTTGTGGAGATTTTCCTTTACTTCCTGTCCCATAGCCAAAACTGGAAGTGAGAGGAAACCCCTTTATTCCTGTTGTGGGGACAACCAAAATGTATTATTTACTTTTACTTTCACTTTCAGTGATAATGTTAAACAGACAACAATAATAACCTGACAGGTGTTTTAACAATAACCGAATAAGTGGTTAAAAAAGGTCCCTTCCTGACAAAGCCCTTGTTTGTGATATGGCACTGCATCGCTTTAACTGACAATTGTGCGGTTCTGCGACTTTGTAAATTGACGTCCTTTTTTCCCCCATAAATAGAGCTTTCTTTTGGTGGTATTTGATCACCTCTGTGGTTTTTATTTTGTGCGCTATAAACAAATAAATAGCACCAACTTTGAAAAAAAGCCAATATTTTCCAATATTTGCTAAAATAAATATCCCCAAAAAATATATATAAAAAAAAATTCTTCCGCAATTCAAGCCAATATGTATTCTTCTATATATTTTTGGTAAAACAAAAATTGCAATAAGCATATATTGATTTGTTTGCGCAAAAGTTATTGTGTCTACAAAGTGCGGGATAGATTTATGACATTTTTATTAATAATTTTTTTATTAGTAATGGAGGCGATCTGAGATTTTTATCATGACTGCGACATTGTGGAGGACAGATCAGATGCATTTGACAATATTTTGGCACCATTGGCATTTATACAGTGATCAGTGCTATAAAAATGCACTGATTACTGTGTAAATGTCACTGGCAAGGAAGGGGTCATACCCTAGGGGGCGATTGAGGGGTTAACTGTGTTCCATCAGCATGTTCTAACTGTAGGGGGGATGGGCTCACTAGAACATGACAGAGATCACTGCTCCCGATCACTGGGACCAGTAGATCCCTGTCATGTTGGTCTAGGCAGATGGGGAAATGCCTTATTTACATAGGCATCTGCCCGTTCTGCCTCTCCATGCCACGATCATGGGCCGCCAGTGGACATCGAGTCCGTGGGCACGCTCCCGCAGCATGCAGTGGGCATACGCCTGCTAGCATTAGGTGAAGCAGCGATGTTCGTGTACGTTGTTTTGCGCACCCGTGCCACTTTGACAACATATATCATACGAGCCAGTCGGCGAGAGGTTAAGTCAGCAAGAGCAAGTCAGCAAGTGGTTAATTTCAATGGGAGAATACCTTTAATAAAAGACATGCTTACTGTCAAAGTGTTGTCCAAAGGAAAGGAATGCTGTGCTATTTATTGTGATGTAAATACAGACATATAAACATACTTGCCATGCCCTGTATAGGTGTTGGTATTATTGGCTGTACTGCATAAGATTACCCACTTATTTAAAATCACCTCCTTCTAAAGAGATTCATTTTAACATGTGGTAGTATTTTTATTTGTCCATAAAAGGTTATTTTCATGCTGTTAGGAGATTAAAATCTAATATAAGAGCAGTGTCCAAAGAGCAGAAACACATATTATCAAATTACAATACAGCTTTCACTCATCTTATTTCAGTAAACTGTAAAAAGATTGGGTTCTTGCACTTCACAAATGAATTACTTTTTTGTACTGCTTTATTGAAACCGTTGGCTGCTTATTAAGACGTGACCCTTGAACACATTAAAAAAAGGAACATTTTTCCAAATTAATTAGACATAGTGTAAAGGTTGTATACATCCAATAATTACATATCATTCACCTTAGTACTATCTCTCTTTCCTAATTACCAGTGCTCAAAGTTTTTAAATATTTCTTAAGCAGACAGAGTGAAAATTAAAACACATTAGTGGCAAAGATATTTAATTAATTGATCTATCCAGAGGCTATTAATTAAACGCGTAGTATACTATATAATGCTCAGAAAAGCCATCTGTTCATCCTCTGGCAGGGTCTATGATGGCTTGGCATGCTTTCCCAATACTTCATGATCTTCCACTGCCAAAGACACACATGAAGAGACAAGATTATTCATTCACATGACTATCATTTAGCTCCTGATTTAGGATATGAGATCGAAACACTATTGAAGTTGTTTGCTTAGAGTACTGTCCAGAGATTCACTCCAGGACCACCTAGTGTTATAGTTAAAAGGCCATGGGCTTTAAGCTTTATTATTATTATTATTATTATTATTATTAAGCTTTATTATTCAAACTAAGTTACTGTATATCCTACTGTGTAAAAACAGCATTTGGCAGTAGAATATGGATACCAAATGCACAGAAACCTCACTCCCTCTTGTACAAAGGGTACAAACAACTTCTTACTTACTGATATTAGATCAATAATACCCAAGCACAATCACTAATAGGCTAATAGTATAAGAATAAAAAATATTAAAATAAAACATATATATCTTCTGTTCCGCCAATGGTGTTTTCACCCCTATCATCTTTGCAAAACAGTATTGCTGTCCATACACATGTGTTCCCACAAGTATAAAGATTAGAAAATATGTAAACAGTACCATGCAATGACACAAACTCAAGGTGATCCTGTGTTTTACTTTATGTGCAGCTATAAATTAAGAAGAAATAAAAATGTCTGTATATACCACTTTAAATAAACTCTCCCAGCATAATAGTTTTTGGAAGATGAGAACAAAGTCCAAAATATCCATGCATGTTACTTTAAATAATCAATATATATCTATTAAATAAATGAAAGTCCAAACTGTCCTTCTGTATCACTTTAAATATACTCCTGCAGTATAATTGTTCTTAAGATGTGTCAACAACTCTTCACAGAAATATTCATTCTTTTCACTATTCACTATCACCATAAAATGTATCCCTAGCCCTAACAAATATTAGGTTGAATGAGCTTTCCCCTTTAAATGGGGTTTCATAAGCCGCACCACCACTCCTCACTTCAGGGGAAGCAGAAGTTCCATGATCTGATGTAACCCATTGGGAGGAGCCAGTGATGTCACGCCATAATCCAAAAGTGTGAGGGTGGCCATCTTGTTAGAGATTTTCTCTATTGAAATGCTTTATGCTGCAATGCACCAGTGTAAGTAAACTACAGTAACTAAAGTAAGTACATTCAGTAAGTAACTAAGTAAGTAGCTAAAGTAAGTACATTCAGTTTAAATAAAGAGAACACTATATACTCTTCCTTTTTTTTTAGTTCCATATAATCCTTGTCATATCATCATAGGATGGAAAATTGGGAGAATTGTGGAGGTTCTGAATACTGGAGTATTCATACTGCCCCAAAAAATCTATTTACAGAGATGTATTTCTTGCTGCAGGTAAATTGTTTTTATGAATGTTTCAGTAGTTTTCCAAATGCAACCATCTCTCTAATATAATTAGGTATGAATGATCAATTGTTTCTTACAATCATGTATGCCACATAAAACCTATTCCTTTCTGACAATCTGTTTTCATAATTAAATCCTTACTCAGGAGACTACCCACTGAGAATGTATTGCACAAAGCCCTAATAGGTTCAGAAAGGATAGCCACTAGTTTGAAAACTTTCAAAAAGCTTACAGACTGATTTTCTCTCAGACCCCACAGGCATGCAGAGCAGAAAGATTACGTTTCTTATACAAAGAGATGCTTGTACTTGGGATTAGGACTGTTCTTCAAGGGTGTTGCCTGCTATGCTCTGAATGCCAACTCCACATCTATTGGCCTGCATCATGATGACCTTGCTAAGGCCCCAACTTCTGAGGCTAACCTATAGCATCTTACAGACATTGCAACATGGGGGGATACTGCATGGAGTTCTTCAGATATGCCGTTTGTTAATTAACCTTAATTTACAGAGTCTGAATTGTTTAAATCTTTTGGATGCAATAAAAGACTAATGCCGCGTACACACGACTGGACTTTTTGACAGCAAAGGTCTGACGGACTCGTTTGTGTGTGGGCTCCATCGGACCTTTGCTTGCCAAAAATCCGGCGGACTTTAGAAATAGAACATGTTTTCAATTTTTCCACTGGAACTCCGCTGGACCGAGAAATCCATTCGTGTGTATGCTAGTCCAACGGACAAAAACCGACGCTAGGGCAGCTATTGGCTACTGGCTATGAACTTCCTTATTCTAGTCCGGTCATACGTCATCACGTTCGAATCCGTCGGATTTGGTGCGATTGTGTGTGGCCAAGTCCGTTCATTCGGAAAGTCCGTCGGAACTCCGCCGAAAGTCCGTCGGAAAGACCGGCGGACCTAGTCCCTCAAAGTCCGGTCGTGTGTACGTGGCATAATAGTCAGCCATCTAGCCCTGGATTCTGTAGATGCTCTAATAATGTAGCCACATCTGAACCACATCTACCCTGTACCAACACTCTTAAAAGGGCCCCAACATTAACCGGCAGAAAAACATCTCAAAGGACTGCCTCTCCCATAAAAATTTGTCTGCAAGTCCTGGTTGTTCCCCTGCCAACATCCTCGTTTTTTTAGGCAGTGCATACCCAGTCAGTCTAGGACAAGCTTCATCAAAATAAATGTGCTCTGACAGTATAGTTTCAGCACTTGGTGGATTGAACTTTACTACTGCTCACTGCTGCTCTGGAGGTGGCCTTGATACTGTTTATGCTGATCTGAACTCCAAATGTCAACTTATGCCTAGTCCTTACGTTTAATCACTTTGTATGCTAAATTGTGTCGATCTCATTTTATGCTTACCTAGTTAACAACCATGATGGGTGACAATATATTAAGTCTGCCTTTACTACCCGCTTGGGTGCCTGTTTTCTTTGATATAGTACTACTACTGGATACTAAGTATTAATTTCAGTGATTTCCTGTGTCATTGTATGTTTATATGCTCACCCTGGTGTGTTAGAGAGGCTGAGGTTCTTGAAAAAGTTTAGTAAAAGAACATCCTAATCTGTGGCTTCTACAGGGGTAGCACTACATTACAGAGAAATCATCACTGCAGTGCATTGAAGTAATGGCTCCTATTTGGAAGGACTTTGGGAGCAATAGGAAAGTATAACCTGACAAAGTCTGGCAAAGTGGCCCAAAAGGAACAAGCCTGAAACAACTTCTTGAGTGTGTCCTGTAGGAGATCATTGTAGGTTACTCTGATTATATCCTTTTCAGCTTGGCATTGCTAGGAAAGCACAATGTTTGCAAGAGAGTTGTTCTCTAAGAAAACCATTTATATGCTTGCTCGGCAAGGCAAATGTTTGAAGTTTATGAGGTTTAATTTCTTCATTATATAGTTGTAACCAAAGTCTTACTTTATACATCGTTGAGATCTAGAAGGTCCTGGAAAAGATACAGCCATGAAGCTGGAATTGGCTACTGCATTTTCTTCTTTTTACTACCTTTTTTATTAAGTTTATTTTAAAAAATCTTCACGATTGTACCTGCACTGACAGCTAGACCAAAAAATTTGCCAACTTCACTATTTAGTCACTAAAGAAGTCTGGAATAAGCACACTTATGTAACAGCAGCTATAGGCACACATCCTTTGCAGTGGCTCCTGAACTCAGTTATGTTGTTTGTTATGTCATTGACATTTGGCTGCTATGCCTCTGGTAAGGATGCATGATATGACTTTCAACTATGTTCCTGTTTCATTCCTTGGAACTAAAGATGTCATGCTGGCATAGCTACTGGTTGAACCTACGTTACAAGTAGGCCATGGGTTACAAGCAAGATAGGTTATGTAGGTTTGTTCTTAAGTTGAATTTGTATGTAAGTTGGAACAGGTACATTTTGTAAGTGCAACTCAAGCCAACATTTTTTTTTTTACATTTTTCAGATAGCATAAGAAAGGGTAAGCACCCCTGTGATTTTTGTTTTGCTGTAAAATGCACAAATTACACACACTGTAAGCCTGCCCTGTGTTCTGTTTCCCCAAGATTACCACCTAGTGGGGAATGGCTACCTAACATAAACACAACACTTTAATCTGGTTTGTAAGTTTAGATGGCATCCTAGCACTGGACCTTACCTATAAAACATACCCCAGATGTGGCTTCTGTAGGTTACAGGTTGCTGTAGGTTTTGTAGGTGCTGCAGCTAGTGTTGGGTACATTTTGTAACATAATTTTATTATGCAGAATAACAACCCATGAGATTTATCAATATTTCAGAATCATTTTGCTGCTTCATAGTTTGTTTTCTTTATGTCACGCTAACATTTCCATAATAACCTCAAATAATGTGCAGTGCAGCCACAATTATTTTACCATAACATACTGTAGATGGAGCAGTCAATGGTAGTATTCTTCACAAACAAAATATATAGTGAAACATGTATACATATACAGTATACAGTACCTATACAACTTAAAAAAAAAAAAATTATTCAATATATGTAAATAAAAATAAATACAAAATCACAATAAATATCCTTTTTTGCATAAGTCTTCAAAGTAAAATATATAAAAAAATGATCTTGCATGACAGCAGTGCTCCAATAGTCTTCAACAAATATTTGCATGAAGAAAGTGCATCAAACAAAATCTTGCACCACAGTAAACAGTGAACAGTGAACAGTAAGGTCTAAAAATGCTTGTCCCAATGTTGAGTATATAGAGACTCCCATCAACACAAATATATGAAAAGAAAGCTTTGAAACCCCAGAAGGAGGAAGTGGAAGGAGAGAGAGAAGTTCATGCCACATGCCCTGTCCATGCTGCTAATCCCAAACCAGAAGGGTCTTCTATGCAAGTATTCCAATGTTCTAATAGTTTAACTGCAGCTGCTGAGTGTGTATCTGAATCCTTGTAACATGCAGAATATCTCTGTCTTATTATTAGTATCTCACATGCACACTGTCAGATAGTTAGGTCTGTTCTACTGTATGTAGCGGTCACCTTCCAGTATATTAGTCGGTGATCATGTTTATTGCAATAGAGTTTAAATAGAGTTCTTATTATTCTAGTTAACCCTGTCCCTTCTGATTTAGGACCCTAAATAAAATGTTATCCTAGGATTCGATAACCAGCATAGGCTAAAGCCAGGTTAGGCACCCGGTGGACACTTCTGGTAGTTAGAGGTCTAGCTGCATGTCAGATTAGAAACTACTAGAAAGGGATTCAAGCGCAGAGTAGATAGGCTGCCGTTGAGTTGCATTGCCACACCATGGTTTCTGCATGTGAGAAGCTGTGTTTCACACTGATTGGACAATGGCCAGAGGTTCTCCCCATCACAGTAAATCTTGTCTTCAGGTTTCTGACACCAAGACAGATGCTGCATTGTGATTATTCTCAGGGACTCTGCAACTGGATTTTGCTGAAACATTCATCTGGAGGTATTAATTAAGAATCATATACAGTATACCCAGGTATTAGAGCTGCATGATTAATCATTAAAATATCTAAATTCAACCCCCTTCACGATCTTAATCCAGCATTTACACGATTCATTCATGTAAGTGCAGAGCCATTCTCTACTCACTCAGAGCTGTCAAGAAAAAAAAAAAAAGCCAGCAAATGTTTATCAACATTGCTCAGCACTGGCAGATAACTATAAACAAAGGATCTTTTGGCTCTTTTAGATCAAAGGAATGAACTTTGGTGTGTATATAAAAGTTTAACCACCTAAAGATTAAACCTTTTTCTGACACTTGTTGCTTATACGTTAAAATGTGTATTTTCTGATAGAAAATTACTTAGAACCTCCAAACATTATATATATATATTTTTTTAGCAGAGACCCTAGAGAATAAAATAAGTTGGAACAGGTACATTTTGTAAGTGGTTGTAGTAATATTTTATGTCACACTGTATTTGCACAGCGGTCTTTCAAATGCAATTTTTGGGGAAAAAATACGGTTCAATTAATTTAAAAAAACACTAAATAGTAAAGTTTGCCTTATTTTTTTGTATAATGTGAAAGATGATGTTACGCCACGAGAATCGTGAGAGAATCATGATCTTTTTTATAAGCAAAAAAATTATGATTCTCATTTCAGCCAGAATCTTGCAGCTCTACCGAGTATATGTGCGCAATTCCACCAGGACACTTGTTGGTCCCTTGCTGTTAATGTCTGTTTGTAAATTGATTGTATGTACTAATATATAAATATTTTTTATATAAAGTTTGTACTATTGACATACTAGTCTGCTTTTACATACTTATTGTTAATGGTATATGCTGGGCGCAGTAGTTCCTCTGCTCCCAATTACTTTGATTAGATTACTGGTTAATTTTTAGGAATATAACCCCTCTGTTCACAGAAGACCTGTCCTGGGTGGAGGCACTGCCAACTTTATGATTAAAACCCACTCTTTCACTTAGCAAAGGTTCTGGTTTTCTTATTTATCTACAGGTAATATCCGGTTTGGAGGGGCCCATTTCTCATAACCCCGTCCCCCCTTCAAAAGAGGATTACACTTCATTGGCTCATTTTGAACAGTATATAGCATATCCATCAGTGGAATTCCTTTCCATATTACATCTTTACAGCTTTTGACAGTATTCACTTATGCCTAATGCATTCTTTTTTGTGGCATTTCACAAACTGTTCACAGGAAACTAGGTAATGATTAAAGCGAGTCTGAGTAATTTTATTGCCTTAGGCACCTCAATACTTTACCAAATGAATCACTGGAAGCATCCATATACTGATGTAATTAAATTGAAATGTACAATACAGGGAGCAAAGAAAAATGGTGCTAAATTTGATTTAGCTGATCAAATGTTGATAGAAGTGAATTATGTTTTTTGTTAGTAAATACGCCATTAGCTGAAAGTATTTGTTTCCAGCTGGTTATTCATTCTGTCAATAGTTTTCTGAAAGCATTTTAGTTTTAATAATAATTGATTTAGCAATAAAATTCTGCCATCGTTTCCCCTTCATTGCCCGCATAAACAGCCCATATATTCTAAAATGGTCAGTTCTTCAAATATGGTCATATTATTGTTTATATTACAAGACGTAATCACCATAGTGCTACTTTAAAACGCAAATATTTGTTGTGAACTGATACTAATTAAAGTAAAATTCTAGACAAAAACTGTATTTTTCTTTTCTTTAGTCCTGCATACACTGGGAAGATTTAGTTTACCTTCTGTCCTGGAAACTTAGGAGGATGTGACAGAAAACATCCTTAGTGTGTGGGGAAAGCTACCCTCACAATGTGAGATTTAATCTTTGCTCCTGTTTCATCACTTTCTGTCCTGCTGACAACTGTAACTAAGATACATTAATTTTTTTATTTATTTCATGATAAAACCTGCATGATCTCTGCTTTGTTTCTCTATCTATTGTTGCCTAGTAAAACTGCTTACAGACTGTGCAGTGAGTTTGCACAATATTTCTAATGGTTCTGTTTTAAAAACAATATACTTTAATATTTACTTCACAACACAAGTCTGCCTGGTCTCTACCTCCCTAATTGTGGCATAGTTAAACTGCTTATGTACTGTGTATCTAGTCTGTAGAAGATTTCTGCCTTTTATCTCTGAAATAAAACATTTTAATGTTTATTTCCAGATTAAAACCTGCTTGGTCTTGGTGCATGGCTGGCGGCGGAGGAAGATGGCCGCTATCTAACTGAGCTCCACTGAGATAACTTTCACTGAAGCGGCTCAGAGCGACTTATGAAGGTACTGTAGGCATAGATAGGCAAAGGAGGACCCGTAGAAGAAGCGGATCACAATGAGGACCACAAAAAATATACAAATTTAAGTATCAAATTGCCGCTTCTGTGAGGAAAAAAGGCGCTGTTTTACCTCAACACTCTGATGCTGGACAGCAGTCAGTGCACCTCAGAGGGTGTGAGATTATTAGTGCTGACAATGGTGAGTAGTTCAATGACCCAGATATGGTGGAGCAAATTGATGGCCCCAAAAAGCAAAGAAGAAGAATTTCCCCCTCAGAAGAGCTTGCAAGTGGTTCAACACTTAAATATGAAAAGCTGGCTCTTGATAACCCTGTCACAAGATCAGATAAAGACCCATCTTCACCTTAACGTTATAGACCAATCTCATTGCTTAATTTGGACATTAAAATTTATGCCAAAATATTGGCCAATCGCCTACTGGAAATCACCCCTTATTTGATCAGTTCTGACCAAGTGGGATGTGTTAAGGGTCGACAAGCCCCAGATAGCATGAGGATGATCAATCTGATCAACCATGTGGAAAATACACAAACACTTTCTCTGCTCCTAGGTCTGGATGAAGAGAAGGTGTTTGAGAGAGTTCATTGGGACTATGTCTCTAAAACCATGGAGAAATTCGGATTTATGGGATTTACACATGAGATAATTATGTTACTTAATACGCAACCTTCAGAAAAGGTTTCCACCTCTGGAATGTTATCTAAGAACTTTAATCTTACAAATGGTACCAGTCAGGGATGTCCACTTTCACTCAACATCTTTTCTTTGGTGATTGAACCCTTAGCTGAAAGAATTAGGACCAACAAAAGTATTTCAGGAATGAAAATAGGTAATAGAATACAAAAAATTTAGCTATTTGCTGATGAAATAATTCTATCATTAACTAATCACGACAAATCCTTGCATATGGTACAATCAGTACTTGACTCCTTTAGCAGAGTTTTCTATTATAAAATTAACAACAGTAAAAGCGTTGTCCTACCTATGAATATAACCGCCGATATGGCTACCATTCTTAAGGAAAAATTCAATTATAATTGGGACGCACCTTCGCTAACCTACTTAGGAATCAGCTTTACATTTCCCACAAAAAAATTTAAGCAACCAACTTTCCAGCCCAATTGGAATTGATTTTCTAAAGACTGTCAAACATTAAAAAAGCACCTATCCCGGATAGGTAAAATTGCAGCATTTAAAATGTTAATTTTACCCAAGATATCTCTTTATATTCCTACCCATTCCAATGCCCTTAAGTTTTTTTAAAAAACCTGAATATTAAAATAATAAACATAATTTGGACCGATAAAAAAATAATGGCGGCTATAGACCCTTGAGGAGGAGGTAGAATAGCCTGGCTTAACAGTCCATATAAAATGGCTGCTATGTGTGTCTGTGGGAGAGGAGAAGAAAAATTGAAGGCCAAAAACATGACTACTATGCACCCTAGAAAAGGAGGAGGGTAAGGCTGCATTAAAAGTCCATAGCAATGAATGATATGCACACCTGGGGGGGGGGGGGGGAGCAGGAGGATGGAAAGGGCTTATTATCAGCATTTGAGAAATGGTTTGCCAGCCACTTTATTTACTCCTGCTCCATTCACCATTGGCAAGGTAAAAAAGAACCCTGTTCACCAGAACTTCTCCAAACCACATCTTTTAAGTGCGACCAAAAAAGGAAGATTCAGAAAAGGGCATATCACCTATGGCTGTAGGATTTAATGCTTAACCTTTTGCTTCTGCCTGACCTTCACCATGACCATAGAATTCCCCCCCTCTATTTGCTGCTGCCTGCCCTTCCCCCTGCTTTGTGGCATGGAAGGAAGTCTTTTTTATTTTTTAACGTCAAAAACCATCTTTGACTTTAGGCCTGGATGTCCCTCCAATTACTGCTGTCTGCCCCTGTTGTAGAAAGGCAGGCAGCCTAAGTCTGTAAGTTTTCCCCCTGCGGATATGCCCTCCACTTTGGGATATGGATATCATCAGCAACTGCAGCAAAGAGCTTCTTTGTACCACATTCCGAAAGTGCCACATATTTGGTAACCTCTTGCATGGTGGCAGCGTATTCACTGATTTCATATTCCCAATCCCCCTCTTCACTGGGCTCTGGGAAATGTGGGGTGTTTTTGTGTTCTCTGCTTTTTATTAAGCATTTAGGACAATACAGTGTGGTTCTGTTAAAAGAGCTTACAAACTGCACTATTAAAATGTTTTTCCAGTAGGCACTTTGGTATGCAGTTAAGGGGTTTACACTATCTAATCCTATTTATACATTACATTTTTTTTTATTTTTTATATTTTCTTTAAAGTGGAACTTTACCCATAACAACTTGAAAAAAATTATTTTCTTTAGCAAGGAACATACATTCCACATTAATAATATTTTTTTATGCCAGATTGAGTATGTGCTGTAAATTGCCTTCAGCATTGTTCCTGTTTTTTCTTCTTGGAAGCTGCCATTTTGCTCAATCCCAGAGCTCCTGAACAGCAGTAAATCTTTAAGCTGTCGGCAGATGCGCTATTACAAATTTGGTACAGTGCCTAAAAATAGAGAGGAACTGAGCATGTGCAGAGCAGGGTGAGACAGTGTATTACTGGATTTTAAACAATATAGACACTTATGTTTAATGTTTTCCATAGCTAAACCTGCAAAAAGGACCAGCCTAAATTGATCCAGCAGGAATTTTCTGACCAAAGTTCCACACCAAGTTGTAATTAATCAGATTGGGGTGTGACTGCTACTGTTTTTAAGTCAAACAAAATGTAGTCCAGCAACACAGTGCAGAGTGCACAAGGGACAGAACTACAATGGATTTATGTTAGATTCAATAGGCATTTTTGCACTTATCAAACAGATATAACAAATAACTTTCAATTGTATATTTAACAAACTAAAAGGGAGCAAATGAGGGAAGTGCAATATTAAACACTCTCAGCCCGACCTATAGACAAATGACAGTCTGGCAATGGCTTTCCTATCCTCACTGAACATCATATGACATCCAGTCAGGATGCGCAGATCACGCGGCCATGAAGCGCCATGATCTGTCAGTGGCTGTGTCTCGCTGCCGGTACCATGTGACCGCCGTGATGAATCACAGCATGTCACATGACAGTTGTACACAATGGATGGCTTCCTTTCAAGCCATCCAATGTGCACAATTTGTTGCTGGCTGTGATTGGTCAATTTGACCACATGGTATAGACAGGGCCAATCACAGCCCATCTGTACCATGTGATTAGCTTTCAGCTAAATCAGTTTGATTCAGTAAAATGCTTGCTTATAGCAATGTAATGCACTGCTCTAAGCAAACATAATGTGTATAACAACAAAAAAATACTCCATAGAGTAGTATAATTTTACTATGGTAACGTTATATTGCTCTAGTCATAGTGTATTAAAAAAAAAAAAAGTAAAAATAAAATAAAAAGAATGTAATAAAAAAAATAATAATTATAAAACTGTCACCAGCCAGTGTCCCTGATCACCACCACATCAGTTATATGATGACACTGTCATGCACCAGTGACAGTATTAAAAAAAAATGTATGACAAAAAAATTACAACTTCAAAAAACCCACCATGCCTCTTACTAAATACCTTGGACTGTCTACTTGCCTTGGCATTTCAGGCCTCAAGAAAGGAGAAAGTCTATCAGTACATCAGGATTGATACATTTTCAGATATACAGTATACACCATAGTTTGTGGCATTAGTGACTGGTGGATCTTTCTTGGGGGGATGGCAAACAACCACCCCCAAGCGGCTGGCAGCACATCCCCCCGCTCGCTGTCTGCTGGTCAGTCCAGCACTTACCCCATCTAGGTGGTGGGTGGCGGGCAGTGGGCATTGGCTCCTGTGTCCTCTCCTCCATCACGGAGGCTTCCAGTGCGGCTCCATCCCTCCTCCTAGGTGTCCAATAGGATCACCTGCCCTTTCAGCCAATTGGGTGATGGGTCTCAAGACCCACTTCCTGATTGGCCGGGAGGAGGATCAGTGTTACAATAGCGAATATTCATTCACTATTGTAACACAACTGGGTGGGCTTGGTTCACATTCTCTGAGCCCACCCTATTTTGAAGCCTATTAGAGTTACTGGCTCTGGCTCTGGCTCTAATCAGGTGCTTCAACCCCCCCCCCCACCCATTGGTATCCATGCCTCCAGCATCCTGCAAGGAGCCGGACACATGGACGGGCCGCCCCTGGTTTGTGGACTCTATAGCTTTCTTACAGACTAAATAATATACACTGATTTGGATTATTGTCACCAAAGAAGTGTAGCAGAATATATTTTGGCTAAATTCATGAAGAACAATTATTTATTTGCAAAATTTTATAACAGAAATGAAGAACGCGTTTTGTTTCAAAATTTTCAGTCCTCTTTCATTTATTTAGCAAAAAAGAAAAAACCCAGTGGTGATTAAATACCATCAAAAGAAAGCTCTATTTGTGTGAGCAAAATGATATAAAGACACACTCATGGAGCTCGCGGCAGGGTCACGCACGCACCGCCGGTGGCTCGCACGCGTCCACGCGGCGGCAAATTTAAAGGGGTGCAACTGTACGCCCATTTGCCTGTCTGTGCCATTCTGCTGATGTAAATGTTCGTGCGGCAGTTGGCAAGTGGTTAATTCCTTATGTTAATTGTTATCCTTACGTTTCAATGGCAGTCTTACGTATTCTCTAAATGTTGTTCATTCCAGTTGAAGGACTTATTTACCATTCTGTTTGACAGATTAAGAGTTCATTATCTAGATTTTTTTTATGCTGAAGGGATAAGCAGTGTAACATTTTCTCCAATCACATTGCTTGCCAGAGGGGATTGGATTCCTAATATGCTACAAAACAAATAACCCAATCCATAATAATAAAGAATAATAGCCCCATGATTTCTGAGTTAATCATTTCCTTAGATCCTCACTACTAATTGCTACAAAAGTTTAAATGAAAAAAAAAATGCTCAAAAAAAAAAAAAAACATCTGTGTAGTTAATAGCACATTAAACATTATTCTCAAAAATCGGAGATGATTTTGTAAAACAAACTTTGCTGACCTATCTAAAAAATACCCTGACATAAAATAATTACAGTCTTTTAAAGCTAACAATTTATCTGCAGATGGCATGATGGGCTCTGTGGCACTGTTTTTGTAAAACCATACAAACAAATGCACAAAAGAATTTCTTGCATTTTACAAATGTTGATTAATGCTTTCTACTAGAGTATATGATATATGTGTCATTTAAATAAAGAAAATGTAGTATATCATTTGATTAAAACTGAATATAATAAACTATTCAGGATTCAAAATTGTTAAGGTTTTCTTTTTAGACATCCTCCTGACAGTGAGTGTTTTATTGTTATCATTGTTCAGTTTCTCCATTGTCTGCCTGTACTTTGAAATCAAGAACACAAGAGCTGCAATTCAAGTTTATTTATCTTGTTAGGCTTTCAATATTTTTTACTGCTTTTTTGTGACACTTCAGTTTTCAATGCACCATTCTGGGACTCTTATAGTGGAACTTTAGTTAGAAAATTAAGTCCTGATAGATAATTTCAGGCTGGTCCCTTTTGCAGGTATAGCTATGTAAAACAATAATAACAAGGGCCTATATTATTTAAAATCCAGTAATGCCCTGTCTCACCCTGCTCTGCACCTGCTCAGTTGTAGTTGTTTTCTATTCTCATCACTGTGCCTAAAATCAGAGCCACTAGAGGCTGAATAGCTGGCAGCTTTAAGCTTTACTATTGCTAAAGGGGAGAGAAAGCAACAGGAGTAACACAGACTGTGTGGAGGGAACACAGATTAGGGAGGGAGAAAAGAAAAGCAGGAGAGGTGACAGGACAATTCTGCTACCAGGGAGACACAAAAGAGTTAAACGTATGTAGCGCCGCCTTCTGAAGAGCACGCGCTATGTTTTTGAAATTTAATGTTACACCTGCAGTTTGGTTTGGGTATAATTATTCTAAATTTTAACCTCAGCATCAGTCTGACTGGACTATAGGGTGTTCAGCCTGGCCATAGGGGGCACTGTCTCTTCTGGCATACATGGAAACACAGTCTGGTTGGGTGCTTTAAGGTTACTTTCTCTCGGAGCCAGCCCAGTGGGAGTGTCACTCTTGCTGTGCTTTCTGGGAGAGGGTACTTAAGATGTGGATGTCACATGGTTCAGGGTTCTGGTCCAGAAAATATGTTCTGACTCCATGGTCCTGGTCCTCCTGACCAGCCCCCAGGAAGGCTATGGCCTGGGGTACGGATTCACCCAACTTTATGTTTCTGAGCTGGCTAGCCCGAGGTAAGGAAGCTAAGAAAAGGATTTGGAGGTGGTCCGGTGCCGTCTCCGCTTGTGTAGAGGCCCAGCAACTTCGTAGCTATCCAGGGGAGGACTCTTCAGAAGAAGGCCATGCATAAGTTGGCTTCTTAGCAAGAGCCTGGTGAGGCTGAGGGACCTAAGTGAATCCAATTTCGTGAGGTATCACAACAAAGTCTGTGGCAGAGACTTATTCCTACATGTTCTATATGTGACAGAGACTTGTTCCTGATTTAAGCACCCTGTTGGCTGCTAGGCCTTGTGAGAGAGGGACTATACAACTAGAGTGAACATCCAGCTGTGAATGGCTATTCTCTGGATTCAGTCAAAGCAAGCATGTTCTTTACACTAAGACTTTGACACTAAGAGAAACTGAACTTTTCTCCTAACCCTCTGATCCTATATTGAGAGACTGTTCGTTAACTACATTTTTGCAATAAAAATCCCTTTAAGCGGATCTGTCGTCAGTCTCTAAAGTTTCAGGCCATCTACCACGGAAACCCCAATTCAAGGTGAAGAAGGTAACGGTGAGCCCAATCAAACCAGCAGCTCCTCCGGGGGTTAGTGACACACTTATAAGGATAGGCCCGATGCAATTAAAATAAAATAGTTCAACTCACCATAATGCAGAATCAGTGGGAGCCCTGAGCAGTGGCAGCTGGTGCTCCATTTGTTTGGGAAGCGCAAACAAAGCCCCAACCAACCCCATACACCCCCTGTCACTCACCCGCAATAGGGCCTACAGATAGATAGACAGACAGATATTGGGTGGGAGATCAATAGATAGATAGATAGATAGATAGATAGATAGATAGATAGATAGATAGATAGATACTGGGATGGATAGATAGATAAATAGATCACATCTATTCCTATATACTGATCTCCATGTATTTACTGCTGGGATCTGTAGTGGGATTTTTATAGTAGTAGTATCAATATCAATAGTAGTAGTATCAATATCAATTGTAGTAGTAGTAGTAGTATCAATATTATTTACAGCCAGAAATTACCTTTCCATCACCCCATCATCAGAGACATCTCTGCTCCTCAGTCATGTTGTCTCTTCTATGGAGACCAGCACTCACCTGGCAGACAGACCAGGACAGCCCAGCACAGCAGTGACCCCGGCTCCATCCTTCTTCCCATACACGGCTGAGATGGCTCCATTCACTGGCGCTCTGCGGACATACTACGGCTCTCTCATGGCTCTGAGGCAGCATTGTCTTCTCTCGGTGTGACTGTGTAGTCACACAGCAGTAGAGGAGTCCACTCCGTATGCTTCCTCTGCTTGGGTGCACTGGGAGATGAAAGCGGAAGTGACATCATAACTCAAATGTCACTCAAAGCCCTGGCCATCGTAATGTATAGCATATAATATGCGTAAACTACTCGGCACGATGGATCATGCCACAAGGCAAATGAAGCGCTGCATCTTCAATCTCGTGATTGTATAGACGGGGCACTTCCCATAGTGCACTGCGTCCGGCGCCCGAACACAGTGCACTTATGGACCTTTTTTTGATTTGTCTTTCTTTTTTAAAGGGCCAGTTTAAAAAAATATATTTTTGTGACTTTGTGGGGGGGGGGGGGGGGCGGCGCCTGGGTGCCCCCTATGGACAGGCCGCCACTTGCTACCGTCACCTGCCATCAGATGCAGTGTGTCACTCACCCCCATTGCCTGCCATCAGATGCAGATTGTCACTTGCCATGTGACTTGCCACATCCCCTGCCACCAGATGTGGATTGTTACTTGCCAGTGGCTGTGTCCCAGAGTGAGGGTGGGCAGTGATAGATGATGTAATCTCTCTGCTGCCCCGTGTTTTCACAGTGATAGTGGTGTTCTGTCAGACTCTGATGATTCAGGGCGGGCGGTGAGAGATGATGTCAGAAAGTTGCTACTCATCAGAATAGGCCACCAAAGTGACGTTGCATTGCGGCCATCTTGGTACACCCACACTTGTTTGCAGTAAGCCTAGAGTTTGAAGTCAGCAAGCGGACATCTTTATATACCCACGAAGTCTTTTTTTTTACAATTATTTTTAACAGTAAACTCAGTTTATATAGTGAAATATAAGTTGAGTTTACTGTTAATTATAACTGTGAAAAGCAAGACTGGCGGGTGTATAAAGATGTCAGCTTGCCGACTTCTAACTCTAGGCTTACTGTGAACGAGTGCGGGTGTACCAAGATGGCAGCGAAGCAATGTCACTTCAGTTGTTTATTCAGATGTACAGTGGCTTCCTGACAGAACATCTGTCTGCTTGCTCAGTCACACGCCAGCCCGTTCACCAGCCTGACCGCCTGCTGGCATGATTGCTAACTTAATAACCGGCCTGCTCACCAGCCTGGCCGCCTGCTTGCTCGCCCACTGGCCTGCTCAAACACACGCCAGCTCACCCGCTCACTATTTTCTTAGGGGAGCAATTTCCTTGCTGCTCCCCCCTGGATCCGTCCCTGTCATGAATACTAGATATTTTACAACTGGTCTTAGGGGTGTCTGCCTTTTTTTTCTGCCTCTAAATGCCACTCCATGTTAACATACGGGTCCATACACTCATAGGTTTTTAGCAGTGTTTATTGGCAGGAGCTTTTAGAGGCTTTTAGAAGCAGGAAAAAAAAGAGCAGCAGAGTTTGAACAGAAAAAAACGCTTGAAGCTACTAAAAGCAGCTAGAAGCTGCTAAGAGCTTCAAAAGCTGCTTGAGAAATTACCGTATTTATCAGCATATAACACGCACCAGCGTATACCATGCACCCCAAGTTTAGGAGGGAAGTTTAGGGAAAAAATCTTTTAGGAGGAAAGTTTAAAGTGGAAGTAAACTCCCCTATCATTTTCAGCCAAGGAAGCTACCATCTTTGCCTCTGTTTAATCCTCAACTGCTATGGTGCTGCACATGTGATTTGTTATGACACCAGCCATTGGAAGGATTGATAGTTTGGCTGAGAGCACAGCCAATATGCAGTTAGCATTCCCGGCATGCCTTTTTTTTTAAACTGCTTAAATCAATGGGTTTACTTTCACTTTAAGGAAAAAAACTTTTAGGAGGGAAGTTTAAGGAAAAAAACTTACATTTAAATGCCCATAAATGCAGGTTTATCAGTGTCCATCTGTAGCCTTGCCCATCATTGCAGAATGATCAGTGTCTATCTTCAGCCATGCCCAATAGTCTCCATCTGCAGCCATGCCCAATAGTGTCCATCTGCAGCCATGCCCAATAGTCTCCATCTGCAGCCATGCCCAATAGTTTCCATCTGCAGCCATGCCCAATAGTCTCCATCTGCAGCCATGCCCAATAGTGTCCATCTGCAGCCATACCCAATAGTGTATATCTGCAGTCATGCCCAATAGTCTCCATCTGCAGCCATGCCCAATAGTGTCCATCTGCAGCCATGCCCAATAGTGTCAATCTGCAGCCATGCCCAATAGTCTCCATTTGCAGCCATGCCCCATAGTGCCCATCAGCAGCCATGCTCAATTGCAGCATGATCGTCTTTTAAATTGCGACACCGAGAGACAGAGCCAGATGTCCTGTGTCCGCGGCTTCTCTTGGCTCCTCTCGGCTCGTTTTGCAGTCCCGCCCCTTGGCCCGACTCCTATGATTGACACAACACCGGTCCAATGGCGGGATGTAAATGCTAGGAGGCGGGACCGGCCATGTCTGTAAACTGAGCAGAGTAAACAGTACACTTGGCTCGGCTTGGTCTATGTTGGCGACGCTCCTCTTACCCTCAGACAGAGGGGGATTTCCCCTGGGGGATTTTCCTCTGATTTATACGCCGATAAATACGGTAATTAATTTTAATTATTTATAAAAATTATTATAAAAATTATTAATAAAAATTATTGTAAACATTATTTATTCTGGTCAATGAAATGAATTACCGTCCAAGAGCTTGATGCCTGTAAAAGCGCCTAAAAGCTTGTAAAAGCTTTAGATGCTTTTACAAGCATCAGGCTTTTTTCTGCAAAAATGCTGCTGGCTTCTATGAAAATTAAAGTAATTGTAAAGGTTCATTTTTTTAAAAATAACAAACATAAACTGCTTTATGAAATAAATTGATTTGTTCTGTATTTGTAAAAATTATCTTTAATAGTTTTATTTTGCCAGATATTAATGTCAATGTTCTTGTTCTCTGGCACTTAAACTGAAAGTTCCAGCTAGTGCACAGTGAAGGATCAAGTTGTTTGCTCTCCTTCTAATTCTCTCATCCAGTCATGAAAAGCCTTGTATTCTTTTCACTGAATTCCAAGCATTCTGTGTTTGGATGAGAAAAGATCCCTAGTTTACCATTTCCTCCTCTACTCTTGTCTGGACCCATAACACTTCATGTGTTACAATTCCTGTAATAAGTTTATATTGCCTTTCATTCTACAGCAAATTTGCAAAGCAGCACAGTCATCCTGTGAACAGAATAGTTTTAGATGGATATGCAGTTTTAAATTAGTTTTATTTTTTTAAATGTTTTTATTTATTTATTTTTATTTCAACTTTATTTGGTTGTTATAAATAACAAAGCCAACATATATCAAATATTGAAAAAAAAGAATATTCATCAGAACATGTATATGTACAGTATATATATGTAATAACCTCCTACTCCACCCCACCATTCCCCCTTCCCGTTGTTGGTCTCCTTGACCCTTTTTGTCCTGTTCTTATGCTCTGTTTCCTTCCATCACGTATTCTGTTGGTTTCTCTGTGTATTTTTTATTTTTCTTAAAATCTATCCATTTTTCCCATATTCTATTATATCTTTCTTCCTGGCCCTCCTCTCTACTATTAAGATATTCAATATTAAATGTATAATCTATTCTTTGAAATCATTCTTTTATGGTAAGTTTTTTCCAGGTCTAACCATTTTTTAGGTATTATTCCTTTCACTGTGTTCAATAGGTATGGTATCAGGGTTCTCTTATATTGTTTTTTTGTGCTATTTTTATTATGGAATAAGCATACCCATGGATCATTTGTTGTTTCCTCTCCTGTAATTTCCCTTATATAACATTGTATGTCCTGCCAATACTCCTTTATTTTTGTACATTCCCACCATATGTGGGTCACAGTGCCTTTCTGATTACAACCTATCCAACATAGGGGAGATTTACTTTGCTGGTATTCTTTAGCTTTCATGAGGGTTTTATACCATCTTGATAGGCATTTATAATTCATTTATTTTGTATTTATATCGGTCGCATAATTGTTTACTGCTCTGTCATGTTCAACATACACCAAAATATTATATTTTTCAGGTAGACTCCAGCTAAAAAGTCATCATTCCAGGAGAGCATCCCCTGCCCCCCCCCCCCCAACAGAGAAGACTGATTAAATTATCCTATCCAGTGGAGAGCTGAAGTCAAGATACCAAACTAATATTGAAACAGAGTAACCTGAACAATGGTGCCCCCTTTAAATGAAACCAGCTGACAATGGTAAAATTTGTGTTTTAAGATCCAACTAACAAAGCCTTTGATTAAAGGAAAAGCTAGGGCAAATAATCCATTGTTTCAAAGGGTGAGATCGCCTCCCTAGTAAGAACCCAATTTTGACTCAGCTTTTACCCAGACAATGACTGAGATGCAAGATAAATAATACACCAAAATGACAACAGTCACAAGATCTGGACAGTCAATAATGAATATGTGTCTAAAATTGCCTAAAAGGAGGAATTATTTTTACAGCTAAACCCTTATCCAAATCTTCATTGAGCCTGTCCAAGTTTCATTCCAAATGCTTTAGGAAAACATTTAAATCCTGGATACACGTGATATTTTAAATACGTATGATTATAAGTAATTCAAATTCTATATTAGATTCCAGTTTACAGATACAACTATGATTTTAGTATCCATTGACCCAATGAGTACTCCATTATAAGGTAGAAATATAATATTTTGATATAGAACTAAGAATTAAGAATTGTGTTAAGATATCCATCATTGTTATGTAATTGTCATGTAAATCGTGACCACATCTACATAAAAATAGCCAGATGGCATGTGTTGTCCCAAGATAAATAGGTCTTCATAGGATATGCAGGAGTTATACATTTATCCATATAGACAATCATTTTGTGGGATATTGATTAATTAGAATTATACTGAGCGCATTGTACCAGTTGTTGGAGTCCCTAAATAATATAGATATTCATCAGTCCCAATATATAGGTAGATGTCCATTATGAAAGAGAATCAATTTTTCTTTTAACAAATAGTTTAGAACACATATCTCTGCCCTCAGACACACCTAGTGACTGAAAATGATATTACCTAAACTCACCAGGTAAATTATTAGAGTTCTTCAACCAATAGAGAATGCGCCAAAACTTCTGAGCTGAGTTTATGATAATTTTATGAGCTTATTGTCCCAGATGGCTTAAAGTATGTGAGTGCCACAGAGAGGAGATCACAGGCCCACATGTCGGATACACTCCATAGGCGATCAAGAAGCCTGCTGATAATTGACCGCTCCCCATTTTGCTGGACCTTGTTACTGAAACTATTCGAAGTAATTATAATTTGTGGGATATCTTCCCCTTTTAAGCTGTGATAAGATACTGACCATATGAATATTAATTAATCGTTTCCTCTCAAAATTGTAGGGATTGTAGTTTACAGTTTATGTGTCGAACTTATCATGTACAAGTGTGTAGGGTAGTTTTTTAATTAATTATTTTCCCATATTGATTGTCTAGGCTGTGTGTGTTGAAGCTGTGTTTGAGGGAATTTAGATATAGATCTGTATTACAACAATTTTAATTACTGTGGTCCCAGGGAAAGTATTTATCACCCCATTCAATTTAATAGTTCAGTTGGATTAATATTTCTTTCAAATTAACAATATTTATCTGTTGACTCCGCGAGATGTACTTTGTATTCCTTCTGGCCGGAGAAATTCAGAGGACTGTCTCCCTGAGCGACAAGGGATATTGTGTTCTTGAACATAAGGCACGATTACCGCAAATATATTTCTAACAGAGCCATTTGGGCTCCCCTGAGTTGTTTGTAATACATTAAGAAAAATTGGGGGCTGGTACACAGGGCTGTCTCGCTAGGTACAGTGGGGGTGCATTTATTGTATTTTTGCCTTCTCTTTTTTGCTATTTTTATATTTTCACCCCATTTCTCCCTTCCACGTATGGCATAGTCTTCTGGTTATGTATTTTTCCAGATGCAACTAGACGTACCCCGCATTGGTCCTGATGAGTGGAGGGTTCCACGAAACGCATAGAGCTTTCACAGATGCGACGTCACCCAAATTCATATCATCTGGTTACCCAATGGGGGTTTTCAGGAAAATTATTGATTTGATATATTTTATTGCCCATGTGGAACTAGGGAGGACTAATTGTGCTAACAGGAATTATTATATGTATGGTTATGTGTATTTATGGTATGTTATACATTCTAATTGTTATGAATAGATTTTTATATATACCTGTTTAATTAAATACTACTATTATTATTTATTGTATCTGGTTGCAGCCAATGCCTTATTCAAAGTCCTGACCCCCCTCTTGAACCTGTTTATAGTGGGCAGGTACAGTCTGCACTTGATTGGCAGCTACATGTTTACAATGACTTAGGGAACTCCTCCAGACACCTCCTACATATATAGAACATCCACAACATTGTTACATCCACAATGATTCATAGGAATTGTAGTTTCATTTTACACTCCTTCAAGCACCTGGCCAGATGGAAATTATTGACTGCAAGTAATGACCTCACAAGGAATAAAATCAAGGATTACTAAGTAAGTAGGAGACTAATTAAAACATTTTTATGGCATTTTACTGTGCAGGGACACAGGAGAAAGTTAGATGGATCTCGGAGTTCAGTTTTAAATCTGTTATAAACCACTGGCCTTTTTTTTGGAAACCTGCAAGGTAAAGACATAATGTGCTAGTATGCATCGCATTCTAGTACATTATGTTAAACTTACCCTAAAATTAAGCCCTCCCTCATTGAGAATTCAGTGCTGCAGGGGCTCCCATCTTCACCCATCTTGCTTTCAGGTTTGTGGCTCTGTGGCTGGCCGGAGCTGCGATGACGTGCAGGAGCCACCGTTCACGGCACAGGGCTTTGAAGGAATGGCACGGGTGGCCATTCCTTGAGAGTGCATGTGCCAGTAATGTAGAAATCTCCTAAACGGTACAGGTTTAGGAGATATTTACACTAACTATAGGTAAGCCTTTTTATAGGCATACTTATAGGTAAAAGTAAAAGATGGAAGTTTACTTCCACTTTAAAGTGCAACTAAAGGCACAACTTTTTCTTTTAGTTTTAGATATAGTGGAGAGGGATTAGAACCCCTGTCAGTTTTTATTGCTGTCTATGCCCCCATTTGGGAGATCCACCCTCTTAATTTGTCCTGTTTACTGTTGTAATTTAAATTCAAAGTAAAAGAAAATCCCAAATTGGGTTGACATCAAAACAGTAATAGAGAGAAAATCTTCGAATGGGGACATTGGTAGAATTTCCTTTCACCTTCTGTTTTGGTTATGATACAGGAGGTGAAGGGAATTTTCCCCAATAGGACACAGATAAAAAAAAAAAAAAAAAACTGACAGCGTTATAACCCTCCCTTTCTTTATCCAAAATCAGAAAAAAAAAGTTTAGCCTTTAGTTATAGTTTAACTAAAAGATAAATAAATTAAAGCTCAACTCCATTTAACACACGAAGAGGAAAATCAATTAATCCACTGGCAGGATCATCAGATAATTAAACTATGCTACAGGGGAGAATCAGAAAATGTTAATGCTAGAGACAGATTGCATTGTATATGCATTTTTTTTATTTTGCCCATAGTTCAATTTAAACTTGAAAGTTTTTATTAATTAACGCTATATTAAATACATAAAAAATATAATATATACAAAATCTCTATACAATCCCTTAAAAGGAGGATTGTGCTAACTGTCAGATAAACTGTCAATTGTTATTATCCTTTATATATGTCCCCAAATCTTTGCACTGGCTCTTTAATGCATTTCAACATGCTTTTCCGTGTTGCTATTAAATTTGTGCCTGCAAGTGTTCTCTAGTGCCTGGCTGATCTTGCTTGTCCCCGCCTCCTAATAGAAAACGGAAAACGCTAAGCATGGTATCCAATCCATGCTACAGTGGTCAGTTTATGTGATGAAACACATTGGGCAGAGCTATTGAGATATCATCATGCACGACCTGCTGAACAGGCTGAATTTTGCTCTGTGTTTACCCTTCTCTGTTTAACAGAGGCCGATCAGTAAATCAGCTTATATCAAATGGTCATGCTGTGAAACCATCATTTGATCATCTTAAGCATCCATTGGCTGCAGCGCAGATCTGTGGGACTCCCCCCTGTCAGAATACAATAGCACATTGGGGGAGATCTTACAAACTAGTAACAGTATCACTTTTACAACTTAATAACTACCTGAATATGCCACAGATGACAGTAAGGCTACTGAAGGGACAACAGGGATTTCTGAATCTGGTGCAGACCATTTTAAATGGCCACACCACCAGAAATGTATTGTTAGGGTGTTTTTGAATTTTTTTTTACCATTTTATAACCACAGTATAACGTCATAATAAGAGTTTAAATTATATTTTCACTTTTTTTCAGCCTATATAAAAACTTGAGCAGAATATTTATTAAAATGATGTACCAAAACCCAAAACCAAAATGTCCTTAAAAATGATGTAGACATTGCATAGGTGGGAAAAATTGTTATAGAAATATTGTCAAATTAACCATTGCATAATGAGCCACTATGCACAGCAGCTTCATATCTACTGGCACCCCCCACCTCATCTCTGAATATATTTGCATAGGATTTAGTGGGTTTAACTAAGTGCACAGAGCAGATCTTCCTAAATACCTGCCCCTGACCAGGGCCTGTATTACCACTCAGCAAAACAGCTTGATAGGGATAACTTTTTGGTCCTGCTGCAGCACCTGCATATAACCTAGAACACATAAATGCAGCTACTGGAAAGATACTTTTGGAAGCATGCACTATGCACAATTTTTGCTAGCATTGTTGCAATAAATAAATGAGTAAATGTTGAGGCTACTATTCTACATTAATTTTCAAGCAGCAAGCAAACTAGGCATTCCAAAGGACCAACTGAATTGTCAAGAAAATCTATAGTTCGCTAGTACTAAATAGGGAGAGAAAAACTAAATCAAATACTAGAAATCCCCTAAATAATAAATCAGCATCAGAAATATACCCTCTGTTTAAGAAATAATTAAAGCCACCTATGCCGTTTCTATCTTTTTTGTTTTAAGAACTGATCATCGTTCATATAAACATATACACCAACATCCTATCACCATGCATGTTTATGTGAATAACTGTTTTTTTGCACTAAATGTTCAAAGTCCCAAGCAATGTCAATAAAAACAGAAGCATATCTAGAGACTCCCTGGTCCCAGGGGGCTATTTGTATAGAAATGGAGAAAAGAAGGCATGAATAACTCTATGTTTATGCATATTCTTTTTATTCATTTTCTTTTATCCAGTAGTCCCTGTGGTATAGAATGTGAACCAGGGCTCTAAAACATAAATTTATTAAGACGTGCAACATATCTAAATGTCATACACAAAATAGCAAATTTAATGATATTTGGAAGGATCACTTGTATTATTAATACATTGTTTTGTTATTTTCTTTGGGAGTGTAATATATTTAGTAAATTCCATTATCTGCTAAGGTAATGCACTGTGTGCTGTGTTTGAAATATATACATGTGTGGTTTTAAGTGTATAGTTGTCTACGTGTGCAAGTCATCATGAATACGTATTTTTCTAAAAATGTGGCCTACTTTCCATTTGTTGGAAGTCACAGAACAGAGACTTCAGCCAAATGATTACTCTATCTATTTGCATGCACATGGAACGTCCTTACCTCTATTAAAATTTGGTGAATGCAAAAGGCATAGGCATCCACTTTTGGGATGCATTTGATGCACTTGAAACTGTTCCTTTGGAGTTACTATGCATTCTAAAACCTTTTTAAAAGGTTCTGAATCTCCCTATCTTGTACATCAGCTTAAAAATCTTATGGCATGGATATCCCTTCTAGATAACAAACACACCAAAATAACACTTTATTAGTACAAGAAATGAAAGGCAGCAACCATTATTTAGGCTGGGTTCAGACTTGTGCGATAACAGACATTGCATGTGATTTGCACCGCATTGCTGTGTAGATCACATGTGATGACTGTGCGATGTGAATTCAGCCATGCAAACTTCATGGCTGAAATCGCATCATATTCACACTACAATGGTGCTGGACCCTTTTTTTGTCTGCACTGGAATCAGATTGCATGGGTGTTCACACCCATGCAATCAGATTCCTTTACCATTTCACAGTTCACACTGCGATCTGTGAACTGATCTGGGGGTGTCATTAACTTTACATTGACACCCGCAGTGGTTTGCAGATGTCAATGTGAACCCCCAGCGATTAAGGTGTAATGTGGGAACCTGCACAGGAATCTCTCTGGTTCCCACATTGCAAAAATGTGAACCTAGCCTTAATTGGGAGTCTTTAGATTTGTAAATGAAGGATAGCCATCATTCTTGATAAGTGAAAATGACAGATCCTTTGGCTCCAGTAACCTCACAGCACCATAAAATTCAAAGGGGTTGTAAACCCTCAAGGATTTTCACCTTAATGCATTTTATGCATTAAGGTGAAAAACCTCCTGTGAATCAGCAGCCTCCAGAGCCCCCTCTTACCTGAACCCTGTCTTTCCAGCGATGGGGAGAACACCAGCTCCATCCAGTGTCTTGGGTCCTGATTGGATAGATTGATAGCAACACAACCATTGGCTCCCATTGCTGTCAATCAAATCCAATGACATGGAAGCTGGGGGGCAGGGGTGAGTCCTGTTGTTTGTGTCAATGCAAGCAGCAGCAGGACACGGGAGCATGCCCGCACAAGTGACCCGAGTGAGCACAACTCTCCAACAGGTCACTTGAGAAGGGGAGAAGCCAGGAGCGCCACTGAGGGACCCCAGAAGAGGAGGATCAGGGCCACTCTGTGCAAAACCAAATGCACAGAGGAGGTAAGTATGGCATGGTTGTTTTTTTGTGTTTTTTTTAAAACAAACCTCTTCATATCCTTAACAGTGTTACTAAACCCACAACAGTAAAATCTGTCTGTATATGCAGCATAGCATGCTTGTTATACTCACTGTGGAACTTAAGGGGTTAATCCTCTGCATTGCTTAAAAAGGCTGTTTTATCCTGTATGCACAGATCCTTCTATCCTGTACTGTCTATCTGGGGAAGGCCAAATAACACAGACAGAGTAGCCAACATGCGCATGCTCAGTTGTGTCTTTTATGCTAAAGAGAACAGTTTCCTGTTCTCATAGCTAGCCAGGTCACATGATATTAACATCACACATGTGGGTGTGTATACAGGCTGAAGTGGAAATCTCCTGCTTCCTGAACCCTCAGCACTGGAGAAGCTGTGCAGTTTGTCATGTAACCGTGGTATACAGACCATCCAAAAAGGTATATAGTGGCAGTGTTTTAATATAAAAAGAAGATTTATAAACTGTGGGCAGTGTCGGGGAGTGGATTAACTATTTTCATATTACTGGGTTTAGTGACACTTTAAGGCAGCAGGGACACATTGGGGTTGATCTACTAAAGGCAAATAGACTATGTGCTTGGCAAGTGCAGTTGCACTTTTTTTTCTTAGTACATGTCAATGTGGTAAAGCTTCACTTTGTAAAGAATACCCAATCAGGTGCAAGGAAGAATAAAAAAAAATGCATTTTGCTTACTTTCACATGATTGGATGATGGAAATCAGCAGAGCTTTATCACAATTTCTGAGCTCTGGGGAAAAGGAGTGCAACTGCACTTGCAGGAAGCACAGTCTATTGGCCTTTAGTAAATCAACCCGATTGTATTGATAGTAAGTTATGTCTCTTGTGCTGATCTTTTTACTTTACTAACTCAGTCTTCAAACATTGTTATGGAAAATATGGTGAAGAGAAGAAAAGTTTGTTCGCACACTTGAATCCAAAAGATGTTGTAGAGATTTCTTTATTGTCATGAGCCAAACAAAATTACAATGATGATCAGTTGACCCGTCTTTTGGATTCAAGTGTGCGATCAGTCTTTTCTTCTCTTCTTGATATTGCCTATGATGATGAGCCGGGATTAGCACCTTGGACCGGGTGTGTCCATTTTTTGCCTGAAGTGGTGTGTGCACCCTTGTTCTGTTTCATGGAAAATATGGTATTACCAAAGTGCTTCAGTAGATTACATTTGGTTAAATGTGAACTTCAACAAAACTAATGTGCCCCCCCCCCCCCCCCTCCACCACCACCACCATAGTGATACTGAGTTGGAAATTCCGTATCATGTATCAGCATGTCTGGTCTATAAGAAGAAAGCCACTCACCAAAGTATGTAGCTTTAAAAGCTTAGTACAGCCTTTAATTCTTAATATGCAGGGTATAAGCATAAAGTTCTTGACTTGGCATTTTGCAGTTGGTATATACACCACACCTTATAACATATCCATCATCTTAAAATATGTACAGTATGATTTAGTTAATATATTCAAGTTACAAGCTAAGCATTACACCTTTTAACTAGATATTCAAAATCCAAAATTAGATTTAATTGTGCCATATATTAGCATATAGTAATAAGGCAAGTAAGCTTAGGTAAGAAAAGTCTCTTGTCTTTCCAACCCCAAAACACCCTTTGCAAGGTAATAAAAGTTTAATGCTGGTGTCATCATTTTTTTATTTCCCCTGGCCACAATCAGCCAATCAGTGAAGCAGAACTCAATTAAAGGCTGCAGTTATGACAACATATTTCAATACTGATAGGAATAAGCCACCAGCAGAGTAATCCCTACTAAATAATGCAGTGACATTGCTAACACAATCAAATATTAAAGCAAAATCTTTATGCTGACTTTTTTTTGCTAGTACCATTGTCAACATTGTTAACTATGAATATCTACAAGAATAAACCATCACTAATACATGACAGCTAAGGACAATCAGAAGTGTAACTACATAGTAAAATTATTACATGGATCCTGCCTCTACATCTGTAGAAGCTGCTGCCACTTGCAACCTGTTTAAAGCCAACCCTGTAATTTTAGAGAGTTGCGCCATTCCAAAATTACTATCTGCCAACACTGGAGTAGGCACAGGTATGTTTTTTTTACCGCAAGGCTCTCTTGGGCCTAAGGCAGTGGGGTTAGCAAAGATGAAAACTTTAAATTAAACTTGAAAGCCTCCAATCTGTCAGTCTAGCTAAGTAACCACTCTCCCAAGAGTCCAACCCCAGCTCACACTTCAGTTCTGGCTGCAATGGAGGATGTAGCAGTAGGGAAGCACTGGCAAAGTTATTATAAATGGGTTGGGGAGTGGGTAGAGTCACTTTGCCAAGAATTTGCAAGCATGTTTCTACTCCTAGAGCACCTCTTTGCTCTCATCCTAGTGTTTTCAAGATGCATTATAGTGTTCTTTGAGACTGATGAATCTGGCAGCCTGCAGAGTGGTGCATGAAGATCATAAAAAGAGTTCATACTGCCTTATATTTCCTACTTTATTAACACAGCATAAACAATTGCATTATGTTTTCTTCATTAGTTCCCAATATTATGCAGACAAAAATTTAACTACGTCAACATTAAAGCTAAACTAGGATTAATAAGCTTTAAAGGGGGAGACAATTGTGGGCTGGCATGCTATTATTAGGGATGAGGTTCAGGTTTGCTGCTACCATGGGTTAGAGGTGAATCCTGTGGGTTCAAGATTTATAGTCAAAATATATGTGCAGATTCAGTTGGGAGAATATTTTTAAACTATAATGCATTGTATTGCCCTTGAAATAAAGCCATTTGGCTTAGAAGAGCCAATAAAGGGGCTTTTGGTTAAGACTACCCCTCACTACATAAAAGGGGGGGGGGGGTCACAGAGCACAGCCATAGTGTCAGTAAACGGGAAGGTGCTGTAGTGAAAGCTGACAAACTTCAAAAGGAAAGATTAGGGTGAGTTAGCATAATGTAATTTCATTCTGATTACTTGCTCCTTAGGCAATCAACCCCATTTGTTGCCTTTTTGTTTTTATTATTGGGGACTTTTTTGTAATGTATTTTATTTTGTGTTTGATTTGAGGTCAGCATTCACTTTTAGCTGCACTCTTGCCCATAGCAATTTTTTCATGCACATGTTTCTTTTTTTCTTTTGTGATAAAGTTTTTTAATAAATTTACAAAATCTGACCATTTTAAGATCCCTATCAGTGTTTAAGGATAAGTTCATATTTGGGGAAAAAATAATAATAGGCATAAATGTTTTCAGAAAAAAAAGTGCATTTATTATTTTCTCCCCCAGGAGCCTGCAAAGCATTGCACCAGCGATCAGTGAATCGCAGATGCAATGTCAGCTGGCTGCAGACACTCCAGCTTTATTGCCCATACCTCTGCATGGGATTTCTGCTAGAACATTGAAATGAGTGTCAATGAACTATGAGGGTGCTCATCAGTGCCCTCGTAGTTTATAGAAAACAGTGACAGTTGCGACTTGAAGTTTCTTTATTCACAGATTGCTGTGAATGGATGAAGTAGCTATATTAGGGGATGGGGGAGGGGGGTGTAGGGAGGTGCTGGAGCATGTTTCATGTTACACCCTATATGAGTGTAACATGTACCATGCTCCAAAAAGTGAACTTATCCTTTAAATGGTTTGCCATACTAATATAGCCATCACATTTAAAAATTGGTAAGCTGCTATACAATACATTTTTTAGTTTTTTGGGTTTAATAGCACTTTAAATTAATCAAATTGCGGTGTTGCTGCTTTATGTAAGCTAAGTTAATATGGAATTTGGGCCTTTATTACCACTATTTATTACTACTATTACTATTACCATTACTATTTTACAGATCTGAATGATGCTTTAGAATAGAGATCTAAAAGCTTTCATTGGCTTGGGCTCATTGGCTATAAAAGATCAATAAAAATGTCCTACTGTACAAGTTGTGTTACACTATGTGATTTATTATTGATCTGTGTCTTTAAGCTCTGTTCCCTTCTGTCTAACTGAACTCTCTCTCTCCCTCCATATTTCTGTATATTGCCCTCCCTTTCCTCTCTCTGGTTCATTGCTCAGTATACTATGATTGCTGGAGCATCTTTCCATATGGCTTACAACATCAGTGTTTTTCTACCTATAAATATCCATCATTAAACCGAACATTCAAAAGGTTTCATCGTCTGTCTCTCCATACAGTGAGTTTATTCATTGAGTTAAGCTGTCTGAATTGATGCAAGGGATAAATAGAACACCAGGTCATATAAGCCCTATATGAAGCTGGACATAAAGTTTATGGCCTTGTAGTTGAGTCAGAACAGTACAGGTCTAAATGCAGCATTTTATTTGCGTCTAAGTGCATGAAGTCTAAGGCAAGCCAGCCAACAAGAATCTATTTATCAATGTGTGAATCTTTCACACAATATTTACCCAATGTTCACACATTTTCTAATTGGGATCAGTTGAGAAAATGTGTGAATCCTGGGTGAAAGTTGTGTGAATCCTGGATGATAAAAATGTATACCTCTAAGCATACTATCTTTAGGGATGAGCCCGCAGAACATCGGGTGTTCATGTGGCATCATGTAACGTCAGAGGGGGGCAGGGTCACGGTTTATGTCACCGGGTGGCCCCGCCCTCGGATAAGGGTCTGGTATGGAGTTTGGGGGGGGACCCTATGCCATTTCTTTTTTCATTTTGCTTGGGGTTCTCCTTAAAATTAATACTAGACCTGAAGGGCCTGGTATTGATTTTGAGGGGACCCCTATGCCTTTTTTAAATTTTGGTGCATGGTTCCCCTTAATATCCATACCAGACCCAAATGGCCCGGTAATGGACTGGGGGAACCCATGCTGTTTTTTTCAATGATTTTAAATCTATAGTGCCCAGACCCCACAATACATTACAGCCGCGAGCAGCTTTAAATTACATTTTTGCCATTAGAAATGTCATTTTTCTGTGGTACTGTTCTAAACATGGGAAAGGTGCACTACTTTACAGGCATACAAAGGACACCCCCCAGGCAGGATATTTAAAGGAATATTTAATTTTTATTATTTCACTTTAAGCATTATTAAAATCACTGCTCCTGAAAAAACTGCAGTTTTTAAAACTTTTTTTTTGCATTGATACATGTCCCCTGGGGCAGGACCCGGGTCCCCAAACACTTTTTATGGCAATTACTTACATATAGGCCTTTAAAATTAGCACTTTTGATTTTTATGTCCTATAGACTTTAAGGCCCCTTTCACACTAACGTCCCGTTCAGGCCCGCCTGTCAGTTTTTCAGGCGGACCTGAACGGGTGCTCCATAGAGGTCTATGGAGCGTCGGATGTCAGCGGTGACATGTCCGCTGACATCCGACCCGCTCCGATCCGAAAAAGTGTGACGGAGGAAAAAGCTATTTTTCCATCCGTCTGCGGATCGGATCGGGTGACGACGGGCACTGCGGTCCGTCGTCATCCGATCTCCCATAGGGGAGAGCGGCGCTGTGACAGGTCCGTCCCTGCACAGTGTGCGGAGACAGACCTGTCATCTCCCTGCTCAGCGGGGATCGGCGGAGTGATCCCCGCTGAGCAAACGGACATCCACGGGGCGGATCAGAACTGATCCGCCCCGTGTGAAAGGACCCTAACGGTGTTCGCACAAATTTTTTGCCTGTTTGCAAGTTCTGGTGCGAACCGAATGGGGGGGGGGGGGGTTATTCGGCTCATCCCTAACTATCTTATTAAATAAGAAACTGATTATTATGAACTAATTATACTGCCAGTCATTCCTTTGCATACTAGATTGTCATGCAACTGTTTCAAGAAATGAAACACTTCAGTAAAATGTGTCGGTCATTTGGTACAGTATATTAGAAGCTGGGAACAAAATGCTCAGGAAAACCAAAGTTGACAGGTACAACATATTAGCGTGTCAAATGAAACACATGTCTTAATACACCAAGCAGAATTTCAATTTGTTTATGGCACATGTCCAGCAGCAATGATTTTCTCAATGAAAGCTGTATCTATATCTTGTTGCTAGGTAACTAAAGACTTACTTAGAAGATCCGGAAATAGAATAGACATGTAATATCAATATTCTTATTAAAAGGAAATTATGCTGTTAAGTTAGAGTAAATATTGCATGCCCTGTTTATTTAGAACTATATTTCTCCTTCAGTAGAATTCTGCTTTTCAATTTTTTCTAAGCGAGTCATTCTTAATATGAAGTGTTCATTCTCTAATAAATTGAAAATGAGAACGAAGGCTAAAAATCTGGCAAAATAAATATTGTCTAAATATAAGTGTCATATGTATGTATACCTAAGGCTGGATTCACACATATGCATCTGTGGTTTCAGTACGGGAGTCCGATGCATTTCTGTTCCCCGGATCAGGTGCAATTTAGGTGAAAATTTTTACCTAAAATCGCGCCTTAACCGGACTCAAAATTGCACAATATTATTTTTAAAACCGCGCATCGGCCACCCCGCACATGTGTAAATCAGCTGCATTGAGAAGACATGTTATGCGGATCGGATGCTGTTCAAAATGCACCTGATTTGCATATATATGAACCGAACCTAAAGTGTACCTATGCCCAAAACATTTTTTTGTTGTTTGTGATAAAATGGGGGAAAGATTGAAATCTCCAATAGCAGGGGCTTTGATACAGAGATTTCCCTTTAACTACTTCAGCCCCGAAAGCATTTATCCCCATAATGACCAGTCCATTTTTTGCGATACGGCACTATGTCGCTTTAACTGACAATTGCGCAGTCGTGCGACTTGTACCCAAACAAAATTGATGTTCTTTTTCTCCCACAAATAGAGCTTTCTTTTGGTGCTATTTGATCACCTCTGGGGTTTTTATTTTTTGCGCAATAAACAAAAAAAATCGACTATTTAAGAAATATATATTTTTAACTTTTTGCTATAATAAACATCCCCCCTCAAAAAAACAAAAAACAATGAATTTCTTCATAAGTTTTGGCCAATATACATTCTTCTACATATTTTTGTTAAAAAAATTGCAATTTGCAGATATTGATTGGTTTGCTCAAAAGTTATTGCGTCTACAAAATAGGGGATAGATTTATGGCATTTTTTATTATTATTTATTATTATGGCAATAGCCAGACTGCGACATTGCTGCACATAGATGGGACACTTTTGTGGGACCAGTGACATACAGCGATCAGTGCTATAAAAATGCACTGATTACTGCTGTATAAAATACACTTGCAGGGAAGAGGTTAACACTAGGGGGCGATCAAGAGGATAGGTGTCCTAGGAAGGTGTTTCTGACTGTGGGTGGGGGGGGTTGGACTGACTGGGAGTGCAGAGAAATCGCTGTTAGTGATTACTAGGAACGATCACACTGTACTCCCCTGACAGAATGGGGATCTGTTTTGTTTACACTGGCAGATCTCCATTCTGCCTTTCTGTGGAGCAATCATGGGCTGCTGGCGAATTGGCTCCAGTGCTGTGCATGCACTCACTGTATCTACTACACGAAGCACTGTTCCGGTATGGCAAATCATGTAATGGAGCCGACCGGCCGCCGTATAATTGTAATACAGTTATATGGCGGCTGGTCGGCAAGTGGTTACATTTTCTTCTGGGGACAATTTTTTGCCAGACAGCAAATTAAAGAAAACCTACACTAGGGAAGCAGACAATATATATACACACATATATATATATATATATATATATATATATATATATATATATTCCAACGAGAGTGTCAAACAAATGTCATAGCACATAGCTGAAAAAAAACAAGGTGTTGGGGGGGGGGGGGTCAAACAGATCCTCCCCCTTAATTATGGTTCAGAAATTTTGACTGTAGTTAAATGTACTCAGATAAGCAGATACTAGATAGATATGTGCCTTTATGCTTGAAACTGTTTCACAGGGCAGGTTATGGCAGTGTTAACAAATGCACCAAAGAATGAGTGGTAAGGTGCAGTGTGAATTCAATTAACTAATTGGAAATGTCTATCCAGTGCCTTGTTTTTATATTTGTTTGAACAAAATCCCATCATAATAAAGGATGAAACACTTAAAGAAATAGTCCAACAACCTACAATGCTGGCTTTCAGGCAGCCATCAAACCCGAGACATAAACTAATCAGCAGGAAATTTCATTCTGATTATGAAGTCACAACTAAAGGAACCAGGCCCTGCACCAAAAAATGCTGCACACTGTGCAGCCAAATCAACCCATTAAAAAGTGTCACATACACAAAAGGGACCTTCAATATTACATGATCATACAGCTGTGCCTCCAGTAATGTTGTGCAACTCATCCACTGCCAAAAAATTAAGGTGTAAAACCGGACAGAAATTACAAACATCAAAGAACATAAGAAGCATGACTTCTGCACACCTGTGGGCCATCATAACCAAACCACACTATGGAAGCCATGACTCCTTTAGTTCATAAAGGGAACTTCAAAACTGCTCAGGAAAGGAACATTTTTTAAATAAGAATGATAAAAGCTAATTGACTAAATGTAGACTTCAGTCTTCTTAACCACTTCCCGCCGACCTATAGCAAAATGACGGCTGGGCGGTGGTTCAGTTATGCTGACTGGGTGTCATATGATGCCCAGCAGGATAACAGCCGCCACACTCCCCAGGGGGTATGCATTGCGGCGATCGGTGGTGCGGTGTGTCAGTCTAACACACCGCTACACCAATCTTGGTAAAGAGCCTCCGGCGGAGGCTCTTTACCATGTAATCAGCTGTGTCCAATCATGGCTGATCACGATGTAAAGAGGAAGAACAGTTGACAGACACGAGTAGAGGAGGGCCGATCGGCGGCTCTGCCGACAGGGGGGGTCTGCGCTGATTGTTTATCAGCACAGCCCCCCTCGGATTCCCACACTGGACCACCAGGGAAGCCACCAGGACTACCAGAGAAGTCCCCAACATGTGGATGGCCAGGTACATACCCCATGGCCATCCCCATACCTGTGCTACCTATCAGTGCCCATCGGTGTTGCCTATCAGTGCCGCCTATCAGTGCCTATTAGTGCCTATCATCAGTGCCCATCAGTGCCACTTCATCAGTGCCACTTCATTGATGCCACCTCAGCGGTGCCGCCTTATCAGTGCTCCTCAGTGCAGCCATATCAATGCCCGTCATTAAAGGAGAAAACTTACTTATTTACAATTTTTTTTTTTACAGAAACAAAGAAAAACTAAATTTTTTTCAAAAGTTTCAGTCTTTTTTTTATTTGTTGCGCAAAAAATAAAAATTGCAGAGGTGATCAAATACCACCAAAAGAAAGCTTTATTTGTGGGTGTGTTTTCTTTTTTCCTCAGAGATTGTCCTACATTCTGCTAAAATGTTATGTATTAGCAATTAGTACTGCTTGGACCTCCAAGAAGGGTACACCCTTAAAAGCTTGTCATGAAAATGTAGATGTTAGTGGAAATGAGAAAAAAGTACCATGGACAGTACTTAATAGTTTTTGTTGCAAGTGCACTAATACTGCAACAGTCAACTCAAACGGGTGATGGTATAATTAATTTCAATAAATCAATAAAAGGATAATTTGATAGGACCACTTTTGCGGACACCAACAGTCTTCACTGGCTCCCAGGCTTGTTATTACATTCACTGTGGCCACTGGTGCAATGCAGGATTCAAAAACAAAAAGGCAGCAGATAAATAACAAGGACATAAAAACTACTACTTGTATTTCACAACACAAGTTAACATTACAAATACAGTAGTGTTCTTTTTTTTTATTTTAGAAAAAAAACAGACACAGATGATTTAAGTGATTCTATTTTCAGGAGAAGAAAGAAAAAAATATGTAAAACAAGGTGAATCAAAGGAACCCAGTAAACATGCAAATACAGCATCTGTAATTGCTGGCTTTTTTAAAAGTCTGTCATCCCTTTTCCTTACTACCTTGTGAGCATCAACCTAAGACAGGTAGGCAGGGTGGGCGTCCGGACTTCACTTGCTGCATGCTTGTTCCAGTGCACTAGGTGGTGAAACCAGGATCCATATGACTGCCCAAGAGCATGTCGCTTTAAATGTCAGCAGTGGCAATTTCTATATGTCTGCACTCCCAGGTTCCTTTTATGCTGGGAACAATTGGCTTTTTGCTTTGTGCTTTTAAGCATTTGAGTTAGGATGTGCAGGCGTCATTAATCTTTGGTTCTTTTTCTGATCAATTGTGAAAGTTTTACAACATAATGAAATTTAATGAGGTCTTGTAAGGATCTATTTATCAGCATTTAAATGCCCTGAAAAGGCATCTCAAGAGGATAAATGCCTTGTACATGTTCTGATGCTTTATTCTGGCCAGAAACATTTGAATTCAGTGTCTTAGCCTGTGACCAAAAGTAGTTAAAAGTGCTAGATTAAAATTGTAGTAAGTAATGTGCAGATCACGTAAGTATGGTTAGTACCATTAGCTAATGTTTACCAGCACGATGGACATAAAACTCATATAGAATGGCACCTTAACCCACAATAAAGGAAGTAATTGCTCCCGCATGGACTTCATAGGCAGGTTAAGGTGTGAAAATGGAATACAAGGTATAAAATATAAGAACGTTTATTCGTCACATAATGTAAAAGTTTCCCCCAACCCACAATACAGCATCTGCCAGCATGCCTGCAGTATAACACACTTCAATGTGCATTCTGTATGCTGTGCTGCATTGCAAGGTAGAAAGGTGTAGGGCGCTCTGGATAACAGGACTGACTTGAGGCAATGTCTGCAATATGGGATAGGTACAATTCAGGGGATAGGTACAATTCAGGCTGGGCCACCATCCCTCTAACCCTCTAAACTTACCATGATGAGCCTTGTTTCATTTTATGTCTAGTGAGTGCTTTTAACTCTTTTGGGCTATTAAAGTCTTGCATTGCTGCACATAGAGGCGCCTTTTTTGTTTTAACCTCTTGCGCTGATGGTGCAGGTACAGATGGTGCAGGTACAGCTTTTCATGCATTAAAGTGCCCTGCAAGCCAATTAAAAAATCTGCCTTCACCCAGTACGCCTTAATGCGAATATGGCCTCTGCATTAAGGCTGGGTTCACACTGGTGCCAGGTGCGGCTCACAGCATTGGGTCCAGGGCATCCCTGTTCTCCTTACCCTGCACGGTAAAGGCATAATGTGCTAGTATGCATCACATACTAGAACATTAGGTAAAACCTACCTTAGAGCGAAGCACTTCTAGTGGCAAGTTGAACCGCTGACAAGGCTTCCATCTTTACTCATCTTTCATCCGGGTTCACAGACTCTGACTGTGTGACTGGCTGGAGCCGCAATGATGTCCCTCCCACATGCATGAGAGTCGCCGTTTACGGCACAGGACTCTGAAGGAAAGGCACCGGTGACTGTTCCTTCAGAGTGCATGCGCCAGTGACGTAACCAGCAGCAATGGTGTAGCTTTAAGAGACATTTACCAAACCCGTGGAAAGGTAACAAACTTTTACCCTTAAAAATCTTCATAGGCGATGTTTAAAAAATTCTACAGGTTGCATGTTTTGAGTTGAAGTGGAGGTATGGGGCTAGAATTATTGCTCTCGCTCTAATGATCATGGTGATACCTGACATGTGTAGTTTGAACACCGTTTTCATATGCAGGCGTTACTCACGTATGCATATGCTTCTGCACGTAAGCTCGTCGGGACGGGGCATGTTAAAAAAATGTTTTTTCTTATTTATTTTTATTTTTTATTTTTACACTGTTCTTTAAAAAAAATGGTGTCACTTTCATTCCTATTACAAGGAATGTAAACATTGTATTACATTTTGTAATAGAAGAAAGCATGACAGGACCTCTTAAATATGAGATCTGGGGTCAAAAAGACCTCAGATCTCATATTTACACAATAAAAAAAAATGTTGTTTGAAAAAAAAATTGTCCCTTTAAAAGCTATGGGCGGAACTGACATTTTGACACAACTTGAAACACAAATTGAAACAATTTTAAAAAAAATGCTGACAGATAGCTTATGATGAAAAGAGGCTCTGTGTTTTCTTCTACCATAAATGTTTCTTCCTGGCCTGTCAGCCACTGACAGGTACAGATCAGTGTACAATCTTGGAGAATTTGGGAGAAGACTTGAATGAGATGGAAGTGCTAGAGGCAAGGGAGAGAGCAGGCATTGCATTGCTGGAGGGGGGAGCTTTGCATGGTAAGTGTACCGTAATGTCTGCACAGGATGGCATAAGCTCTGGGGACCAAACATTTTTATATGGTATATTTCTGCTTTAATAAGCCAGTTTATGGCATGCTATATCATTCAAAATCATATATCATTAGAAATCATATTGAAATATTATCATATAGAAATATTTATCTACAAATATTATATACCAGCCTTTATCAACCAGTGTGCTGTGGCACTTTGGCAGTTGTACCAACAAAGGCAGGTTGATCAAGTAGCTTTATCCAAGCCTGCCTTATTTTCCAGAGAGCCACAAGGTTGCAAATACAAGCCTTATCCTTGTGTTGGGCCGCCAACCCATATTCTACCAATGATGACATCATTGGTTGCTGAGAAGCATGTTGGAAATCCATACAGTGTCTTTACTTTCCCCTCACTTGCCTCCAAGGCTGCCAGTAGGGAGGAATGGGTCAGTAAGGAGTGTCAGAAAGGGGGGCGAAAGAGGAAGCTCTGGTTCTCCCTTCTCCCTGGAGTTCAAGTTGGATTTTGCCTCTGCTTTGCCCCCTGCAATGTATCCTGGGGGCCACAAAGCAGGGGGCGGTAAGCAGCTTTTTTTGGGGCAGATTGAGGTGGAGGTTTGGAGGGGGCATGGCCACCTCTTTCTCGCCTTGCACAGATGGCTTCTCTGGCTGATCCAGCAGCTGAAGATGGGGCAGGAGGAGGAGCAGTGATAGGAGCCCTGCAAGTTCTGCAGTAATTGGCTGATGGGGAGAAGCTTCCCCAGCAAGAATTCTGCCTGTCTGTTCACTGACCAGCCAGCTACTACATAGTGCTAACTGACTGCCCTGCCATTATATATTGCTTACTGACCGCCCTGCCACTATATTCTGCTCACTGACCTCCCTGCCATGACATACTGCTCACTGGCCACTCTGACACTACATACTGTTGACTGACTGCCCTGCCACTACATACTGCTCACTGACCACCCTGCTACTACATGCTCGGATAAGGGTCTGGTATGGATTTTGGGGGGACCCCACTCAGCTTTTTCAGCGTGGGGGTTCACCTTAATATCCATACCAGACCAAAGGGACTGGTATGCTTTTGGAGGGGGAACCCATGCTTTTTTTTTGTGTTTTTTTTTGCCGTGGAGTTCTCCTTCAAGATCATCAGAGCACAAGTCGCATGCCAAAGTCAGATCAGTTAATATGGAGATCTGACTTTGAACTGGCTTCAGTGATATTCAATGGGCTAAAGTAGGATCAAACTTGGACCAAAGTAGTGCAGGGACTACTTTGAAGTTGGCACAACTTGAAGTTGTACTACTATGAATGGTAGTCATTGGAAATCATGGGGAACAACTTGTCATGGGACTTTGTAGTCCTAAATTGTAGGATAAGTGGTACAAGTGTGAAAGGGGCCTAAATCATGATGCTACATGAAATTAAAACTATACACTCTTTGCTTTTACTGATGCAAATTGGTCTGTGATGTCATCAAATAAGTTGTATTCAGTTTCTTCTCTTTCTACACTCAGCACAGCAAAATTGGTCTCCCTTGATTCATGGATGCTCTTAAATATGTCTTAGAAGGTTGGTTTGCCTTTACCAAAAACTGCCTATGCAGATAATGGGTGCCTATAAATAAAAACAAACTGTGCAGCTTTGACCATAGTTGAAAAATTCTCTTGCTATGGGTATAGGCAATTTCAGTGGCGTAACTAGAACCTTCAGGGCCCCGATGCAAGAAACCATGAAGGGCCCCCCTGAACCCAAGCCAGGGCCCTTCCCTCCGGGTCCGGTGGTGGAACTCCAGGGCGTGGTCACAGGTATGACCTTTGTGAGCCCTGTAGTTCCAACACTGGCATCAGTCGTTTTTTTAATTATTTTTTTTTAATTTTTGGGTGCCCCATTGGGGGACTGTCCCTAGGCAGGATGGGGTCCTCGTCCCCAGAAGAGATGAGGTCCTTTTCTCCAGGGCAGATGAAGTTACTGCCCCCAGGTGAGAAGGCGTCCCTGTCCCCAGGGTAGATGGGGTCCCTGTCCCCACGTGAGAAGGGGCCCCTGTCCCCAGGGGGAGATGGAGGGGGTATGTAATGGTGTGTGGGGGATGGGGTCCTCTCACTCACCATGACCAAGCTGTAGGCCGCGCACTCATCCATGTTGGCCTGCGCTCCATCCAGTGTGCTGGACGGGCGATCAACATATCTCCCAGAAAGACCTTTCATCATCTGTGTATGACGGGGAGGAGGGGGGCTGGCAGACAAGCCTGCAGTGTCCTCCAGGGAGCCGGCTCTCATAGGGCTGCACTGCATCTGTGTCCTTATAGTTTGTTTACCCGGGAGAAGTATGCAGAGCAGTGTGGGCCGGACTGGGGGGGCGGGGCTCTGGCTGGGGAGAACAGACATCGGACTGAGCGGCAATGCATGGAGCAGGAGAGGGGTACTCTGAGGAGCCGGCCGAGGACACAGGTCATGCGGGGAATGCACAACTAAAGAGCAGCCAGTGCAATAATCGAGCATTGAGCTCTGCTAGTCACCCTCCACCTCCAGCCACTCGTGTGCATGGTGCACTGGTACCCCTAGCTGCCTATGCTGCTGCCGGCCATATGTAGAGGGGGCTGCATGGGCCCCCTGCAGCACTGGGCCCAGTTGCGGTCGCAACTGCTGCACCCCCTATAGTTACGCCCCTGGGCAATTTACATACTTCATGAAGCCTAACTGGAAAACTCCCAGGATGTTGCTAGGATGTTGCTAAGTGAGGATCAGCTGTTACTGTTTCCATTCACCATCAAAAAAGTGGGAACAGTAATAGCTAAGCTTCTCTTAGCAAAGGTCCTTAACAACATCCTGGGAGTTTTCCAGTCAGGCTTCATGAGGTGCATAAATGGCCTACTCCTATAGTAAGGGCTTTATTCAACTTTTCTTTTTTTTAATCTTTTTTATTGAATTTCTTAATTTACAGACAAAACACAACAACACATCACACACATTGAACCAAAGATATAATGGTATTATTTCCAAAATCCAATATAATAATTATTAATCCAAAGGGGAAGGAAGAAAGAAAAAGAAGAAACACAAAAAAACAGGTAAATTAATACATAGAGTAAACATGGTTCCCTCTTTGGCCAATGACCCCAAACATTTCTCATATGGGAACACACATATTATATACAATAGCCCCCATGGCTGTTCGATGCTGTATATGGTTTATCCAGCCACTTTGCTCACACCTTGTTATACTTACTAGGGCAACCCCTAGTCATGCACATGTCTCTATACAATGGAACATTATTGTTTACCAATTGCTTCCAATATGAAAGTGTCGGAGGCAAGGTTTCTTTCAATGCAACGCAATAGCTTTTCTTGTGTAGAATAATGCTATATTAGCAAACACTCACTCAGACACTGTTGGGAAAATAATCTCTACCAGACCCAATAAACAGACAGAAATTGAAACCGGTAGAGAGGTGGAAGTTATAGAGTTCAATAAATCCACCACTTCCACCCAAACAATAACTATATATGGGCAAGTTCAAAAGATATGTGTAAAATCCCCCCGAATTGCTCCACATCACCAACACTCCGAACAGCACAGAGTATTTATCTTTTCAAGTCTGTGTGGCGTGATATATTCTCTATGTACCAGTTTGTATTGGATCATGCGATCTCTCAAAGATATCAATGATTGCAATGGAAAGTCCCCCCCCCAATCCTCCATATCTAAATCTTGTATTTGTTGCACCCACCTAGCTCTAAAAGCCTCTAATGGCAGGATAGAAATTAATATAAGATGAGAATACAATCTTGAAACAGACTTATCCAGGCACTCAGACCTAAGTACGGATTCTAAAGTGGACTGTTTAATCGTCAAACTATCCTGTGGAGACTGTGCATGAAAAATATGAAGAAGCTGAAAGTATCTAAATAGGTGAGAACTTGGAACATTAAAGGTCCAAGTAAGTGTAGAAAAGGTAGATAGTTTCCGATCAGTAATCACTTGAGAAAGTAATTTAATATTATATTTAGTCCATGCGATAGGCTCCGGTGCTTTAAAAAATTGAGGAAGAGTAGGATTAAGCCATAGAGAGGCACTTGGAGAAAATGCACCTCTAGGATAATTAGCTTTATTCAACTTTGGTCAAAACTGCAAAGTTTGTTTTCATCTACATATCCCCATAGCCCCTTATCTGCATAGGCAGTTTTTTGGTAAAGGTGAATTAACCTTTTGAGCATTAGTTTTAATTTGCTGAATGTGTGCTATAGATTACTATACTATTCACTCACTCTCATTGCACATTGTCGTGATTTAATAAAGGCCCCTTTACCCTGTCTTAAGTGTAGCAGTAGCAGCAGGAGCCAGTAGAGGTTACAGTACTTTCCACGTACTCTAATTTATACTGATTTAATGAAGGCCCTTTACCTTACCCTTCCTTCAGCGTGGCAGCAGCCAGGAGCTAGTAGAATGCAAAGGCAAAGTAGGAGCTTGGAGGCACAGAGCAGATCTAGACAAGGACAGTGGCCATCTGAGATACATTTTCTGTAGTCTTTATATTTAACTCATGATAAAGTTGTCTAGATGGAGTTAGAGGTTCAGTGAATTATTTTGTTGCCTGGCATTAACTGGAAGTGCTCAGCGGTGACAGGAAATGACTGACAATATTTAGAAATAAACAGATGTGCTGGGGAAGCATAGCCATGCTCAGTTTTAAATTTTGTTTAACTGCTGAAGAATCAGGTTTTTAAAGGAGCATAAGAAAAAGTTCATTATGTTACCAATTCCAGCACAAAGCTAAGGAGACTTTTTATTTCAAACATCAGAAAAACCAGCATGTGTCTGCTTCATATAACTTCCAAACGTGAACTCCAGGCAAAAAGATAAATAATTTGGTAAAAAAGGCTGCAATTCAATTCTGAGATTTACACAACTCTGCCACATTACACAGCTCTGCCTAGTAGGGCAGATTACCTGATTTTTCTCCGGCTGTTTACCCACGTGATTAGCTGTGATTGTTTCACAGCTAATCACTAAATGTAAACAAACTGTGGTTACGAGATGTTACCGGGTTCTCCTCCTCACACACCGATCGGTTTGTGAGGAGGAGAACCCGGTAACATCTCGATACCGCTTACAGTGTACACACAAATCACACTGATTCCCCCTCCAATAAAGAGGACCTGTCACCACCCATCATAGTACCTGTCACTCACAGTCCATCAGAGTACCTGTCACAGTCCATCAGAGTACCTGAGTGCCTATCACAGCCCATCAGAGTACCCGAGTACCTGTTCAGCCCATAAGAGTACCCGAGTACCTGTCACAGCCCATCAGAGTACCCGAGTACCTGTCACAGTCCATCAAAGTACCTGAGTACCTGTCACAGCCCATCAGAGTACCCGAGTACCTGTCATAGCCCATCAGAGAACCCGAGTACCTGTCACAGCTCATCAGAGTACCCGAGTACCTGTCACAGCCCATCAAAGTACCCGAGTACCTGTCACAGCCCATCAGAGTACCCGAGTACCTGTCACAGCCCATTAGAGTACCCAAGTACCTGCCATAGCCCATCAGAGTACCTGAGTACCTGTCACAGTCCATCCGAGTACCCGAGTACCTGTAACAGCCCATCAGAGTACCCGAGTACCTGTCACAGCCCATCAGAGTACCCGAGTACCTGTCACAGCCCATCAGAGTACCCGAGTACCTGTCCCAGTCCATCTGAGTGCCCGAGTACCTGTCACAGCCCATCAGAGTACCCGAGTACCTGTCACAGCCCATCAGAGTACCTGTCCCAGTCCATCTGAGAACCCTAGTACCTGTCCCAGTCCATCTGAGTAACCGAGTACCTGTCCCAGTCCATCTGTTTTATATTTCTCTTTATTAAAGTTTTTATAAATAACATATATTAACATTTATCATCGATTAAACCACACATCCTATCATATACAATCCCGTACATCCCAGAAAAAAAAAGAAAAGCAACAATATAATAAATCATTTTCTCTATCTGAGTACCCAAGTACCTGTCCCAGTCCATCTGAGTACCCGAGTACCTGTCACAGTTCATCTGAGTACCTGTCACAGTTCATCTTAGTACCTAAATACCTCTCACAGTTCATCTGAGTACCTGTCACAGTTCATAGAGTACCTGAGTACCTATCACCACCCTTCAGAGTACCCAAATACCAGTCACCAGGCCATCAGAGAACCTGTCACCAGGCCATCAGAGTACCTGAGTACCTGTCACCAGGCCATCAGAGTACTCAATTACTTGTCACCAGGCCATCAGAGTACTCAAGTACCTGTCACCAGCCCATCAGAGTACCAGAGTACCTATCTGCAGCCCATCAGAGTACCCAAGTACCTATTTGCAGCCCATGCCTTATAGAATATATGTTAGGGTGTTTGCTTTCCAAAATGGGGTCATTTTGTGGGTAATTGCACTGTCCTGGTGCCCAAGGACCTTCAAAAGTGTGATAGGTAGGAATGAAATGAGATGTGTCATTTATGCTCCTAGAACGCCTGAAGGTACTACTTCAATGTTCGGCCTCTCTATGTGACCAGGCTGTGTAAAAGTCCTACACATGTGGTATCGCCATACTCGGCAGGAGTAGCAGAATGTGATTTGGGGTGGAATTTTTGCTATATACATACTATGTGTTAGAAATATCTTATAAATTGACAACTTTGTGTAAAAAAATGCGTTTTCATTTTTTCCACATTTTCCAAAAACTTCTGGAAAAAAATGCACCATTCAAAAGACTCATTATGCCTCACAGATTATACGCTGGGGTGCTTGCTTTCCAAAATGGGGTCATTTTATGGGCAATTCCATTTTCTTGGTACTCCAGGGCCTTCAAAAGTGTAATACGTGGCTGTGAAATGAGATGTGTCATTTTTGCTCGTAGAACGTCTGAAGGTACTACTTCAATGTTGGTGCTCTGTATGTTTACCAGGTTGTGCAAAAGTCTCACACATGGGGTATCGCCATACTCGGGAAGAGTAGCAGAATGTATTTTGGGGTGTAATTTGTTGTATGCATATGCTGCGTGTGAGAAATAACCTGATAATATGACAATTTTGTAAAAAAAAAAATCTTCATTTTGCAAAGAATTGTGGGAAAAAATTACTACTTAAAAAAACTCACCATGCTGCTTACTTAATATCTTGGAATGTCTATTTTCTAAAAAGGGGTCATTTGGGGGGTATTTGTACTTTCCTGACTTGTTAGTGTCTCAAGAAATGAGATACACCTGATGTACTGAAGACCTGATCAGATGTGATCAATTTTCAGTGTTTGGCACCATAGTTTGTAGACTCTATAACTTTCCCAAAGACCAAATAATATACATTAATATGGGTTATTTTTACCAAAGATATGTAGTAGTATAAATTTTGGCCAACATTTATGAAGAAAAATTACTAATTAGCAAAATTTTATGACAGAGACAAAGAAAAGGGCATTTTTTCACAAAATTTTAGTTTTTTTTTACAGTGTTGCATGACTGAGTAATTGTCATTCAAATTGTGAGAGCGCTGAAAGCTGAAAATTGGTCTGGTCAATAAGTGCACTGTATTGAGGTGGTTAATAGCACCCTGAAGTTCTGCTTTAACATTAGGGACTGTTGCTGGAAATCAGGGACAGATGGTATATGTTAAAAGTGAACTCCAGAAAACCATCAACTTTTCCAAAATGAGGATTTTTTTTTTTCTCTTACCTCTTATCACAAAAATCTTCATGATAAAAGTGTGTGATGTCATAATCTTTGCTTGTAGAGTGCAGATATGCCTAAGCGCTGAGAGGAGGGATCACGGAGGTGCAAATGTCACATCTGTTTGCTCTGCGGTGCAAACAGATGTGCCTACTAGTGCCGTATTGCATTGAGACATTTAAGACATGTTCAGTACCATGAGGTATGGGCTTAGTTATATTGAATATGGGGGTGAGTGGCAGAAGCTTAGCAAGCTTTGACCAGTGTTGGGTAGGAATTCAAATTATGTAAATCTACCATTTAAAAGTGCCAACATGTGTGCATACGTTTTAAATGAAATATACATACAGTATGCCATTAATCAATCCAAGCCACATAAACTGGCAGAACTGTATAAATAATTAATTAGAAGTATTGAATTATTATTTTTATGCTCTCACATTTTCTCCTTTCAGGCTGACTTGTCTTAAGAAATTTGTTCTCAAACGCGTCCGAAAGAAACATAAAACTATGCTGCTTTTCCCACTTTATTAGACTCTGGACTAATCTTCTCCCTAGGTGCCTCTTTCTTTTTATATCTTTACTTTCCGTAGGCCTTCGCTAACTTCAAGGTGGACTTAGCTGATTCCCAGGATTTCTTCAGGCTCTAATTACATCCTATGTAAGCCCTCAATGTCAGGTTCTAGCTTATTTTAAAAAATTCTCTTGTCTACTTTTCTTCATTCATTTTGCTCTTAACCTGTCTCCTCCCAACGTGCTACTTTACCTAAAATACTTAAATTGTATCTTTACTTTACTGTTATGCTGCCTTTGGTCAGTGTGACTGTTGTGGCTTATAGATGCTATAAAACCAGACCTGTCAACTTTGGCTCTCCTAGCTAATCATCGGCATGGTGAAATCGTTTTTTGAGATAGGTAAATATTTCACCCTGTATGTACCATTTCTCAGAGTTTCTAAACTTTTGATGTTTTACAACAAACAACTCATGCCATTTTCAGCTAATGCTGACCTTTGTTGGACTATCCCATGCTACCTTGAATGTCCGCATTGACCTGACCTGTGCCCGTAAAACCTCTCCCACGGCCATTTGGACCAGATTATTTAACACAACTCCTATATAAAAGCATAGCAGAGGAACTGTATCCTATTTTTCTGAAGACATAAATTGTTGGTGTTGCTCAGTAATATAACCTGCCTGAATCACAATGTGATAGGGGTTGCTCTAGAGATTTGAGTAGTTGCAAGTCTTTACTGTTGATTGTTGTTTTTGTCATCACACTTTTTCAAATACCTAGGGTTGCCATGTCATCCAGATAAGCAGGAGTTATTCATGGTGGGTATAAGTGGCTTTTATTAACTGAGGGTCTGAGGGTTTAGTGAACAAACCTAGAAGGTATAGGGGCAGTGTTAGGAGATTTTGACACCCCTTATCAGTTGAAATTCAATTGAATTGCATTGTGATAACATGTATGCTAAGTCACTGTAGTTGAATACAATATTTATTTGAGTGGCATGATGATTGTCACAACCAGTGACTATAAAATATTTGCCAGTTCTCGGCTTATATACTAAGTAACTATATTTAATATAATTATTGCATATTATTCCTGTTACTCGATTTTAACATGTAAATTATTTTAGATATATTTTTTCCCTAGAACCCTACCCTTTATTTGTTTAGCAATAGATTTCTTGTTGTTTTTAGCATTTTGTAACTCTCTAGAATTTATGATCATTAGGTCTCTGCCAATATCAGTTTTGAGTCAGCATAACATGCTTCAATCTTCTGTCAAATGTGAATGGCATTACTGGCATATACTTCTCCTTTTCAGTTATACCACCAAAGGCTAAATCTTTTCATATAACTGGACATCAGAGCTACGGTGGTCATGAGCAAAGAGATTTTAAATTCTGAAAAGCTTTTTTTATAGCTAGTAGAAAGTACAGCAAATTTCCTTGCTCCAGAAGGGTCCTGCATCATCCTCTTATCCCCAAAGCTTTGGCCTCCCTCAGCGCCACCACAATGCAGGGCAATCCACTCTGCATTGAATGTGGAGGGGATGAACATAAAACCACAGCCAAGAGAGGAGGAAAAGCTGTACCAGTCACACAAACAGAGGGAGCCTGCTGGAGACTGGAATAGAGGAAGTGTTTCTCCTTACTCCTGCATCCCTAGACATAACAAACATTTAACCCTTGCAGTGCGGGGGGGGGGGGGTGTAATATTTTTTTCCCCAGCCTGGCGTTCAGTTTTGATTTCTTTTTACCTAGCATGTGCTTCAGTAAGTTGCACCGCATTGCTGTGCTGCATTAAAATTCTGCCTGTCTCATTTATTTACAGTGCGGTTCGTTAAGCTGAGTATACACAAACAGCTCTGATCGAATTCTGTTTTTCCAGCATAAGCATTTGAGCTGTTCTTGCTGAACCAATAGGTTTTCGGTATGTATGTATCCAACTTTAGTATGAACTATGAGAATACAACTACAAGGCTTTTTGCTTTGTCCATGCATTAGGTCTAGGGATGGGCTGAACGGACCCCTTTTCAGTTCGCACCAGAATTTTCAAATACCGCAAAAGTTCAGACCCAAATAACGAACCAAACGATACATTCTGGTAACAGTACATTCTGGTGTCACTTTGACTTTGGATATAAGTAACAGGTGCATAAAAATTGGTCTTTGGGTGTCGGTGGCGCTTTTCCACCGTAACCCTAAAGAGGTAATCTTGATGAAAGCAAGATTTGGCCTTGCTGTAAAAAATTGCAATGATATACACCTGTCAAACAGGTGCAGAAAAATTGCTCTTTGGGTGTTGGTGGCACCTTGCACCGTAACCCTATAGAGGTACTCTTAGAACTAACTAATAGCACTGAACAGAGCCAAGTTCTATCTCTCTCTCCATGCCAAAATCACACTGAATCATACTGAAAATGGCTGCCATTGAAAGAATACTTTTATACTTTGGGTTGGGAACGAGCAATGATTGGATAAAGTCATGATGACAGTGTCCAATCATGACTCTGACAGTGCTCTGTGCCCTGATTGGCTGAAGCTTTCACTGCTTCAGCCACTCAGGTCTTGTAATGCACTGTTCAGCACTGCAATGCATTGTGGTCGGTTCTGGGGGCCGAACAAATGGTCGAACAACCCATTTGTTCTGATGTTTGCCGAACGGCCGAACAGCAAAAGTTCGGCTCAAACTTATGCTTGAACCAAACCATTCGGCCATCCCTGATTAGGTCTGAGTGGACCAATGTGGTCTCCATGCATGTGGGGTCTACAAGCCCTAACTTCCACTAGCCACAACCTGGATGAAAAGGAAGCCCTTTTTTCCTTCAAAATGCTTGTCTAACATTCTCTACATATAAAATGATTTCTTTGTAGATTGAGAAGCACTTTATTTAGTAGAAGAGAATATTGGACAGGGAATCCTTTAAAAATACCCAAATCATTTGTTATTTTCAGTTGAGATTTAATACTAAAATTGTCAGGACTATTTTTATTTCTCCAGCTATATCAAGTGTACAACTGCAATAAACCTAAATGCACTATTGTATTCCACTGTTAAAGTAAGCAATGAATTAGTGGGAAATTGTGAACAAGTACTCAAAGCAAAGTCCCAGAATGACACAGCCTCCCAAGGACTCCAACCTGTAAAATTACCAGCAGCTCTAATCCAGATAGAGATAGAAAAATTGCTATGGTTGACAGATTTGTCAGAAAATACCAGTGTTTTCAACTAGCTGTACACAGCAAAATTTTGGCTGCTTAATTAAACAAACTATATGAATAACCATGAGTGCCCATCTGTGACAGTGGGGTCACTTTGGGACACAGGGTGAATAAAAGAAACCCCCGATATGGTCTGTGATAGCCATATTCAAGGCTGTATAATACATTGTATACTGTATTTGGGGGTTAAGTGTCATTGTTGTGAGGAATTAAGTTGTTTTGCATTTCTATTGTTCATTTAAGTCTATCCTTGTGTGTAGTGTAAAGTGCCAGACAGACTGGCTGCTAACCCTTTGTGAAAAGATGTGTATTGGGTGGGATCGTTTGAAGCATAGCAGACGTCTTGGGATGCTGGGCTCTTGTTCATGTTAAAGCATGTGCCTTAGAATTGTGTATAAAAATACAATGTTGGTTTTTAATAAAGTCATTCCTACTTCAGCAGAGACAGAGTGTGTCACGTCTTTTTGCCAGAGGGATCAGCTCCTATAGGAAAGGGTCGTTTAACTGTGGATATTGGTACCGATTGGATGTGTGTCTCGGAGAGGGAACATCGCAAACGGCGTTAACCCCCTTTATATTAGGGGAGCCGTTACATTGGTGGCAGCAGCGGGATCTTCCCTCCAGTTACTGGGACACTTCAAACCACCACAGTAAATGACCAGCTATGCAGCCTGCAGGAAAGCCGCACTGAAAGACTTACTTGAGAGCCGTGGAGGGACCACTGGGCCCTTAAAAAGCTGAACCCTTACTTATACGGACAGGAATTTTCACTGGTCACCGACCACAACCCATTGGTCTGGCTTAACCGGGTCTCCGGAGATAATGGCAGGTTGTTGCGGTGGAGCTTAGCCCTACAACCTTACAACTTCACCATCAGCTACCGACCCGGTAAGCAAAATGGCAATGCTGATGGGTTGTCCCGGCAAACCGACGCCCTCCCGGGCTCCTAGTGCAATGTTGATGGGTTATCCAGTATTGGAAGAATGGACCCATGGACTAACTGCGGAGTCAACCCGTCTGGGGTCCCCTTCTCTGTTAGTCTCCTGCCGAAAGGGGAGATGTGTGACAGTGGGGTCACTTTGGGACACAGGGTGAATAAAAGAAACCCCCGATATGGTCTGTGATAGCCATATTCAAGGCTGTATAATACATTGTATACTGTATGTGGGGGTTAAGTGTCATTGTTTTGAGGAATTAAGTTGTTTTGCATTTCTATTGTTCATTTAAGTCTATCCTTGTGTGTAGTGTAAAGTGCCAGACAGACTGGCTGCTAACCCTTTGTGAAAAGATGTGTATTGGGTGGGATCGTTTGAAGCATAGCAGACGTCTTGGGATGCTGGGCTCTTGTTCATGTTAAAGCATGTGCCTTAGAATTGTGTATAAAAATACAATGTTGGTTTTTAATAAAGTCATTCCTACTTCAGCAGAGACAGAGTGCATCTCGTCTTTTTGCCAGAGGGATCAGCTCCTATAGGAAAGGGTCGTTTAACTGTGGATATTGGTACCGATTGGATGTGTGTCTCGGAGAGGGAACATCGCAAACGGCGTTAACCCCCTTTATATTAGGGGAGCCGTTACACCATCTATTTGAGTTTAATTTTTTTAATGACTGTTTTACATTAAACAGTTCTTGGCAAATCAGGTTGAACTAATCAAACCAAACCTTGCAATGTGTGCTATGTTACAATAGGTCAGGGGTCTTCTAACGTTCTAAACAAAGGGTCAGTTTATTGTCCTTCAGACTTTAGGCAACCAGGCTGCGGTCTGTGTGGAGTAGATAATGGTATTAGTCCAGGATCAGTTAAAGCAGCTTCTTTGGGCTGTTTTGTGCTTTTTTGAGAATTAGCATTTTTATATATCACAAACCCTTCCCACAGCTAATTTTTCCTTTTTCTGTGAGTTTTCCAGCTTTTTTTGAGCCTTTTCATGCATTTTTGGGCACTTGGGTGTCTTTACTGCACAAAAGCTCCTCTCAAAAACGTGAGTTTAGTGAATTTTTTTTTCTGCCCTTAAACAAAGGGTCAGTTTATTGTCCTTCAGACTTTAGGCAACCAGGTTGTGGTCAGTGGGAGTAGATCATGATATTGCTCCAGGATCAGTTAAAGCAGACGTCTCAGGTTTGGTGGTCAATGGGAATAAAAAAAAATTACATAGCGCCTGTGGTCAGTAGAAGGAGGGATAGTGTCCCTTTATTGGCATTAGTGGAAGGAACAGTGCCCCATTATTGATATCAGTGGGAAGAATAGGGCCCCATCATTGGTATCAGTGGGAGAAATACAGTAGTGCCCTAATGTTGGTATCAGTTGAAGTAATGGTGCCCCACCGTTGCTGTCATTGAAAGGAATAGCACCTTATCGTTGGTGTCAGTGGATTGAATAGTCTCACACTGTTGATGTTAGTAAGAGGAATAGTGCCCCACTGTTAATGCTAGTGTAGCACTAACCCCCGAAGGAGCTGCTGGTTATTTTTGGGCTTACCGTTACCTTCTGTTCTCCTTGTGACACGTCTATGGGATGTCCCATTGTAGATGACCCAGTAACTTGAGACTGACAATAGATCTACTTGAATGTATTTTATTTGCAAAAACTCAAACCATTGAACAGTCTTTCAACTTGGAATCAGAGGGTTGGAAAAGGTAGTTCAGGTACTCTCAATGTCAAAGTCCAGAAAACGTTAAAGAACTTGCTTACTTTGACTGCATCCAGAGAATAGCCATTTGCAGCTGGATGAACACTCAGGTTGGACAGTTCCTCTCTCACAAGGCCTAGTAGCCAACAAGGTGCTTACTCAGGAACAAAGTCTTTGTCACAGACGTTGTTGCAGAACCCATAGGGAAACTAAGCTGTAGAACACTTGTAGGATACCTGGATCTCTCAGCCTGCTTGGTGATATCCACAAGACTGGATTCTTTCTGTAACTTCAGCCCTTCCAGGCTCTTGTTAAGAAAATCAACCAGTACGTGGTGTTCTTCTAAAGAGTCCTCCCCTGGAATGCTTGAAGTACAATAGGTCTCTCCCGAACCGGAGACGGCACCCAACCACCTCAGAATCCTCCTTTAGTTTCCTTGCCTTGGGCTAGCCAACCCAGAGGCATCAAAGTTGGGTGGATCCGCACCCCAGGCCATAGCCTTCCTGGGGGCTGGTCAGGAGGACCAGGACCAAGTAGTCAGCACATCATACCCCCGAACCACGTGAGGTCCGTATTTTAAATACCCTCTCCCAGAGGGCACAGCGAGAGGGCCACTCCCACTGACCTGGCTCCAAAAGAGAGTAACTTAAGTGCCTGACCAGGCCATAGTTCCATGCCTGCCACAATAGACAGTGCCCCCTGTGACTAGGCTGAACATCTCACAGCCCAGTTAGACTGACACAGAAGTCCAATTTAGGTAAATAGACCCAAACCAAACTGTAGTCTGGGTAAAGTTTAATTTTGAAAAAACGCATAGCGCATGCTCTTCAGGAGCCCGCCGCTACACTAGTAGAAGAAATAATTACCCCCTGTTAGGGCTCATGCACACTGCAAAAAAAAAAAAAGCTGCTTTTGCAGGCATTTGAACTTTTAGTCCTCTGCCTAAAAGCTTGAAGAAGCTTGTAGTTTTCTGTTCTTTATTGCATGTTTTATTAAGCTTCTTTGAGCTTCTTTGCGCTTTTTTAGGCTCTTTTGTGATTTTTTGAGCATTAGCATTTTTTTATCAAAACCATCCCCTCAGCTAATTTTTCCTTTTTTTGTGTGTTTTCAAGCTTTTTTGAGATTTTTCACACATTTTTGGGCATGTGGGCATCTCTTCTGCCCGAAAACACCTCTCAAAAACGTGAGAGCATATGCCTGTAAACTCCTGAAAAATCCATAGTGTGCATGGACACATTGGCTAACATAGATGGGAGTTTCCAGGCAGCAAAAAATGAGAGCTCCAAAAAGCTCATAAGCCTGTAGGAGCAGCTTCTTTGAGCTTCTTTGAGATGCAGTGTGCATGAGCCCTAAGTGTCATTGGAAGGAATAATGACTAATTGGTAGGAGGAATAGTGCCTCACTGTTGGTGTCAGTAGGAGGAATAGTGTCACATATCAGTAAGACGGTGGGCCAATAGGAATATGTCAGGGCAGAAGGCACCATCACTGTAGTTCTTGCATTGGCTCTCAAACTATGTATTTTCATCTACGCTATGCAGAAAGTATATTACTTTTCAGTGCAAAAAAAAAAAAGAAGGCTCGAGACCACATATCCCTTGTGAATAATAACAATATGGATACTATTTAAGCGCCTTGATGCGATTCAGCTTGCTTTGTGCGCTATACAAATCATTCATGCCTTCATTCACTGAAAGAGACCATCATTAAGCCAAAACAGCAAGGTTTTGGAGATTGCTTCACTGGATGGACATACTAGTACTGAGTACCAACATGTATAGGTTAAATTGATCCACGGAGTATCCAATTGCCTCTCAGGGGATCTGGAATGATTTTTTTCCCTACTAGAGCAAATTAGATCATGCTTTGCTGTCTTTTTTTTGCCTTACTCTGGATCAACTGCGGATATAGGATTGTGTATATTGGATTGTATGATTTTTTTTTTCTCTTTTATTGGTTGAACTAGATGGTGTCTTTTTTTCCACCTGACTAACTATGTAACTATATAACATTGCCTGTGCTATATACCTGCAGCAGTTCATTTTTCATCTTTTTAATAAATAGCACTCAAGAATAAGGATGTTTTGAGACTGATAGTTATCACTATAAGATTATTATTTGAAAAATGATTTTTATTTATTTTTATTTTTGCTTTGATATACACCTTTTTAGAGTGAGAGTTGGTTACCACCCAGACTCTCTAGTTTCATATTTCACATAAACATTTGCTGGTTAAAACTGATATAATAGTTCTCTAACTAAACATAATAATGTGTTCTAATAAGTGTAGTGATAAATGTGGGCTGGAGTTATCTCTAGCTACAATGGTCCTTCTCTCCTAGCTCCAGGCATGCTGATTATTTGTGCAGTCAATAAAAGAATATGTGCAATATAATGGGGATAAACAGCGTCTGGTAGAAGAAGGGCTCTTTACGTCATCTCTCTTTTAAAGTACAGGCCACGCTCCTGACTGATATTTTTAACTCAGACCTGAAACATCTCTGACGATTGCTGCTAATGTGCAGGTGTCACATCTTGGTAAACATTATCTCAGCTGGATTCATATTACTACTTCTATGCAGTAAACTGTAGTTCTTGCATCCGCTCTCAAACTATGTATTTTCATCTACGCTATGCAGAAAGTATATTACTTTTCAGTGTAAAAAAAAAAGAAGGCTCGAGACCACATATCTCCTGTGAATCATAACAATATGGATACTATTTAAGTGCAAAAAATCCAATAAGCTGCTGCTCATAAGGTTAAAGTAATATTTCATGTGAAATGTGTTTTTCTATATAATACATAGCTGGGAAGGGGAGTTAGGTGCATTTATTGGGGTTTGTAGATACAATTCACACATGCCAGTAAGGTACAGGGACAGAACTCAGATGTATTACATTGCTTGATCATATGTGCTCAGCTTAGCATATCTGCTATTATGTATTTATTTAACCACATGCCGACCGCTGTCGGCAAATATACGTCGGCAGAATGGCACGGCTGGGCAAAGTAACGTACCCGTGCCTTACTTTGAAATTCCCCCTGTGCACGTGCGCATGCCTGCCGCGAGCTCCATGACCATGCCCGCAGGACCCATGGACGCGATCGCCGCTGGGATACCTGCCATTGTGTCACGGAGCTGAAGAACGTAGGAGATGCCGATGTAAACAGCATCTCCCCGTTCTGCCTAGTGACAGGACACTGATCATCTGCTCCCTGTCATCAGGAGCAGCGATCAGTGCTGTGTCACTGCTAGCCCATCCCCTAGACAGTTAGAAACACTCCCCCAGGACACACTTAACTCCTCCCTGCCCCCTAGTGGTTAACCCCTTCACTGCCAGTGACATTTTTACAGTAATCAATGCAAATTTATAGCATTGATCTCTGTATTAATTACCAATGGTCCAAAAAATGGGTCAAAATTGTCCGATGTGTCCGCAATAATGTAGCAGTCATGATAAAAGTTGCTGATCGCCGCCATTACTAGTAAAAAAATGTTTTTTATAAAAATACCATAAAACAATCCCCTATTTTGTAGATGTTATAACTTTTGTGCAAACCAATCAATACACGTTTATTGGGATTTTCTTTTACCAAAAATATGTAGAAGAACACATATCGGCCTAAACTGAGAAAAAAAAATGTTTTATATATTTTTGGGGGATATTTATTATAGCATAAAGTAAAAAAAGCTTTTTTTGTTTATAGCGCAAAAAATAAAAACCGCAGGAGTGATCAAATACCACCAAAAGAAAGCTCTATTTGTGGGGAAAAAAGAACGTCAATTTTGTTTGGGAGCCACGTTGCATGACCGTGCAATTGGCAGTTAAAGCGATGCAGTGTCGAATCGCAAAAAGTGCTCTGGTCAGGAAGGGGGTAAATCCTTCCGGAGCTGAAGTGGTTAAACCCAAATTGAAGGGCTCAAAAGCACAAATTATTTTTTTTCTAAAATCCCTGATTTTCATTTTCTAAGGGGAGGAGTAGAGCATTAACAGTTTATTTCATAACCATGATTAAAGGGTCAGATTGCTTAAGCTGCCCATAGACGGTTTGAATCTCAGCCTGTTCAGCAGGGACCGGCCGAGATCAATCTCGATCAATCAACATAAAATGGTGTTGCATACACACGGTCGGACAAAGTTGTTAGAAAATCCGATCGTTCGGAACGTGGTGACATTCATTGCATACGACGGGACTACATAGAGGTTAGTAGCCAATAGCTTTGGTCTTGTAATTTGATCTGAGCATGCGTGGCACTTTGTCTGTCGGAATTCTCTGCAACCGATTGGATTTTCCGACAATATAATCAGATCGGACCTTTTCCGTCTGAATTTCCGACTGTGTGTACAGGGCACAAGGCTTCATGTACACTGTTGCTGATAAATGGATGTTTAGGAGCAGTTGGGCGCTTTTTTTTCAGCTGCCCCTGATCTCCCCTTAATGTTATCTTATCAGTACATGTACACAGGGTCGTTTATAGTCATTTCTAGGCAGTTGAGTTTAGAAGCATTTTTTGGAATGCAAAAAAAAAATGCGTTCAGGACAGATGTTCAGAGGCATTTGAAAGGCTAAATGCCTGTAACAGCATGTAAATTAATGTAAACGCAGTAACTCACATTTAGCCGCATTTTGTTTACAGGCGTTTGTAACCATTTCAGCCCTGGAAGCATTTACCCCCTTCCTAACCAGAGCATTTTTTGCGATTTGGCACTGCATCGATTTAACTGACAATTGCGCGGTCGTGCAATGTGGCTCCCAAACAAAATTGGCGTCCTTTTTTCCCACAAATAGAGCTTTCTTTTAGTGGTATTTGATCACCTCTTCGGTTTTTATTTTTTGCACTATAAACAAAAAAAAGCGACAATTTTGAAAAAAAAATTCGTTATTTTTTACTTTTTGCTATAATAAGTATCCCCCAAAATATATAAAAAAACATTTTTTTCCCTCAGTTTAGGCCGATACATATTCTTTTACATATTTTTGGTAAAAAAAAAATGCAATAAGCATTTATTGATTGGTTTGCACAAAAGTTATAGCGTCTACAAAATATGGGATAGTTTCATGGCATTTTTATAACATTTTTTTTTTTACTAGTAATGGCGGCGATCAGTGATTTTTATTGTGACTGTGACATTTTGGACACATCTGACAATTTTGACACATTTTTGAGACAATTGGCATTAATACAGCGATCGATGCTATAAAATTGCATTGATTACCGTAAAAATGTCCTAACAGTGAAGGGGTTAACCAGTGAAGGGGAGTGAATTAGTTAATTAGTGAAGGGGAGATTATGTTTATATCGGCATCTCCCTGTTCTTGAGCTCCGTGATATGATCGTGGGTATCCCCGCGTTGATCGAATTTGCGTGACCCACAACGGGTACGTTACTTTGCCCAGCCTTGCCAATCTGCCAACGTATATGTGTAGGAGCTGGTCGGGAACCAGTTAATGGAGATACATTTTTGACTATTTGAAAAAAAAAGCTTCTAAATGTAAACGCGGCTAAATGCAGCATGTAAACGCGGCAAAACTGACATTTTTAAACATCGGTTACTATCTGTTAAGTTTAGGGGAGGTTTTAAAAACATCCCGAGTACATTAATCCTAATTGCTTCATCACCAGAGAAGAATGTTTGGTTCCCAAGATCCAGGGGGTGGAACGCATGCCAATTCAAGCAGCGGAAGCGGCACAGCTAGGTTCCAACTCACCCGGTCTGATACATTCGTTCCCTCTAGTGCTGAGGTTATGGCACTTTTAAAGTAAGATTCATTTGACTATTTTTGTTTTTATGTTATTTTAAATAAAATGTTATTATGTCATGGTCCAGCTCTCTCTCTATTTTTTCTTGAGCAAACGTGGATTGAAACAATATCACTGGTACACCTAAGCAGAATTTCTCCATCAAGGTTGGCAGTTCCTTAAACCTGCTAAAGCTTCACTTGACCTTTCTTTTTAAATAAAGGGGTCAAGGTGAGTTGGTGAGTAGGCTACTTACCATAATTCACTGGGTGATGTGTTTGTCCATTTCTCCGAAGCGGTGACGGGACACAGGATTTATTCCTACTTAATTTTCACTATTTTCTATGCATATGGACAATTTGTTTACTTTTTATATATGTTCACTTTTTTGAGTTGATTAATCTTATGTATTTAATGTATGTTGCAGTATGTATTGAATAGTAAGATACCTGCGGTATTAAGCACTAGAGCACTTTATTGTTATTATTTTATTTTTATTCACAACCCACAACTCACAAAGTCAAGTTTCTTTGCACTTTGAGGGGAGCAGCTTATATATCTATTCACATATTTGTAGTCCAAGCGCGGGGTATTCCAATTTTTGGGGGTTTTTCTTCTAAAAATGCATCATGTAAATGCGGCAAAACTGACGTTTTTAAACGTCGGTTACTATCTGTCAAGTTCAGGGGAGGTTTTAAAAACATCCCGAGTACATTAATCCTAATTGCTTCATCACCAGAGAATGTTTCGTGAAAGCCACATTCACTGCTTTATTAACAACGTACCTATTATTGAGTACAGTATAATATTATGTTATTTGCTGTTAAGCTACATGTCAGTGCTAGGCTGGACATACATTAATATTTTTTTTTTTGTTCAAACCAGTTGAACGAACATTTTTTTTATCCAAATGTGTGAATGGGAGAATCCTACGGCAATTTTGTATTCTGCCAGAGGGGAGCCTTCCCCACCCGCAAAATAGAATGATCAAAGTTGCCAGCTATAGCCAGGCGCACTGATCATTGGTGAAAAACCCTGACAGGCTGGTTGTACACAGGTCAATCAATAGATCGACTTGTGTACAATCAGTTAGCCCATACATGGATCGAAATTTGGCAGGTCCCTGCAGAACTGGCTGGATTTCGATTCATGTATGGCTGGCTTTAAATTTTCTTACAGTTTGCTTCACAACTGAGGATTGAGATGTGAGAATGACACAGTTGCAATTACATTAAAGCGGACACATTAATATTAACACCTCACATTAATCACTGTCAGCAAGAACAAATCACATAACTTCCTTAATTAAGAAAAAAAAATTTTTTTTTACGTGAATAAAAAGCTTCTGCTCCTTAACTCTTAGCGTAGGCAGCATAGCTCACAAGGCCTATGTCTACCAATCTTTATTGCAGATAGTCTGTTGTTTTCAACAAGCAGTGAGAAAAGAGGAACAAAATTTGCTGCCACAAATATGAATAATATAAAACTATACAAATAACAAGGCTTTCAATACATTTACACACACAGATAAGCTTGTTTACAGGACAACTATTGTGAAACATATTGTAGTCTCATTATTTATTGTAGTGAGAGTATTCAGTATATTCACTGCTTTTTATTTTATTTGCATGTATGTATATTATTCTCCATTTACCTGTAGACCAAGCTGCAGGACAGGGGTGCTTACTTATTATCCACATGGTTTAAATCTATTATTCATAGATTGTTCAAACCCCTGTTGCTGCCACTTTTGCTAAGCAGCTTGCTCTTCATGTAATTGTGGGGGAGAAAAAAAATAAAAGCAGGTGGGATTTAAAAAAATGAATATACTGGATGATACGATTACATGTATTAACCCAGTATAGCTATCAAACCTAAGCTTTGCATTATTTAAAAAATATATATTTATAATATATTTTTTTTTAAGTAACTGATGTTAGCCACTGAATTTGACTTTGTGTCAAGCTCTTGTAATTTCCTGAACAGCAGTTTTTAGATTGGGAGAATGAAAGGCAGCAGTAATGCCACGTACACACGATCAGATTTTTCCTCGGAAAAAGATATAACGGCTTTTCCAAGGGGATTCCGCTCAAGTTTGCCTTGCATACACACGGTCACGCAAAAGTTTGTTAAAATTATGACCGCCAAGAACACAGTGACTTACAACACTACGATGAGCTGAGAAAATTAATTTCAATGCTCCCGAGCATGCGTCAAATTGTTTCCGAGCATGCATAGGAATTTTGCACCTTGGAATTGCCACAGACGAGCGCATTTTCGGATAGGATCTTTCCCGGCCCGAAAAATTTAGCATGCTCTCAATCATTTGCTGGCTGGAATTTGGCCAGCAAAAGACTGGGGGAGAATACACACGGACGCATTTTCCGCCGAAAAACTCTCATCGGTCTTTTGCGGGCCAAAATTTCAATCGTGTGTACAAGGCATAAGAGTCTGTAAGGAATGCTCATAAGGAATATGCTTACAGATGAAGAGAGCAGAGGGATGAACTTATTCTCCTGTTTCAGCTCTTTCATTGTCATCCCCAAAAACCAGACACCTTGTTCTCAGTATAGCACAGTAACACTTCACCTGATAAAACTACAGACTCAGCATTAGTAACCTCTCTGTCAGCCACGGTGTCCATTACACAGACAACCACAAATGGCCAGGTGGGCAGGTAGGCAGAGCCTTATGGAAAAGACAGTGGATGAATTCCATAGCCGTCCACTGTCAATCACAAGACTGGCAGACCTCTAGTTTCTTAGAGTTCTCCATCAGGCTCCACCCACAGTCATCTAAATTGTTCTTAGTCTCACATGAAAACTAATGATGACACCAGAACAGAACAGGAATTAGAAAAGTGCAATACATTACATTTCTTGGGTTTAGATATGCTTCAACAATCTCTGGTTGCTAGAACACTGGTTGCCTGCATCCTAACAAATCGATGAAAATCACAAAAGTAAAAGCAGTTCCAGTTCCAATGCCACATGTAGAGGAGCTTGGAACGGCAGCTCTGGAAGAATTCCACATAAAAAAACAGCCCTACATAGCCCACGAACAGCGATCCGGTCCCCCACCTCTTCTATGACACCCCCAGGCTTAGCAGTGATGGACCGGTACCTGGTACACAACATCTTGGAGCCCCCTCAGTCTGCCTCACATGCAGCCGATATGGCCGATGCTGTGGAGATGTCTGACACCGTGGATCCAGCACAGTCAACAGTCACAGCTTCTATTCTTCCTGAAGATCAGTACAATGGTCTGGCTCAGGCAATAGCAGCCCTCCACTTTGCCACCATTACTGTGGCAGTAGACAGGGCTATAGCTGTGGGCATCACACAGCTCAGGAAAGAGCTGGGAGATCATGCCAAGCACCTGTCTGAACTGGAACACCGCATATCAGATCTGGAGGGTGAAATTCAAAGCTCACATACAACTGAGCAACCCTCAAGACACACACAGTTGTTCATCTTGGAAAAACTGGACGATCTCGAAAAACGATCTTGTCATAACAACCTGAGACTCATTGGTCTCCTTGAGTCCTTCAACTCTGACTCGCATCCCGGGTGCTCTGGGGATGTCAACTTCCTGCATAGTGGAAAGGACTCACCATCTGGGAGGCCCCTCAAATGAAAGACGCACTCCTAGACCTATTATAGTCCGCTACCTTAAATATTCTGACAGAGTCAATATCCTGAGATCCCTTTGGAACCCCAAATCCTTGCAGCTGGATGGCCGCAAGCTACCTATGTTAGTGGATTACTCCCAGGAAGTTTCATGCATGCGCAAAGCTTTACAACCGATCTGCACTGCACTCTACCTGAAAGGGGTCAAATTCACATTAGCATACTAAATGATACTTTGTTTTACCGTTCCTTCCGGTGACCCTAAATCTTTTTCCCATCCATAAGAAGCTAGGCAGTACCTTCAGGCATAGCTACATATTCCCGTGGACTCTTCCTCCTTGTCGGCCCTACAACGATTTGCAAAACCAAGGGATCAGCAAAGCCCAAGGAAGGACCCTGCAAAGAAACTCAGACTCTCCACATCGTCCAGTCGAAGCAATTCATGCTGACTCTGGACTCTGACACACCCATCCTGGATCCCCATCCATTCCTGAGTAGTCCATTCTCTCAGGTTTATTTACTAAGCTAGCTTTTTTGTTGTTCAATTTGTTGCTAACTTTTTGTTTACTGTGGGATAGATGCCTTGCCCTTACCGGACCTGGCTTGAGACCACATGCTAAGCCCCAGTGTATCACTCTCATGGGGTTCCCCCTTGAGCTATGGATCGCGTTAAAGTCTGAGGACGAGTGCCTTAGTTCCCCTGGTAATGCTGTTCGGTGGTTAATGTTTAGCATGTGGAAAAAATCAAGGTCCAGGCTTCGCAATATATAATTTCTTATTTGTATTTTTAGACCCATGTTGGATCGACCTCCTCTCTGAACCCCACTAACATGTCCTAAGCATTGAGGCAGTACATTAGTGATGTCACAAGGACAGCTCCTCCTTTTTATTACAGTGGCTCAAAATCTATGTAAAAGACCCTCTCATCCAACCACCCCAACATGAAAGTGGTCTCTTGGAATGTTAAAGGGCTACATTCACCTCATAAGCATATGGTGATTCTTTGCCACCACAAATGCCTTAAGGCAGATATAGCAATACTTCAGGAGACATACCTGTCAGTGGAAGACTTCAGACGCATGCGAAAACTTTGGGCGGGACAAGTTTTTGGATCGTCAGAGGTAAAGCTGGGGTTCTCCTTCTTATTCACAATAACCTGCCCTGTGAGGTTCTCGCTGTGGACAGGGATAATGAGGGTCGCATTCTCATAGCTAAACTTCTGCCCGGGAAGGGGTTTTATCTAACGTTTATGCCCTTAATACCCCTTCTAAATTGTTTTTCCAAAAAAAAGCTTGATTCATCCACCTTCTCCTATTAGTAGGAGGGGACTTTAACTTGGTCCTCTCCCCTCAGAAAGATAAATGCCTAGGTACCCGCTTCTCTGGGGTCTCTCCATCACAGCTCCCTACACCTCTACATCACTTTACGGATTGCCTCCCCTTAGTGGACCCTTGGCGATTGTCCCATCTGGAGGGAAGAGAATACACCTTTTTCTCACCCCCACACAACACACTATCTAGGATAGATTACACTTTCTCTAACTCTATTCTACTCAAACACATCACCAATCTCCACATTCATGACATTGCGATCTCTGACCATGCCCTGATTTTGGTGGACCTGACTGGTTTCATCACCTTGAACCAAGCCAAGCCAAAACTTGGCATTTCCCATCCTATTTGGTGCACAACCGAGATTTTCAACAGATCATTTGCGAAAACATGGGCAGACTACTCAGTTACTAATTCAGAGCATAGAGACCCCAACCTCTTCTGGGAAGCTGGGAAAGCAGTGCTGCAAGGCAGAATCATATAATTTGCCACTGGCTACAAAAAAATATCACTAAGGAATATAGTGCAGCCAGCAAGGCTTTACACATTGCCCAAACACAATTAGCGTAGCACAACTCTCCAGAGCACAGGGAGGCTTGGCGTACCGCCGAACACCAATTTGACTTATGGGCAGAAGCTCAGGAGAGGATATACAAATCTCTCCTAGACCTGCAATAGCATAAGTTTGGCAATAAAGCAGGGAAACTTTTAGCATGTTTATGCAAGGGGAACCACACCCCTATTCATATAATCGTTATAAAAGATGATTCGTGTAAACTCTGCCAAGGACATCAACCTCATCCTTGAAAAATTCTACAAAAGACTATATGGCCCTGACCCCATTGATGTGACTTTGGCAGAGTCTTTCCTAGACAAAGTCCCCCTTCCATAATAGATGAAGCACTTTTGGCCCAACTCAATGCTCCAATCTCACCCGAAGATGTTACTGGGGCAATTGCCTCTCTATCAGCAGGGAAAACCTGACGGGTACATGGCAGACTTTTATAAGCTTGCATCAGATACAATTGCCTCCATCCTTGTCACAGTTTATTAAAAAATCCTCGAAGGGAGTCCTTACCTTCCATTAGGCTATCAAGCTCATATTAAGCTGATTCCAAGGAAGGGAAAGGCTCCTGCCACCCAATATCCTTACTGAATTTAGACTCCAGGCTTCTATCCAATATAATGGCTAATAGGCTAGCACTTATCATGCCCTTGCTTATCCACCCTTCACAGGCTGGTTTTACCCCAGGACATTCTGCCACTTCTAACATTAGAAAGATTCTTGCAATTTTGGATTTCGAGAGGGCCAACCGTTCCAGTGACCCTGCCATTATAACTTTAGATGCCGAAAAGGCTTTCGACAATGTAAGCTTTCACTGGCTATGGCTAGTCCTCTTGAGATTCGGTTTCTCAGGCCCTTTTCTACACCTTATTTCCACCATGTACTCTGCCCCATCCGCCAACGTAGTTGCGGTAGTTCACATCTCCAATAGTATCAGACTTTCCAAAGGCACACAGCAAGTGTGTCCCCTCTCACCTTTGCTATTCAACCTTGCACTGGAACCCTTTTCCTGATACCTTCTTTTCTGCTGAGAGCTTCCTGGGGTCAATGTGGACACTTAGGAATTACTCACTGCTTTATTTGCAGACAACATTCTGATCTTCACTTCCAAACCTCATGCAGAAATGCTTCTTATACAAAACATTTTCACTCATTTCTGGGCATGCTCAGGATTGAGGATACATTTTTCCAAAAGCAAAATTCTACCCCTGCAACATGGGCGTCTCCCCACCTGGGCAACTGGCTCTATATTTTCAATTGCCAAGCACCATATCACGTACGTGGGGATAAAAATAGGCAAGGAGCCCTCCTCCCTCTAACCATCTAAATTATCCCTCTGTTATACCCAAAATAATAGTGGAGTTGGACAATTGGGTAGACCTCCCCCTCTCTTTCTTTGGTACGTGTCACCTATTTAAAATGGTCAGCTTCGGAAAACTCTTATACCCCTCCAAACCATCCCCCTGCTTTTATGTCACAAAGATCTCCAACAACTCCAAAAAGCCTTAACCATTTTCCTATGGCAAGGCCACAGACCTCAGGTATCCCTCCAAAAATGATATCTCCCCAAACATAAGACTCTACAATCTATCTTGTTTCTTGAGAGTGGGGTTAGACTGGATTACACAGGCCTCCAGGTATTCCAGTTTATGACTTGGAATCCCAAATGGTAGTCCCAAGTGGCTTATCCGCCTTGCTGCATGGTGAAATCCGAACGCTCTCCCCTCCTCTGAAACACAATTTACTCATATGTGATACGGTGTTGGGTTGGAGGGAGATCAGGAAGAAACTGGGACTATCTCCCCTTCTCTCCCAGCATCTCCCCATTCTCAGACACCCTCTATTCCCACAGGTACAGCATTACACGGCATTCTCCACATGGCCCTCACAAGGGTTAACCAAATGTGTGCAATTGTTTGATATATCATTGGGTAAAGCCCTCCCCTTTCCCCAGCTTATGCAATTATATTAATCTACTCTCACACCATCTCTTGCACGTTCAACAAGCAGTTAGCTTTGTGACCAGCTCATGCCCACCCACAGATCTCAGATTTGTGGCATCTCTCCTGGACACTCTTCTGGACCATCATCGCCATAATATATCTGACATATATAAACCTCTGCTTTCCCGCCCTCAAAACCTTTACATTCCTGCTCAACTGCTTCCTGGAATAAAGACTTACACTCTCCTGAAGCATTGACACGAATAATGACTGGTTTTAATTCAACTTGTGTTTTCATCAAGAATGAGTTCTGGAGAGAACAACAATTCAAAATTATGCACTGGGCTTATATCCCCTACCTAACTTCTAAAAATCTACCAGATCGCCAAAACTGCCCACTATGTGGGGATCACAGGCCTTCCCTACTACACAGGTTCTGGTCCTGTCCACATGTTTCATGCTTCTGGGACCTAGTTGAACTTTTTGTTGCATCAATGACAAACCTTGCAAAGACCTCTATTCCCTGTAGTTTGGATATCTGGGGGCTCCCCCTCCCCCCTCCAGTACATCAAAACCACTGATTAAAGCTATCCAGCAAAACAAGGAATGGTTATCCTCCTGCTACATGGCTGCCAGAAGGGCCATCCTCAAACAGTGGACATCCTCCTTCAACCATTAGGGATGTTAAATCTGACCTGCTCCTAAATAAGTAAAAGTTGGACCTGATTATGTCGCATCACAGCCAGTTGCCTCACATCCACTGCAAATGGGACTTATTTGTTAATAAAGTGTTACCAGCTACAGCTTAAGTCTCACATCATATCTCCTCCAGTCTGACACCACTAACTCACCGACTCACCTGCTATTCTGGTCTCATATTGCCTTAACCATCACATTACTGGTCATTTTGTTCTATGCTCACATGTGTTTTTTTCTTCCCACCTGTACATGTTGGTAGATATGTGCCTACACTATGGTTTATCATTGTATGTTTGCCTGATCTATCTAAGCTCTATAATAGCTCAGTTTATGCAAAATAAAGCTTGGGTTCATCCCCCTCCTTCCTACCCATTTCCTTTCCTCTCCCTCCTTCCCCAGCAATTACCACCTTTGGCCTGTAGTCTGCTCCGTGATAGTGTTATGCATATGTTAATTTGCTACATTTTCCCTGGTACTGTTTGTTCACAACTAAGACCAATAAAGTTTCTTAAAAAAAAACAAAAAAATAAAATAAAAGTAAAAGCGGAACAGAACCTTCATATGCTTTACAGCTAAGGAAGCTGCTACTTACCCTCTGTTTGATCTGCATTTGCCATGGTGCTGCTCATCAGTTATGACAATAGTTATTTGATGGATTGACGGTTGAATTGGCTGTGACAGTTATTATTCACAGCAATCCTTGACTGTAACTGTTTTGAGAAACATGTAAATCAATGGGTTTAATTTTGCGTGAACAGCAAAACACCTTTCCCTCCCAGATAACTCTGCCCTGTCTGTACGCCAATTTTGAGTTGGTCTTAATTACCTCCAGTTTTGTTATCTATGAACTGGAGGTAATTCTTTTTGAATTTATTGCAGCCATACCAACACACTGTAATAGTGATGCATATTAGAACATGAATCTGTCATACATGTCAGAATCATTTCCGAAAACTGTTACAAGGCTTTCATGAACTTGGCACAGGACACCATACCACTACAAAGGTCTCCAAGAAATCCCCCACCATATTTCTGGCAAGATCAATGGGTATTCTCTATATTTTCTAAATATGTTCTTAGCCTGAATAATGAAAACTAATGAGGACACCAGAAGAGGAACTAGAAAGCTGCAAATAAATTACTTTTACTTGGGTTTAGATATCCTTCAACAATCAGACACTTCACAAAACACACTGTTAATGCCAGCCAAGCTAATGATACTTTGAGCAAAACCTATGCAATAATTTTTGTGAAATCATTTTTATATAAAGTTTCATAGTAACCAGTTTACCGCATGCTATATGTCCATTGATATAGCAAGGAAAATCCTTTTGTGAATAACATTTTCTACATGAAAATATTGCATGATAAAAAACATAAGAGATGTAATAATTAATAGATTAAGAGATAATAAATTAGACAGTGTACTAAATCAGAACCTTCTACATTACGCACTATTTATGAGCATTCACCACACAATCACAGAACATTCATCCAAAAATGTTTCAACTGTACATTCACATTCTCAGTCTCAAATGCACAAATAACAACCTCTGTAGTGAAGAGGTTAAGCTCAGAAGGAAATAGAAGCAAACTTTCAGCACCGTTGAAAATTATTGAACATATGAGCCATCATCCATCATTATTGACATCATTTTGATGCAGTAGTAGAGGTATTTAGCAAGCATACCACTTGCACATGACCACTGGGGTAAAACACATTTTAGCAGTTAAGCATTGCAAATGTGAAAGCTGAATTCCAGACTTGCATGGTTGTGTAGGCTCCTATCCTGTACTAAAATCACCTACTCCTATTTCACTGCACACTGTGAGCTTTTCACATTGTACATTAAAAACTGCAGCCAATCAAGAAACTGACTGGCTGGAGGAGATTAAGCATAATCTAACCTTTTTCTCCTCAAGCCTCACTGTTCCTGGTCTATCCCTATCATTCCCCTCAAGACTGGTATCTACCCATGAAGGCATTTTGATATTTGTAGAACTTTCCAAGAGTCAGCCCACTGCTTGCATGGGCTGAGGGCTTTTGAGATCAAAAGGGTCCAGTATGGATTTCCAGAAGAGCCACAAGCATTTTTTTTGGCATGAGGCATCCCCTTGAAAATCTATACTAGACTCTTTGGGGTTGATTTACTAAAACTGAGGAGTGCAAAATCTGGTGCAGCTGTGCATGGTAGCCAATCAGCTTCTAATTTCTGGTTATTCAATTACGCTTTGACAAAAAAACATGGATGCTGATTGGCTTCTATGCAGAGCTGCATCAGATTTTGCACTCTCAAGTTTTAGTAAATCAGTCCTAAGGAGTCTAGTGTGCATTTCGCAGGGGACTCTATGCAAATCTTTATCATTCGTGCTGTAGGATATGCTACAGCAATAATGACTATGATGCAGATGCTTGGATGGGTGCTGTTTTTTTTTTAAGAAGCTGTCAATCACATGTAATTTTTCAACACTTACCCTTTGTAAATGTCAGTGCTTCTGCAGCACTTCCTGTACATCACAGAGCTGTTCCCCTTGATAGACAGGATTGGGATTTTGGGTAACCCCAAGACATGTTACTTAATGGGGAATTTTTAATATTTCACTGTAAGGGAACTGAAAAAACAATAGTTTTGCCTGATACTCTGCTCCCCCAGCAGATGGCTGTCCCCCATGCTTAAATGGTAGACTGTCCTCAGTGTTATCCTGATGATATCAGGACCCTAGACCACTGGAGTGTGGGGAGAAGCAGCTGTGGATACCAGTCTAGCTGCAGGAAGGAGCGGAGGCTCAAGTAAGTAAACCTTTTTTTTATGTTCCCCTATATTAAAATTAGCAAATAACCCTTGGAATTCGGACACAACCCCATTGCAAGGGATACTTTTTTAGTTGCCTGTTGTTGGACTTTAGGAAGGAATTTAATAAGTCGCTGCACCTGGCTAAATCAAGTTTTTTTTTTTCCCTGCATTGATGTTCCCCAGGACCATTTTCCCATATTAGTCCAGAAAACCAGCATTTTTTATTTGGTAGATATAGCTATTCAGTTATTGATTTCAATGGGGTTTGGGTTCACCATTAAAACTTTTTTGAAGTTTACTGAACCCTACTTAAATCAAACCAAGGGAAATTTTATTTTTGTAGCCTTATGCCATGTACACATGACCAGACATTGACGGTCTTCCCGACAGACTTCCTGAACGAAACGGACTTGGCCACACACGTCCGGACTAAGTCCGTTCAAAAGTCTGTTAGTTTTGAACGTGATGAGGTAAACAGGACTAAACAAGAAAGTTCAATAGCCAGTAGCCAATAGCTGCCCTTACGTCATATTTGGTCCGTCGGACTAGCACACAGAGGAACGGTTTTCCGATTTTTAGTCCGTCGGATAGATTTGAAACATGTTTAATTTCTAGGTCCATCGGACTTTTGGACAAAAAAAACAGCCCACACATGATCGAATTGTCAGACGGATTCCGATCCACCAGACCAAGTCTGCTGGAAAGTCTGATTGTGTGTATGCGATATTATGCTTTAAGCAATGCTCAAAAATAAGAAGCTTTGCTTTCTTTTATTAAGCCATGTATGACCAGCCTAAGGCATAGCTTCCATAAAATTATTTACAAAAATATGTAATTTCTGTTGACAAGGGTTGGGTTAATGACCTAAGAAAACACCCTTTTGTTAAAACAATCCACATTATGTGTATAAACCCAAAGCTCCTCTGCTGGCCTTGTCAATTTTCCTCACTTCTATTCTTCCTATTGTGGAGGTTAGGTAAGTTTGTGCCAGTACGTGGTGCTCTAGAAATATGGACAATGCTGCTACAGTGTGCCTAGTGTGGACTGGAAATGTGTACAAAGCAAAGCAAAACAACTTGTAACTTTGAATTATGCCTTCAGACTGTGTTTGCAAATTTAATTCAGATCCCTTGTGACCAAAGAATATTATATGAATGCATAGATGAAAAAGATCACAGTACCAAATCCAGCTGTCAAACTGATAGCTGGGCCTCCAGATTACACTGAGAGTGTGGGTGGGCAGTGCTGCGGTTGGACCCCTTTCACACTGTGTCACCCACAGCGTTGGCAGTAAAAGGTCAATATTCTTAGCACTGTTTTACCGTCGGATTTGCGGTGCATTTCGGCCACTAGTTGGGTGCTTTTAACCCCCGCCAGCAGCCTAGAAAGGGTTAAAACTGCCTGCAATGCGCTGCAATAGCTGCGTTTTGCCGGCGGTATAGCTGCGTTGCCCCATTGATTTCAATGGGGAGCAGTGGTGGGGGAGCGGTAAACAAACCGCTCCTTCACTGCTCCAAAGAAGCTGCTGGCAGGACTTTTCCTGATGTCCTGCCAGCGCACTGCTCCGGTGTAAAAGCCCTCGGGCTTTCACACTGGAGTCAATGGAGTAGCTGTTTGAGGGTGGCTTGCAGGCGCTATTTTTAATGCTGCAAAATGCCCTCTGTGTGAAAGGGATCTTATAGTTGTGCATTTTTTTTTCCTGCTTGCTGTGTCTCTAGTACAAGCAATGGACAGGCCTGGAAACAGACCATGTATCGGTACAGACCATCCTTTATCCACTTTTTCCATCCTAGATTCACCCTTGCATTAGTTGTCAGTGCAATTCCATCTTAAACTGTTGATCTTTTTACATTGGTGGTTGATTTGAAAAGTACATCAATACATTGGTGGATAGTGGATGAGTTTCCCTTCATGTTGATGGTCAGCCTAGCATATTTTTTAAACAGCATCCTCCTGTCGAGAAGTGGCTTTTTTCAATTGGTGGTTAGTAAAACAAGAATGAATTGGCGCTTCCTTACATTGGTGGTCAAATGGAAAAGTGCATGCTTACATGGGCAATCAGCAATGTAGGGTCAGCGTAATACTCGCTTACATTGGTGGTCAGAAAAGAAAGAAATTAACCTTTTTTCTCTGTTGGTCAGTGAAGGTTTCTCTTTACATATTCAGGATAGAAGCATTCTTATACTTGGTGGTTGGTGGACGAGTGTTTCTTTACAATGGTAGACAGTAGGACTTCCATACACTGGTGGTTAGGAAGAAGAATGCCCCTTACAGACAGTTAAAAAGATCACTGGTATTAGTGATTAATTAACCTAGAGATAGGAGAAGAAACAGTACTGAGCCCATACTGTTGGCTATGCCTTAACAGAATTATTCAAGCATCATTGGGAAAAATCAATCCTCCTTAACAGGTCATGCCAGTTATTACTACCTCTCACAGAACCCCTGGTATCCTTGGTTAAAAAGGCTGCTATAGACATTACTTAAAGATGCGTTAAATCAGTCATGTCAAGTGGTCCTCCGTGGTTTAAGGATAAAAAATGCTTACCAGCTGTCCTGCAGATAAGCTACAATATCTTATATAATTGTGCAGCTACTTCATAAAATGTTTTAAGTTCTAAGGTGCAATTTTATTATAATGGTAAGTTCCAAAGTGCCATGATCGTTTTCTGTAATTAAGAAGATGCAGCCTCAGCAGACATAATGAGGTCCACTTGAAGAGCAGATCTCCTCATTTTGTCCCACTGTTTATATCTGAGTTTTACATGCCTAATGAAAATGAAAACAACCAATGTATTAAAGTGGTTGTAAACATTTACAAACCACTTTGACCTACAGGTAAGCCTAGATTAAGGCTTACCTGTAGGTCCAAGAAATATATTTGCCAAAAGACAGGCACCGCTGTCTACAGTGCATGCCCCGTAGAGATCGGCACGCAGGCGCACTGAGCGCGCCGCTGTCAACGGTGATATGCCGCGAGTGGCGGCTCCCGTGCGCATGCGCGGGAGTGACGTCATCGCGGCTTCATTGAAGCAGCAAGACCCATGAGAAGATGGATGCTCCAGACTACAGGGGACAGCGGTGACTTCGCTGGCTCCTGTGTCAGGTAAGTGACACATAATGGGCTACTATGCGATGCATAGTAGTCCATTATGCTTTACCTTTGCAGGGAATCAAAGAGGAAGTAAACCCATCAGGGTTTACTTCCTCTTTAAAACCTTAACTCTTTTTACTGTTGCAACTAAATAAGTATACTGTATCTTTATATGGCAGCCATTATACCAGATGTACCTTACTGACCATCCCATCTCATTGCAAGTCTACTAATCCACATTTATGTGGTTTAAATGAAGCCTTAAAATATCTACATATCCTCTGATAATCAAACATTGAGTGATTGAGGCTGCCTAAGCTTTGGGTCCCAAGGGAGCTCAACTTTAGACTGACATTTTTATAATTCAAGTCAAGAAATAGATTTTTTTTATAGTATTTGGTAATGGATGTGAATTTTAAAGATAGATCCACTTTAAAAGATTTTTTTTGATTAAGACAGATGTTTAAATTACTAAAACCAGTCAGTAATGTTCATAGGGATGTATTACATAGTGTTAGTTCCCTCCAGGTAATTTAGTGTTAATATTAATATGTATGGCTGCCTAGAAGATGGGTACCTTGCAAATATAAAAAGAACGATTATATAATATATGTAACATTGTATAAACATAACACAAATATATGTATTTTTCTTTATAAAATCTTTCAGATATTATTCCTAGAAAAATTAAAGTCAAAGTCAATATCTTTATTTACTATTAGAAACTGTTAGCACAGAAAACAAAAGCATTCTAAAATCAAGGCAGTCTTGGCCTAAGGCAGTCTTGGCCTCAACAAGAGTGCAGGTACCTTGTGATATTTGCAAGTATGTGTGCTAGACTTCAATTTGAACATATGGAAGCCCTCAGTATATACATGAAGTCTTTACTTCTATCCAAAAAAAGTGTAAAAAATGTGCCCAGCCCAAACTTTTCTTTTTAGTTTATATAGAGTGGGAAGAATTAGAACTTCTTCTAGGTTTTTTACTGCTGTACTGAGCTCTTTTAGAGAGTTTTACCCTTACTTCTAGTCCTGCTCACAATGCTTTACTTGATAGGAAATTAGTGTAACTCTCCAACAGGAACACAAAGTATACTATTTTAGTAGATTAAGGGAGGATTAGGGCCTAAACATAAAGCTCATGCATGTTACAATCTGAGTGTACAATATCCTTTAACAACCCTTTTTAGACCTGCAAAAACTATATAATATATTCAGACCTACCTAAATTATCCATTTAATGTGTTTCTAATGAGGCAGGCCCTTTACTAAATAATTTGGTAGGATCTCAAGTCAAATTGTGGTGAGCTTAAGGTAAAAATGTTCTGACCCTTCTTTTTGAAAATGCTAGTTGATTGGCTGACCCACTGACTCCAATACCTTGATTCGCTGACCTGAATTAGGTATGCAGATTGGAAGCTCTGCATAGATGTTCTAGGTGAATGACAAAGAAAGTACTAAAGTGGTGGATGCAGTGTGTGTCAACTTTCCTGTAACTGCAAGCATTTTTAGAAGAAGGATGGTGTGTATCTTCCATGACAGGTTAAATTTAAGTTTTATGATCAATACCCCTATGATAAAAGGCAGCTGCATAATATCTTCTTTCTGAATATTTTCTCCAGACTAGCATTTGACACAGTTTTTTTAGCCACGCAAAGAGCAATGTGCAAAATTGTTTCTACTCATGAAATCTGGTTGTGATAGATCACTGCAGTTTGTGCAACATCTTGAGTCTTTAAGCTGCCCTACATTTGAGACTTTGGAATTTGTCATGTATTCGTGGAAAAGAATTACAAATATTGATCAGAAATGGTTTCTTTGGCAAGTAGTATTAACAGCGATAACATTTGGTTCTCATGGTAAGTTGATTATAAAAGATGGGTTAATAGAGAACAGCACTAACTGCTCTACTAGAATTGGAAACACTTCTTTATGGATGTTGTGATCAGACCTAAATCCTTTAGGAAGATTATCCACATAGAAATCAGGAAAATCCTGCAACTGAAGCACTTTTGTTCTCCACATTTCTAAACAACATCAGCAAAGCTGCTGCATTTTTTTTTACATCTAATCATATGGGTTGTTTTGAAATTATGGAATTGCTTCAGCCCGTCACTTTAATTAGAGCACCTTTAACTTGTATTCATTATTCTAATTATTTATGTATTTTTTACAAGAGCAGAGCACAGGGAATTGCAGAATTGTCCATACAAATTAAAGATTCTTATTTACTAGATCAATATTATACATGTAAGGAAACTCTCTCGTGGCAGCAAAATATGATGGACAAATCTATTCACAGGCCAGCAGAATAGGCACACTGCAATACTGTTATGTGTAAAAACATATGTATGAACATTTTTCCAAACTGGAACAAACAAATCAGGGCATTTATGCCTATATTCTTGACCTGATGGATTCTGCTGCATCAGGTATACCTATGTGCAAACATCCAGGCCAGTCATAATTTTGCATATTCCTCTCTATCCTACTTTATTCATCATAAGTTATATTACTATTTTCTAGTATACTGTATACTGAACTGAGGTAACAGTATGATATACATAAAATGACAATATACTGCAGTCAGAAAATGCAGGCTCAGTGTTTCAGAACTTCCAAAGTTGTTTAACATTTTTGTTTTTAGGTACAAGGAAGGGGGGAGGTGGTCCTATCAGTTTTATAAATATCAAATGAGAAATTGAAAAGGATAGTCAGACAGATTAGATTGTTGAGCATTATTGTTCAATAGAGATGCATGTACATTCATCAAATATGCAGAGAATAATACAGAGCATAATGTATAACATAATATAATGATTATATAGAGATTCCTGGACTGTTTGATTCACTTGTATCAGAAAGACCCATGTGCAAATCTTCAGGCCAATAAAAAAATAGCAAATGCTGTTTATTCTGATTTAATATACAGATGTCATGTTAATATTGTTATCTAGTTTATAATGAACTGAACTAGTAGTATATTATAAGTCAAATGACTGTCATCTGGTCCTGTTAACTTCAGATAAATATAGGTTGACAACTGGAAAAGAAACATCGGATGCGTTGAATTGGTCAGGGCATTGTTCAATGGAGAAATTATTTGTTTGCCAATGTCTGTTAACTACTGGACATAGACATGCACACTCCTGCAATACCAGCATACATGTTTATGAGCTAAATATTGAAGGAAGAGATCACTTGCTGGTTATAGCATTAGATATGACTGAGTGCCATCTAGTGTCTATTGATACTTTAACACAAAGCACCTAGTTCAATTTTAAAATTCATCTAAGGAAACTTGTTAGGAGAGAATATCTAGGTTGCCATCAATATTCTCCTGAAAATACTAGTAGCCTGGTTTTCTGTGGCTTCCATACCTTGATCAACTGATCTGCAGAAAGCATGCAGCAAGCAAAATCAAAGCGAATTCAAAAGTACACTGCATTTATTATTACAGGTCAATGTGTCGAAGACTTCTGAAGCTATAAGAACAGTATGACAGCATGGGAAATAGCATTTTCAGACTCAGCCATTGCTTCCTATAAAAGAGTCAGTTGAAAGCTGTTTGATTGGTTAATAATCCTCAGAGCACAAGATGTAATCATTGGTGTGCCATATATTTTGTTAATGGGCAGGCGTGTTTAAAGAAGCACATGGTTCAAAACAATCATCATAGAAAAATTACATCTATCACAACAGTATTAAACTTCTGATAAAACACCCTCCATTTAAACTGTACACACACAAGTGTAGTTGTGTAACCTATTTTTTATAAAAGGTAAACATTTTCCAATTTTTTTATGTAGAATATAAAGGGTGAAAATTCTGCGTAATTCTCAGTTGCTCTGGGCAATTCTTCCACTCATATTCAAAAAATGTATGAAAACATTTTGTAATTGATTTTTGAAAATGTAAAGCACTTAGTAGTACCATGCATGATTTTTATTAGAGAGAAGGTGGAGAAAGGATTCTCATAATCATGGCAGGTGCAGATTCACCATAGGGCAAATGCCCAGTGGGCCAGGGGAGCTGGTCCACACGTCCTAACAAGAGCAGCCTGTTGAAGACTGGAGCACTCAGTGGGAGGTGAGTGGTGACCGCAATCTAGACAGGGCTAACACAGATCATGGTCACTGCTCACCTCGTGCTATGTGGCCATGCCTGTGTCTCCTTTCCCAGCTCTCCCACCCCGCCAACAATGGCATCCTATCAACAGAGCAGAGGGTGGAAGGAGTTGGAGATCTGCATAGAGAGTGGGAGTCTTTTCATTTTAACAAGTGGGTAATCACCTGCTTGTTCATATGATCCAGGTCTGCAGCTCCAACCACCCCCCACTCTGCTGACAGGATGACATCGTTGGTGAACCCTGGAGAGGACACACAGGCTGAATTCTGCCTTTGCCTTGCCGAAGGTAGGAATGTGCAGGGGAGGCAGAGAGTAAGAGGGAGCACTGTGATTAAAGAGAAAAGGAGGGGGAAAGACAGCAATGCTCACTGTGATGGGGGGCTGTGATTGTAAGGGGCACGGTAATGTAAAGGGGTACTGTGACTGCACGGTAAAGGGGGACTGTAATCATTACAGTGTCCCTTTACAGTGCAGTCCCTTTTATATCACAGATCACAGTGCCTCGTACATTACAGTGAAAAGGACCTAATATCCTGTCTCCAGGAATGCAAGTCCCTGGAAAAATTGGCTGCTCAGTCTAAAATGCCCAGGCCTATTTTTGTCCCAAGCCTGAATGGCAGCATGATCTTTTATTTGAAATATTGTTTTATTTTGCCTGTACAGTTGAAATTCATACAGGACAACAACCAAGACTGTCAACATCCCACAAGCCACTATGTTACAGACTACTTGTACAGCTTCCTTTAGAATACCAACAACTAGGGTTATTTTTTTACTTGGCTTCCTTATTACAATGTTCAATATCAGACTGTCAGAGGAAAAAACAGGTGAGGTTTTTTTTAACAAAGCAGGAGAAGCACAGTCAAATCTAAAACTATCACTCATTTTGCCAGTTTTTGTATAAAGACCCTTTAATCTGGCTTCAAAAGTGTTCCTAGGTCTATTCTTCATTTACAAAAACTCATTAATCTCTGACAAAAGCTTCATGTAAAACAAAATAGGGAGACATAAAATTTGAAATAGTATTAACGGGTCAGTGCACTTATTTTTATCTCTTGGAACTCTATTGAGATTTCTGTGCATTGGTTTTTGGTCTGTACACCTGCTCTATTCATGATAAGGAAGTCATACTGACACTTTTTGTCTGGCTTCAAAAATGTAACTAGGTCTAGTTTTCATTTACAAATGCTAAGTTCTACTGTCACTTTTTGGTCTGCACATCTGCTCTGGTCTTGATAAGGAAGTCCTACTGTCACTTTTTGTCTTTCTCCAAAAATGTTCCTAGGTATAATTTTAATTTACAAAATTCAAGGAAGTCATACAGTCACTTTTTGATGTTTTATATTGTGTAGAATACAACTGGAGGTGTTGAAACAAAACAAAAATGAACACGTAAAACTTGCAAGTGTAATAGAGCTTCAAGCTATGGCAGGGAGATCTAACTTTTGGAGTATTCTAGACAAAAAAGCCAGGGGCTCGCTTATCCCACCAGGCTCCATTTATTCACAAATTATTCATTTTGGCTAGACTGACATTTTAAAGAACAGATCACTGGCAATTTTTTAAAATGTCCTCTACACGTCTGCTTTATGAACTTCATCAATCATTCTCCAGCCTATAACAGTACATTAAAGTGGTCAGTTAAATTGTTTGAAGAACAGGAGTCAAACCGGTAAAATCCACAGAGAACCTTTATGCACTATAGTCATATGACAATACCAGGTTTTGTCAACAGGGGGCACTGCAAATTAAAATCTTAACTGCAGCACTCCGCTGTTAGCTACCCCAATGCCTGTGAAAAGGTGAAACCCTTCCAAATATTAGACAAAGGTCTGCTAAACAAACCAAGTTATGGCAAGTTATATTTTTTAAAACAGCATTTGACAGAACACAGAATATAACCTAGCCTAGTTTACACTGATGCTTGTTACATTTGTAGAGATCCACCTACATTCACTTGTTGCCATAGATATAAAAAATCCTGTGTATTTAGGATACCAGACAGCACATTCCTTTGCTCATGCTGTTTTTGACAGACATGATAGTAATTGCTAGGAATATACAATGATTCCGAAGACCTTCATGGTCACATGCATCTCGTTTCATAGTTCATAGTGACACAGGCCATCTGATAGAATACAAAGTTAACTATATATTTTTGAAAAATGATAAGGACTTTGTCACAATGGAGTTCACAAGTAGAGGAAGGAGCTGCAATCCTTCTACAGTAATTTCCACTTTATGACCCTTTGGCCAAATTCTACTTCTAAGTCAATGAAACCTAATGTGTTTTGATTCAGTATGGTTATCATGGTCATAGTATATGGCCTGGGGGTCAGAGTGTGGAAGCTGCAATCAGAGCAATAAAGCTGCCCCTGTCACATGCAAGCTTCACAGTCACAGAGTATTTGGAGTGAATGGTAGATTTTTCAGATTATTTTTTAAGAGATATTTAATTTTTAGACCGTCAGCTAAGAGAACCATTGTCACAAATCCATATGATCTCTTAAAATAATTTAACTTCTTTAAGATTTGTATTTACAGGGCCATTATATATAGGAAAGCATATATATATATATATATATATATATATATATATATATCTATATATATATATATAGTACACACACACACACACATATATATATATATATATATATATATATATATATATATATATATATATATATATATATATATATAAATAGGGAGAGTGAGCTGAGTAGACAACTTCTCAATATGTTTAGACTTCAAAAATAAATCCCATTTTCTATCAAAAAGGCACCTAAAGAATTAAGATCATATGATGCTTTTAAATTGCAGTGATGTCTAATTATCCTTTTGAACAAATAGGGTAAACAAAAGAAATAGGCCAAACGCATAGGCAAGCCAGTATATTGTGCTCATCTTAGCAGTTGTTTATATCTGAAGAGAGTAGAATGACTTTTTTCAAGATGTGCCGCTATATATTGGCACGTGACAGGCATATAAGCATGATCTCTTATTGCAACATAAATTAAAAATGGGTTCACATCTGTTGACTAACCTTTAGACTTTAGACACAGATAATGCTTTGCATATTGATCAAGGCCTCACCGAGTATTATGCAATGTAATTCGTCTGTATTTTTTACATAAATAAGAATCACTGCTAAACATATATTTGATGTGCTTTAGAAATATAAGATAGATAGATAGATAGATAGATAGATAGATACATAGATACATAGATACATAGATAGATAGATACTTTTCTGGAGGAGAGTGTATATATTAATATCTGTATTGCACAATGATAGCAGATAGCAACCAGTGGTATAGTTTTGATCTCTGGACATTTCTGCACATTTATACAAGCAATGGCATCCTAAAGATTTGCACTTGTGATGGAATTAGATCTAAGATTCCATCATCATGCACTAAGCTACAATCTGTACATTTCACAAATGCATTACAAGAGTCATCTGAATCAAAAAAGGAGGTCACCCAAGCATATGGTCACTGGACAGGTGACAGTTTCAATGAATTATATTCAAAGACCTTGGCTGTTGTAGCAGCAGTAATGTGTCTGCAGATAATTTCCTCCTTTTTGCCCCCTCCCCCTCTTGCTCTTTAAGGAGGTACAGGAGCACTGGTCACACATGCTTCCCATCTATACAATGTGAAAGTGGTAAACTTACCTGGATAGCTTAGCAATCTTAGCAAAGCCAAACACGTCCATGCATGCAGGTGTGCTATCTTCTTTCTCCCCTTCCTTCACTCAAGCAATATCCCTTCTGTTTCCGCACGCTAAAACAAATATAGGATTTCTTCTACATCAGAATGCAGCACGGTATCATCCTAGGTCTGCAGTTTGAGAATGAATCACTCAGAAAGACCATTGATTCTACTCTTGCATCCAGCCAATATGACTGCTGAGAAATGCCAATTTGACAATGGCCAATATTCAATCACCATGCTGCATCTCTAGTTTAAAACATGCTGTTTTACAGTGCTTAGATTCTGTCCATGTAGCTCTTGCAAGCATCTTTGCTGGGCTTTCTTCATTGAAGACTGCTGATCCCAGGCAGTGAAAGAGAAACAAGAGGGGGAGGAGGTAGGAGCAGCCAGTGCATGCAGTGAAGCAGCACACAGAGAGGATGGAAGAGCTTCAGAGATGCAGTAAATCACCCTTGCCTCTGCATAATGCTTACACTATTGCCTTCTGCTCTACAAGACCACTGACATCATTGGACTAGCCTCAGAGTTTACTGCTAAATACAGCTTTGCCTAGTTGTGTAAGGACAATGTTTAGGCGCCTGCTCTCAGTAAGTCAGGTAGAGAACAGTCTTTTGTATTCACAGTCACAGCATAACAAAATATCCCTAAAATGGGGTATAGACACTGCAATCAAGAATGGGTTTACTTCCATAAAATAGCCATATGTTATCATAAGTCAACTGTACACAAAATATGTGTGAGTAGTATTACATACTATATATAATTCATGTGTGTACAAGTGTATTAGATCTTATGGCTCTATAGATTGTCACATACAGGAAAAAATCTTGAAAATGACCATGCAGTCTTTTCCCCATTCCATTATGTCATCTTCCCATGTCTTCATCATGATAGAAAAAACACAAATAGGTCTCTTTTATATGGATGACCTAATACCTTTAATCTCCCTGGAGGTATGATTATTTCAGTTTTTTGGTGCTGAAAGCGGTACAATTATTTTGCATGGAAATTTGGCGTTTTATATTGTAGGCCTGTAATTCTTAGGAATAACTCACTTAAATCTGTCCAAACCAGAGTCTAGTAGACATCCGGGGTATGAAAAAGTTGAAAAAATTAATCATAAATTATAATAAATTAATAAATAACTATAAATAATTATAAAAAAATAATAATATAATAATAATGAAAATTATTCAATAATGTGATCAAATCCAAAACACTGAAATTTGCTCAGTTGCAGAATTGTCACTGTCATTAGATTTAGTGTTTGATGACGAATTTCCCCACAAATCATTATCGCTCAATTCTGCAAGTGATTCTAATTTATTGTCACTATTTTCAGCTGGTCTAAAACCACTTTTGACATAAAGGGACAGTTTTGGTTGCTATGGACAATCTCCAAATTCCAGGCAGAAAAAACAGTATTTATAATATAAAAGTGCATGCAGGGCACTGGACAGACCACTAAAGACAAAGGGGATGTGCAATTTTTTTATACAGTAATGTAATCTATAAGATTATAGTGTACTGTATATGTATTGTGTTTTAACTTTTTTGAATGTGGCGCCGTTCTCCGTCCCCGTGCGTCATAACGTTGCAGAGAACGGAGCCCGGCGGAACTTGGCACTGTGTGAATCGAGCGAGGAGACAGATCGCACACACAGCGGGGAGACATCACAGGATCCAGGGGACAAGGTAAGTAACTTTCCCTATATCCTGCGATGCGATCCCGAGTCTGGTTCTGGATTACCGCTAATGGTACTGGAATTCCACCCCGAGCCAGACTCGGGAATACCGCCAGGGAGGTTAATGAGCTGAGCCTGTTTCTGTTAGCTGTCTCTATGTCTGGTTTCATACCTAATGATCCAGCCAGTAATAAAAGTAAGTGTCAACTTTTTGTCTATGGGTAACAACAGTCAGGTTTGCTATGGTTGCCCTTATTACTTACAATTGTATAAGCTACTGTACATAATGAGGAAGCTTCTTCCTCTAGTAGCTCAACGTTGTCACATTCAATGTTAAGAAAAAGGTTGGCCAACCCCATATCCAGCAGTGTCATGTCCAGCCCAGACCCATTCTTTGCTGACATACAATGCTAGCAGGAGCAGTCAAGGTACAGTTGCAAAAAAAGTATGAACCCTTTTGGAATTATATGGATTTCTGCACAAATTGGTCATAAAATGTGATCTGATCTTCATCTAAGTCGCAACAGCAGACAATCACAGTCTGCTTAAACTAATAACACACACAGAATTAAATGTTACCATGTTTTTATTGAAACACCATGTAAACATTCACAGTTCAGGTGGAAAAATTATCTGAACCCCTAGACTAATGAGATCTCCAAAAACTAATTGGAGTGAGGTGTCAGCCAACTGGAGTCCAATCAATGAGATGAGATTGGAGGTGTTGGTTACAGCTGCCCTTCTCTATAAAAAACCCACCATCAGTTCTGGATTTGATTTTCACAAGAAACATTGCCTGATGTGAATGATGCCTCGCACAAAAGAGCTCTCAGAAGACCTACGATTAAGAAATGTTGACTTGCATAAAGCTGGAAAGGGTTATAAAAGTATCTCCAAAAGCCTTGCTGTTCATCAGTTATCTATAAATGGAGAAAGTTCAGTGCTGCTGCTACTCTCCCTAGGAGTGGGCGTCTTGTAAAGATGACTGCAAAAGCACAGCGCAGACTGCTCAATGAGGTGAAGAAGAATCCCAGAGTGTCAGCTAAAGACTTACAAAAGTCTCTGGCATATGCTAACATCCCTGTTAGTGAAACTATGATACGTAAAACACTAAACAAGAATGGATTTCATGGGAGGATACCACAGAGGAAGCCACTGCTGTCCAAAAAAAACATTGCTGCATGTTTACAGTTTGCACTAGAGCACCTGGATGTTCCACAGCAGTACTGGAAAAATATTCCGTGGACAGATGAAACCAAAGTTGAGTTTGGAAGAAACACACAACACTATGTGTGGAGAAAAAGAGGCAAAGCACACCAACATCAGAACCTCATCCCAACTCTGAAGTATGGTTTGGGGCATCATGGTTTGGGACTGCTTTGCTGCGTCAGGGCCTGGACGGATTGCTATCATCGAAGGAAAAATGAATTCCCAAGTTTATCAAGACATTTTGCAGGAGAACATAAAGGCCATCTGTACACCAGCTGAAACTCAACAGAAGATGGGTGTTGCAACAGGACAACGACCCAAAGCATAGAAGTAAATGAACAACAGAATGGCTTAAACAGAAGAAAATACGCCTTCTGGAGTGGCCCAGTTAGAGTCCTGACCTAAACCCGATTGCAATGCTGTGGCATGACCTTAAGAAAGCGATTCACACCAGACATCCCAAGAATATTGCTGAACTGAAACAGTTCTGTAAAGAGGAATGATCAAGAATTACTCATGACCGTTGTGCACGTCTGATCTGCAACTACAGAAAACGTTTGGTTGAAGTGATTTCTGCCAAAGGAGGTTCAACCAGTTATTAAATCCAAGGGTTCACATACTTTTTCCACATGCACTGTGATTGTTTACATGGTGTGTTCAAGAAAAACATGGTAACATTTAATTATTTGTGTGTGACTAGTTTAAGCAGACTGTGCTTGCCTATTGTTGCGACTTAGATGAAGATCAGATCACATTTTCTGACCAATTTGGGCAGAAATCCATATCATTCCAAAAGGGTTCACATACTTTTTTTTGCAACTGTATGCAGCAGATACTGGACATCATGTTTCTAGCACTGCTTCTTCCCGTCTATAGCTTTAGTTATGAGCACTGAAAGAGAAATAGACATGTAAACTGTTAATCTTCCAACTCATATAGTAAAAGCACTTTGGGACAGTTTTTAAAAGAGGTTTTTACTAATAATAAGGTCCATTGGCATGGATCATAGGGTGAGTATATGGATTGAAAGCTGGCTACAAGTGTGGGTCCAGAGAGTGGTGATAAATGGGGAGTACTCAGAATGGTCAGGGGTGGGTAGTGAGGTCCCCCAGGGTTCTGTGCTGGGACCAATCCTATTTAAGTTGTTCACAAACGACCTGGAGGATAGGGTAAACAGTTCAATCTCTGTATTTGCGGACGATACTAAGCTAAGCAGGGCAATAACTTCTCTGCATGATGTGAAAACTTGCAAGAAGATCTCAATAAATTAATGGGGTGGAAAAACTACATGGCAAATGAGGTTTAATGTAGACAAATTTAAAATAATGCATTTGGATGGCAAAAAAGGGAATGTGATCTATACACTTTTGGGAAAACCTCTGGGGGAATCTAGGATAAAAAAATGACCTGGGGGTCCTAGTAGATGATAGGCTCAGCAATGGCATGCAATGTGAAGCTGCTGCTAATAAAGCAAACTGAATTTTGGCATGCAATAAAAAAGGGATTAAGTCCAGAGATAAAACGATAATTCTCCAGCTCTACAAGTCTCTGGTCCGGCCGCACCTGGAGTATGCTGTCCAGTTCTGGGCACCAGTCCTCAGGAAGGATGTACTGGAAATGGAGCGAGTACAAAGAAGGGCAACAAAACTAATAAAGGATCTGGAGGATATTAGTTATGAGGAAAGGTTGCAAGAACTGAACTTATTCTCTCTGGAGAAGAGATGCTTGAGAGGGGATACGATTTCAATTTACAAATACCGTACTGGGGACCTCACAATAGGGATAAAACTTTTTCGCAAAAAGGAGTTTAACAAGACAGGTGGCCACTCATTAAAATTTACAAGAAAAGAGGTTTAACCTCAAACTACATAGAGGGTTCTTTACTGTAAGAGCAGCATAGATGTGGAATCCCCGGTGGTCTCATAGTTAGTTTAAAAAAACAATTAGATAAGCCCCTGAATGATCACAACATACAGGGATATACAATGTAATACTGACATATAATCACACATAGGTTGGACTTGATGAACTTGTGTCTTTTTTCAACCTCACCTACTATGTAACTATATACAGGCAGTCCCCGAGTTACGAACATTCGACTTGCGAGCGACTCCTACTTAAGAGTGGAGGCTGTGTGACATCACTGCCAGCAGCTTGCGCTCCACACTGGTCCCAGAAATGGACAAGTAGCCATCTTGAAGAACGGGTCACATCCCACACTGCAGTACTAAATGTACTACATGCCCCACATACAGTACTGCATGCCCAGAAGTACCCGAAACACTGCACATTGCACAGCCAGAAGCACCTGGCTGGAGTTACACTTAAAACAGGTACTGTTCCAACTTACAAAAAATTTTGACTTAAGAACAAACCTACAGTCCCTAGTTCATTTGTAACTCGGGGACTGCCTTTATGTAATATGGAAGGTACTGTCCCTGCCCTATGTAGACATATTGATATATAGAAGCCTTGTTCTTTTTTTTTTTTCTTTAAACTTACTTTTGCAAGTGCCTTACAAATTTGCCAGGATGACAAGGATAGGGATTATAGTGAAGACAATGGGTATAGCAGATTTAGTGAACTTATGGGTTTTAATAGCTGCACATTATGTGCAGTGATATTTGTGTCTAACAGAAGTATGGTTTGATAATGACAGACCTTTAGGATATTAGCTTATTTTAATGTGCTCCTCTAAGCAAACCATGCTGAATTGACAATATGCAGACAATCCTAACAATACATGAGTTACAAAGGGGCAATTTGTATACTATACAGACAGCAAAACTGGTTATCATGACAATATGTTAGCAACAAACAAGCAATCATGTCACAACATGGGCAAAAACTGCCAATATGTGGACATAAAGCAGGTAATCTTTACATTACGCCTACAAAAAAGAGAAAATCTTGACAATATGAAGGTAAAAAAAGTGGTATTTGCAACAATGCATAGGCATTCACATATAGACACAATACATAACGTAAAGCTGTTGTAAACCCTCACATATGCCCAGTGAAGTGAACAGCCTAAGATGATACACAGAGATCAAACAAATCCTCCTACATAGGTTTACTTGTTTATCTGCAGTGTTGTCCTCTCTACAAACCTTCAAAAGGGCAGATCATGTTAAAAATCTTTCTTCATTTGTCAGGAGCACAGAGGAGGGGGCAGAGAGACTGCAGTTACAGAGTGTGGGAGCTGATTGGAGGAAAGCAATACACACCCCCTTCACACACAGCAGAACTGTGTTCTGAATAGACAAGCTCTGAACTCTCGTCTCCTTCCAGGCACAAATTTATCTCATGTGTTGGTAAAACTTGTGACTCATGCTGATAACAGAGGAACTAAAGCACCAGAGAAAAACAACACTTTAGAGAGATATACTGTAAGTAATTACTACAGATATATGTGCTTTGTTTAGATTACATGACTCCCGTGAGGTTTACAACCACTTTAACACCTCACCTCAGAACAATATGAAGGATTCCTTTCTTAGTCATAGCAACTCCTCTATGCCTTACTACATAGTGCCGTGCACACCCCTCTTCTCCCAAACCTACTTTTCTATCTAGGCCAGAGAGGGCAAAATCTCTTCTCCCCCCTTTCCACCTGCTCTTTGTTGCTATTGAAGGGAGGAGAGGGCAATATCCTCCATTACTCTAGTCATCTTTTCCTCCAGCATCCACTCTCCAGCTGTCCCAATTACTCTGACTGTAAAGTAATGATGACATTACTTTTTTTTTTTACTTTCGAATAAAGTAGGATATGGGTTAGATTTTTTTTGCCATCTGTGTGTCTTTGATTTAAGTTACATTTATTTCCTGTAGACACAACAAATCTCTCTAAAGTTTGGGAAATCTCCTCTTAAGCCCCATACACACTATCAGATTTTCTGATTTTTGTCTTCAGATTTACCAAAACCATGTAGTAGAAGGTTGCATACACATTGAAACTCCTAAAGTTTGACCTCATATTACATGGTTTTGGTAAATCTGAAGGAAAAGATCAGCAGAAAATCTGATAGTGTGTATGGGGCTTAACACATTCGACACCGATTGTCCCATTGAAAGACTTTTCATTTTCTATTCCCACACTTTAAGAATTGGTAAGAATAGTCACTAGAGCAAATAAACATGTGAATCTACCCAGTGGGGATAGCAAATAAAACACAATAAAGGTTAGAACCCTTTTCTACGCTATCCAAAACAAAAAAAATAAAAAAGTTTTGGCTTCAGAAACATAATTTTCTTGTAGTGGATTGAGGTTATTTGTTAACATTTTGATTTAGAATTCAAATTAAATATGGGCGGGACAAGTGTAAGAGCCAAACTATTACCCAAAAATTATGTAGCGCAACTCTCATAAAAATGGCATATATATAAATAAATACCTCTGGCCAAAAAAAACTTTCATAATATGTAAACAAAAACCACTAAGCATAAAAAAATGTGCATACAAAAAACGATGATTAAATATCTCTAAATAAAGTCCAACAAATATCCAAACGTGTAGAATGTGAAAAAAACAATAAAACAATAAATTATGTCCAGCTTGAAACCATAGAAATCACCACTGTGACATGTATATATGCAAAGTGAATCCACCACCCATGTAGATAAGCCTCTCACCTGACTGACATGACCCCTGCATTACCAGTAGGTCTCACCTGCAGTTTTCCCTCTCTCGGGATGAAGAAAACAGCTAATGTCTCCAATTCCTCTTTGCCTCCTACTCAGGTGGCTGGATGGGTAAATGGATCTCAGATCCCAACAGCATGCATGCAGGATAAAAAAAGTACACAACCCTAGTACTCTCTGTTTAACCACTTGGGATCCGCGCTATTGCCAAATGACGGCATTAGCGCGGACCTACTTTTCCGGGACTACGTCTATTGACGTCGTCCCGTGTACGAGCGGCCTGCGCGCCCCCTGAGGGGCGCGCGCGGCGCGCTCTGTGATTGGCGAGTCCATGAGACTCGCCTGATCACCGATCCGTGCAAGGGGTCGATCCCGACCCCTTATCACGTGATCAGCTTCAGCCAATGACAGCTGATCATGTGATAGAACGGAGCCGGTAATCGGCTATTATTCCTCCTCGCGCTGACAGCGCGAGGAGAAAAAAAAAAGCCGATCACCGGCAGCAATACAAGCGACCACCTGCCCCCTGCCAGTGCCCACCTGCCGCCTGCAGTGCCATCCTGAATAAAAGTAAGTGCCCCCCGTCAGTGCCACCCAGCAGTGCCCATAGTGCCCTCAGTGCCACCCACAGTGCCACCCACAGTGCCACCCAGCAGTGCCACCCACAGGGCCACCCACAGTGCCACCCACAGTGCCCACAATCTGCCTCAAAGGTGCTGCACCCCAGTGCCGCCCAGCAGTGCCCAGAAGTGCCGCCCATCAGTGCCCAGCAGTGCCACCTATCAGAGCCACCTATCAGTGCCACCTATCAGTGCCCATCAGTCCCATTTATCAGTGGTACCTATCAGTGCCCATCCGTGCCACCCATCCGTGCCACTTATCCGTGCCACCCATCCGTGCCATCTTATCTGTGCCCATCTTTACCCATCAGTGCCGCCTTATCTGTGCCCATCGGTGCCGCCTTATCTGTGCCTATTAGTGCCGCCTTAACTATGCCTATCAGTGCCCACCAGTGCAGCCTATCAGTGCCCACCAATGCAGCCTATTAGTGCCCACCAATGCAGCCAATCAGTGCCCACCAATGCAGCCTATCAGTGCCGCCTAATCAGCGCACTTCAATGAAGGAGAAAAATGACCCGTTTGCAAAATTTTATAACAAACTATTAAAACATGATTTATTTTTTATTTTTTTTGCATCTTTTTTTGTTTGTTTAGCAAAAAATAAAACTCCGAGCTGTAACTAAATACCACCAAAAGAAAGCTCTATTTGTGGGAAAAAAATGATAAAAATTTCATTTGGGTACAGTGTTGTATGACCGCGCAATTGTCATTCAAAGTGCATCAGCGCTGAAAGCTGAAAATTGGTCTGGGACTGAGGGGGGTTTAAGTGCCCAGTAAGCAAGTGGTTAACCAGTTCCCGACCGGCACGCAACGATGTACGTCGGCAGAATGGCACAGGCAGGCAAACTGGCGTACAGGTACGTCCAGTTGAATTTGCCACCCTGCCATCGCATGCCGGTCGGGACCCGAGTCCAGTCGTGGGTCCCGCAGACTTGATCGCCACGGGGATACCCTCGTCTCACGGGGAAGGAGAACAGGGAGATGCCATTGTAAACAGCATCTCCCCGTTCTGCCTAGCAACAAGTGACACTGATCTCTGCTTCCTGTGATTGGAGCAGAGATCAGTGTTCACTAACACACAGCCCCCCCCCCACGGTTAGTAACACGCCCCTAGGACACACTTAACTCCTACACTGTCACCCCCTGGTTAACCCCTTCACTGTCAGTGTCATTTACACAGGAATTAGTGCATTTGTATAGCACTGATTGCTGTATAAATGACAATGGTCCCAAAAATGTGTCAAAAATGTCAGATGTGTCCGCCATAATGCCATAGTCACAATAAAAATCGCTGATCGCCGCCATTACTTTAAAAAAAAATTAATTAAAATGCCAAAAACTATCCCCTATTTTGTAAACGCTATAAATTTTGCGCAAACCAATCAATCAATAATCGCTTATTGCATTTTTTTTTACCAAAAAAATGTAGAAAAATACGTATCGGCCTAAACTGAGGAAAAATGATTTTTTTTATATATTTTTGGGGGATATTTATTATAGCAAAAAGTAAAAAATAATGCATTTTTTTCAAAATCGTCACTCTTTTTTTGTTTATAGCGCAAAAAATAAAAACCACAGGGGTGATCAAATACCACCAAAAGAAAGCTCTATTTGTGGGAAAAAAAGGACGTCAATTTTGTTTGGGAGCCACGTCGCACGACCGCGCAATTGTCATTTAAAGCGACGCAGTGCCTCAAAAAGTGGTCTGGTCTTAAGCCAGCAAAATGATCCGGTCTGAAAGTGGTTAAAAATCACTTTTAATAAAAGGATAAAATATTGCACTCACAAAAATGGCAATATAGGCAGTGCTAACCGTGAATGGCTTGTCTCTCATGCACAATGGCAGAACAGCTAGAGGCAGAGATGGCCGCGGGATGACATCATGCAAGTGATTCCTCGTCCTATACATCACGTCCAATCATTGCGACTTCCTCAATAGGGGCCCCTACTGAGGAAGTCCCAATGATTGGATGTAACGTATGTAAAGGACGAGGAATTATGTGCATCACGTCATCCCGCAGCCATCTCTGCATCTAGCTGTTTTGCCATTGTGCATGAGAGACAAACGATTCATCTGATAAGGAGGCAGTGGTGAATTGGAGATATTAGCTGTTTTCTTCATCCCCAGAAAGGGAAAACTGCGCAGTGAGAAAGGGAAAAATGCAGGGGTCATGTCAGTGAACTAAGAGGCTTATCTACATGGGTGGTGGATTCACTTTGCATATATACTGTACATGTCACAGTGATGATTTCAGTGGATTTAAGTTGAATGTCATTTATCGTTTTATTGGTTTTTCAACATTCTATACGTTTGGACATATTATTGGACTTTATTTAGCGATATTTATCCATCATTTTTTATATGCATAGTGTTTTTGTTTATATATTATGAAAGTTTTTTTGAGCAAGAGGTATTTGTTTATGTACATGTTATTGTTATGAGATTTGCGCTACATCATTTTTGGGTAATAGTTTGGCTTAATACGTTTATGAATCATTTATGGGTGTTGGCTAGCAACTCATTTAGCACTGGTTATTTTCACATACTATATTTGATTGCACAGATTGAATATTGGTACATAAGTGTTAGCCCTTGTACACACGGTCGGACATTCCGACGGAAAATGTCCGATCAGACCGTGTTGTCGGATAATCCGACCGTGTGTGGGCTCAATCGCACTGTTTCCGTCAGAATGTCTGACCGACAAAGTTTTAGAGCTGGGCTATAAAATTTTCCGACAACATGATCCAATCGGACTTTGTCTGATCGTTTGTAGAGAATTCCGATCAAAGTGCCACGCATGCTCAGATCAAATTCCTAGACCAAAGCTATTGGCTACTAGTCTGAACGTAGTCCTGTCATAACGAAATAACGTCATCATGTTACGAACGATCGGATTTTCCGACAACTTTGTCCGACTGTGTGTACGCAACACCAGTTTTGGACAAAATCCGTCGGACAAAATCCAACGGATTTTGTTGTTGGAATGTCTGACCATGTGTACAAGGGCTTAGAGTCAGCCTAATGCCCCGTACACACGATGAGATTATCGGACGAATCATCATCTGTTTTTTTTTGCATGCTAATCTTACGTCGAATCTGATGAATTTACTAAAGTCACGAAAATTTTCGTACGACAAAATAAAAATTTGGAAGTGATGTCATGTGTTGTAATGCATTTGTATTGCATTTTTGAACGACAGCTGTACTGATTAAACGAAAATCATACGATCTGGCATTGTATGAAAAAAAATTCTGTCCATTTTTCTTTGTTTCTGTGATACAATTTTGCTAATTATTAATTTTTCCTCATAAATTTTGGCCACAATTTTTACTGCTACATATCTTTGTTAAAAATAACCAAAATTTGTGGATATTATTTGGTCTTTGTGAAAGTTAGAGAGTCTACAAGCTGTGGTCCGAATCACACAAAATTGATCACATCTGATGTACTGGTGGCCTATATCAATCCTTGTGACCCGAACAAGCCAGGAAAGTACAAATACCCCCCAAATGACCCCTTTTTTGAAAGTAGACATTCCAAGGTATTTAGTAAGAGGAATGATGAGCTTTTTGATGTTGTCATTTTTTCCCACAATTCTTTGCAAAAGGAAGATTTTTTATTTTATTTTAATTTTTTCCACAAAATTGTCATTGTAATAGGTTATTTCTCTCACGTGGCATGTGTATACCACAAATAATGCCCCAAAATAAATTTTGCTACTCCTCCTTACTATTACGATACCACATGTGTGGGACTTTTTCACAGCCTGACCACATGGAGAGGCCCAACATGCAGGGAGCACCATCACATGTTCTAGGAGCATAAATTACACATCTAACTTGTTGACTACCTATTACACTTTTGAAGGCCCTGGAGCACCAGGACAATGACACATGACACCGACGTGGCACTGATGACAGATGGCACTGATACGTGGCACTGATACGTGGCACTGATGACAGATGCCACTAATACGTGGCACTGATGACACGTGACACTGACAGATGGCACTAATATGTGGTACTGATGACAGATGGCACTTATGACACATGGCACTAATATGTGGCACTGATGACAGATGGAACTAATACGTGGCACTGATGACACGTGACACTGATGACAGATGGCACTGATACCTGACATTGATGACACGTGACACTGATAACAGATGGCACATGACACTGACAGGTGGCACTGATGATGGATGGCACGGATACGTGGCACTGATGACTGATGGCACTAATATGTGGCACTGATGACTCGTGACACTGATATGGCATTGATGACAGATGGCACGATGTGGCACTGATGACACGTGGCACTGATGACAGATGACACTATGTGGCACTGATGACACGTGGCACTGATGTGGCAGGGACAGGTGGCACTGATGACAGATGGCACTGATGACAGATGGCACTGAGGACAGGTGGCACTGATGACAGATGGCACTGGGGACAGATGGCACTGATGACATGTGGCACTGATGACAGGTGGCAGTGGGGGTAGATGACACTGACAGGTGGCAGTGGGGGCAGATGGCAGTAGGGGCAGTGGGGACAGGTAGCAGTGGGGACAGATTGGCACTGTATTTTTATTTTTTTATTTTATTTTTTACACTGACCGCTGCAGAGATGAAGCGGTTCATCTCTCCCTCCTCACACGCTGTCTGTGTGAGGAGGGAAAGCTGGCGATGAGAGATGATCTCATATGTTTACATATGAGATCATCTCTCATTGGGCACGCCGATTACACTGTAAACGGCCGCTGTGATTGGCAGTTTACAGCGATCTGTGACTGGCTGTGTTCGGGGGACACGGGCAGCACAGAACTTCCCCGATGCGTGCCCGCGGCGGGGCGCAGAGGAGAAGTTAAAGGGAGGACGTCCAGGGACGCCCTCCCGGCAGTTAGTGTCCGCACTGCAGCCGTCTTTTGGCTATAGCGCAGGCGCGAAGTGGCTAATGGACTGGGTAGTAATTTTCTCAACAGGAGCTGAATATCTTATATACTTAATTAATGTAATATTTTTACATTAATTTTATTTAAGAAATAATGGTGATAGCTTTAGCCACTACCTGTTGAACACTATTCTTTAAACTGTACATCCTTATCCAAGCATAGTTCAGTGCATTTACTCCTACTCCCAGGGGGAGCTGGTGCATATTTCTTCATAATGGCCATTAAATGAGTTATAAAGTCTTGTGGTTTTTCACCTTAATATACGCTATGCATTAAGATGAAAAACCTTCTGTGGTGCAGCTCCCTCCCAGAGCCCCCCTTTTACTTGCCCGAACCCAGTCTTTCCAGCAATGGGGACAAGCACAGCAGCTCCAGCCACTGTTTTGGGTCCTCATTGGATAGAGTGATAGCAGCAGGAGCCATTGGTTCCCATTGCTGTCAATTAAATCCAGTGACACGGGAGCCAGAAGGTGGGGTCGAGTCCTACTGGCTGTGTTAATGGATGCAGCAGCAGGACTGAGGAGCGCGCCCGCACGAGTGCCCCCATGGAATGCGGCTATCCATAGGGGCACTCAATGCTGAGAAGGAGCCAGGAGAGCTGCTGGGGGACCCCAGAAAAGGAGGTTATTGGGGTCACTCTGTGCAAAACCCTTGCACAGAGGAGGTAATTATAACATGCTTGTTATTTTAAAAAAAATTTAAAAAATGAACCTTTACAATCACTTTAACTTCTGTCCTAGAAAGTAAGCATTCACCATCCAGAAATGGCCACTGAAGCATATACTTCACTTTACAAATGTAATCTCTATGCATCCTCTAGTGTTTACTAGCTTTTCCCAAAAGGCATGTGCATGGTTGAGAATCCCTATGAAGGGGGCGCATGCGCGCAGCTCGACGAGATGGATGCCTTTCGTTAGAGCTCCGCATTCCCCGCAGCAGTTCCGGGCTTTCACTATCCCATCGACGGCAACAGTAACACCTAACCTGCCGGTACGGTCCGGAGAGATCACCGCGCGCCCCCCCGGGATGGTCTTAACGGGACACAGAGGCAAAGCTAAGCCGAAGCCGATCAAAGAGGCGCTCGCGTGGGCCTCTTCCAAGATGGTGGCGAAAGCACAAGCACAGGCCGCATCGCAACACTCCAGCTCTCCAGCGAAAACGGCTGACCAACACAGCGATGACATGGATGAGGAATGCGGACCCAGCCCAGAGGACTTCCCTGCACTACCAACCCCAGGTATGCCACAAGCAGATCTCCTCTCCCATATAGAAAAAATGCTCCACAAGGCCCTCAAAGCGACTTCGGAACAAATTACTACCAAACTGACACACGAAATACGCGAGTTAGGACAGCGCAGCTAATGCTTCGTGAGGAAAATGCAGCACTGCTATCTCAGCTCGAAGACGCCGAGAATCGCACCAGAAGGGCCAACTTACGCCTGCGTGGCATCCCAGAATCAGTATTGGATCTACAGTCTTTTACCATGGCCCTATTCCAAGAGCTCTCTCCAGAGATCCCAATCGAACGTTTGGAGTTCGACAGGATACATAGAGCCCTAGCACGCCGCCAGCCCGAGGGCCCTCCGAGAGACATTATTGTTAAACTCCACTTCTTTAGATCGAAAGAACAGCTTCTTGCCGCTGCCCGTAATAAAGAGGACGCTCTCACCTTTCAAGGCCACACGTACCAACTGTTCACTGACCTGGCTCCTCTTACAATTGCGAAGCGACGAGCCATGAAACCGCAGTTACAGGTACTTATTCAACACCAAATTAAATATGTGTGGCGATTTCCTTTTGCTCTTCACTTTACCTACCATGGTCAGCAGTACACTTGTACCTCCCCAGAAGCTCTACAACGCCTTTTGGAATCTCTACAGCTGACTGTTCCAGAACAACAATCTGAGACTGCACTTCCACGCACCCCTGCACGCCTGACCCCTTATCCTCATGCAGCTACCCCCAAGCGTGACCCCAGAGATCTGCGATCACCACGATCCATCTGTAAGGGTACGCCGGCGAAGGCTCTCACCGCAAACCTCTATAGTCCCAGAGTCTTTGTGCCCCGCTGAATGGTACTTATCGCCCCACCAATGGCTCATCTATCTTACCCTAGTTTATGAGGGTTTTAATCCCGGACCTACCGGCTTGATTAGCCTGCTATGTTTAATGATCCTCTGTGTAGAGAATCTTTGTTTTTGTTCTTGTTCCTAATTTTGTTTCTGTTCTTATTTTGTTCCTATTTTTTGACCTTTGATCCCTCCCCCTTTTTTTTTCTCGTTGTTGCTCGTGTGCCCCCCCTTTACTACTGTGGCACATTATAATTTTTATGGGCACCTTCTATATATCTCTCATTGGAGACCCCGGTTTACAAGTAATAACCAACTGCAAAATACTGAATACTCATATCCAACAACTCTTCTCTAGATCACCCTTGATGATGACCCACCTCCCCCCCCCCCCCCTTTTTTTTTTTCTTCTCCTCCTTTTCCCTCCCCTCCCTCCCCCCCTCCCTCCTCCACATAAGGTCAAATGGCTTAGTTATTAAGCTAACTATGTTTTACCATTTTTTATGTTCATTAGAGTTTATTGTATGTTTATTCTCTATACATTTATCAGAATTGTCTTAGGCTACTATACTTTATGCGTATGCTGAACACGATATACTCTTCCCAGTATGCTGCGGGGAATAGTCACTGCTCCCCCTAACCCAGTGCGTTCTCTCTATGGCGAGACTTCTGGCCGTGGAGACCATGCACATTACAGTCGAGCGACTCGGATTTCTTCGTCCCATACCTACTCACTTATGGTTCGCCTTACGTAGTTGCTTAGCTATTTCTTTGTCTTTCTCTTACTACTTTTCTTTTTCTTTCCGTTTACCCTCTCTTCCTGCTTTTCCTGTTCATTGTGGTCGGTTGGCCCGGGGGGATCCCGGACCCCTATCTATCTTCTACCCATACCTTGATTTATGGCCCCCCTGAACATACTATCATTGAATGTAAAGGGTCTAAATTCCCCCAACAAACGGGTCAAAGCTTTTCGCACCTTTACATCTCTGCAGGCAGGTATAGTAGCACTACAAGAGACGCATTTTTCTGTGCATAATACTCCTAAATTCTTTCATAACAATTATCCCCTTGTATATACAGCCTCCGCAGCTACGAAACACCGGGGGGTCCTCCTGGCTCTCAATCGTTCCCTCCCATTCACTTTTACTTCTGCTATCAAAGATCCTGAGGGACGTTATATTATCTTGACAGGCTCCCTCCAAGAATCTGATGTAACCTTAGTCTCATATTATGCCCCCAACTCTAACCCTATCCCTTTCTTTTCCCATCTCTTTCAAGTGATCAAAACCCACCTTAAAGGTACCCTGATTATGTGTGGGGACTCTAATTTAGTAATTCATCCATCTATTGATAGATCCCCGTACACGCCAGACCACCAATCATTATCGACCCAATTTTGGTCCTTACTGCAGAAGTACTCCATTCTAGATACCTGGCGAGAATGTAATCCTACTAAGAAAAATTACTCATTTTATTCTAACCCCCATAATTCATTCTCTAGAATAGATCATATATTTATCCCTATAGCATCCTCCCCAATCTTACTTCAATTCATTATTCACCCAATTACTTGGTCTGATCATTGTGCAGTGATCACCTCCATCTCCTCACTTATACCAAGACCTAGAGAAAGATTTTGGCGTATGAATGATAAGCACTTAACGAATCAATCCTTTCTACTTGATATAGAGGTAGCACTACGTGACTATCTCATCCACAACGCCACCCCAGATATCTCTCCTATTCTTTTATGGGAGGCTCATAAACCAGTAATTAGGGGCAAGTGTATTTCTACCGCTTCTTTTCTTAAAAAAGACAGGCTCAAACGCTTACAACACCTAGAATCTGAATACCAACGCAAATTTTTACTATTTCAGACCACCCCTTCAGAGGCAAATAAGTCTGACCTAGCTAAAACTCGGTTAGAGTTGGATTTACTTTTCTCAGAAGCAGCTGATAAAACTCTGCGTAGGGCCTACCACACCGTTTATACTAAATCCAACAAGCCCGACACTTTTTTGGCTCTCCGTCTTAGGCAACCTGACCGAGCTCATAAACCAATTCGGCTTAAAGTAAATAAAGAAACCCATACCAGTAATCCGATTAGAATAGTTGATGAATTCTCCAAACGCCTTGCGAAACTATATGAATCTCCCTCCTCCTTTCCTCTAGATAAAGCTGAAACATTGTTCCGGGACCTACCGATCCCTTCCCTCCCCGTTTCGATTCGAACTGCCATCGATACAGAAATCTCGCCCTCTGAAATACTCCAGGCTATCAAATTAATTAAATCTAATAAACAACCTGGCCCAGATGGGTTCACAGGATTATATTATAAGAAATTTGCAGATACCCTGGCATCCCTCCTAGCGAATACTTTTAACACCCTCTTAAAAGGAGGCGCCTTTGGTGGGGATACACTTACAGCTTCCGTCTCAATGATACCTAAGCCCGATACTGATCATTCTGTATGGTCCAACTATAGACCTATATCACTCTTAAATCTTGATATCAAGCTTCTAGCAAAAGTTTTATCCTTAAGATTGTCTCCACACATTGGAGGGCTAATCCATAAAGACCAGGTAGGGTTCATACCTAAACGCCAAGCAAGCGATAACATACGCCGGGTTATTTTATTGCAACATTTGGCTAGATCCCGAGATATCCCTATGCATTTGTTGTCCCTTGACATTCGTAAGGCATTCGATACTGTTTCTTGGCCCTACCTCAAACATATTTTGCTTAAATGGGGCTTTGGCCCCCATTTTCTCTGTTGGATTGATGCCCTATATGCCCACCCTCAGGCTTGTGTCCGCTACTCCGGCTTCAGTTCCCGTAGATTTCTGATCCAGCGAGGCACTAGGCAGGGGTGCCCTTTGTCGCCCCTGCTTTTTGCTCTCGCCATAGAGCCGCTAGCGGCTCTGATCAGATCCAACCCCGACATCCAGGGTTTGGAGGTAGCTTCCACAACCCATAAGTTATGTCTCTTTGCGGACGATGCCCTCCTGTTTATCACTTCCCCTCATACCACCCTGCCCAACCTTTTTAAACTCCTCGATGTGTTCGCACAAATATCAGGTCTTGAAGTAAACCAAACTAAGTCTAGAGCCCTTGCAGTATCTCTTTCTACAGAGGCCCTTCAAAGTTTACGAGCTAATTACTCATTTCAATGGTCCACGTCCCATATTCCTTATTTAGGTATTAAATTAACCAGTAACCCTGCCCACCTCTTTCACACTAACTATCTCCCCATGTTGCGTAATTTATCGTTACTCCTTACCTCTTGGCAACCTCTATGTGTCTCTTGGCTCGGACGCATTGCAGCAGTGAAAATGTCCCTACTGCCCAAATTACTATATTTATATAGAGTGCTCCCGGTCACAGTTCCTCCATATTTTCATAATGCTATTCAAAGCCGGACTCTCAAATACATTTGGGGTAACACAAGACCTAGAATTTCTAAGTCTGTTCTCTTTCGGCATAAGCTTCAGTTGGGACTAGAGATACCATATTTAAAATTTTTTTATTATGCTGCTCAATTATCGCAAATGGCCCTCTATCACGCTATGTCTGAAATCCCATTATGGGTCAGCCTAGAAGCAGTGGAAGCCCACCCTGTTTCTGTCTCCAACTTGCTTTGGCTTCCCCCCCAAACAAGTAGATCACTTACTAACCCCATTACAAGCCACTCTCTCAAAATTTGGCATAAAATAGGCACCCCTTTTAAATTAATATCTCCTCACCTCCCCTTACTCTCATTCCTAGGTCACCCAGACTTTTTGCCGGCCTACATGGAACCGGGCGCCTTTTCGGCTTGGTCCCGTGCACGCCTCACTCGAGTATGTGATTTGTCCTCGGGAACCTCTCTCACTCCATTTCCTGACCTCCAGACGCAAGCCCAGTTGCCCCATAGGGAATGCTTTCGCTATTTACAGATAGTCCACTTCTTTCAAACTCATATTAAAACTGGCCCCAATCTCAGATCCATGTCCCAATTTGAAACTATATGCTCCTCTGATCCACATGCCCCAGGCATTATCTCGTACCTCTACTCTTGCCTTTCCACCGCATCTGAAGACCTTCCGAGTTATGCTGCCGCATGGGCCACGGACTTATCACTCAGTCTTGATACAGAATCATGGACTATTATATGGACCAACACCAAAAATTCCTCACAAAATGTAGTGGCTTCTGAGGCAAACTACAAGGTCTTGATGCGGTGGTATTTGGTCCCCTCCAGAATCTCCAAATATGTGCCTAGCTATTCACCCAATTGTTTTAGAGGTTGCAAAGACCGGGGTACCCACCTCCACATTTGGTGGACTTGTCCCATCGTGGTAAATTTCTGGTCCTCAATCTTCCACATATTAACTACATTGTTACGACGCCCCGTGACTCCTAACTCAGCAATGGCCTTGTTGAATTGGTTGCCACAAGATTTTACTAAAGCCCAAAATCGACTTTCCCTCCAAGTAATAACTGCAGCTAAACAAACGATCGCGAGAGCCTGGAGGACACCTACCTTGCATATAGCTGAAACCAAACACAGAATCACACAGGCAATGATCCATGCTAAGATAGAAGCAATAACCTTAGACAGGATCCCATTGTTTACTAAACTCTGGCAACCTTGGGTGGACCATTTCCTACCGAAAGACTTCGATACTCGCCTTATGGCCCCTTAATTCAGAACGGACAGTGGTTCGTGGCCCGTGGTTCCTGTGGGCCTTCTGACCATGCTTTTTCCCTCTTTCTTCCTCTTCTTTACCCTCTCACATCCCCTCCCTTTCTCTTTGTGCCCCTATTTCTTTCTTTCTTTTCCTTTCCTTTTTTCTTCTCTACATCCTTTCTTCCTTACTCTATTTTCTATATATGGTAAAATGCCTCAAGCGGAACTACTTTTCTTCGCTATTACCCTAAGCAATGGTTGATGGTGTAAAAATGTTTGTTTACTGATTCTTTTTTGGCATTCGTTGGCCTACTCTCGTCTAGCCCTTTCTTTAATTGTTCTAACCTCATCCTACCTCATACATGTAGGAACCATGGGCCTATCTCGAGACTGTTCACATATATTCACTTCTTACGAAGCTTAGGGAACAGCGTACCTGATTATTATTTTTTGTCACTATACTCATTGTAAATTGTTCTGCTTATTTTACTGTACCCTGCTTGACATTTTAATAAAATATTTGAAACGAGAATCCCTATGAAGATTTGATAACAAGCTTGATGGTAATATTGCAAAATCATTACATGACTTCTAGCATCCCAACTTCCATTGTAAAAGTAATCCTACTATAGAGAGTTGCTTTTTTCAAAACCAATAGATTGTGCTACATTTTAGAAACAGCTTTCATACATTTTACACAATTGAGTGCAATATACAGTACAGTATATACTACCCTTAATGATTTTCAAATACTATTGTCACCTTGTAAAGAAATCATTATGTATTTAGACAATGACTATAGTTACCTTCAGTGCTAAAAAGTCCTACATAAAAACTCCAGTCCTGTTAAGTGCCAGTGATATATACCCCATGCTTTGGGGGTCACTTAACTAAGTAGATTAATAGCTGGGCTAGCTCTAAGGTCAAACCACTACTGTGCTTCAGTTTTTATGTCTGTACACTACTATGAATGGAATAGATATAAATATGAGACATAAAAACAGAGACAAAAGGAAGACGCAATATATTTCTGAAGAACATCAGGTAAAAACCTTGCTATGCAATGCCATTCTATGCAAATGAAGTAAGAAAAAATCCCTGATAAAAAAAAGTTAAAGAATAACTGAACTTTCAATAGAAAATAATACAACTGAATCAGTCCTAGGACCTTTAGAAAAAATACTAATTTAATATGTAACCTCTTCGATAAACATTTGTTCTGTACAATATTGCCTGCAGCCTCCTGGCTCTGAGAACATCCTGATGTGCTCCGTTTAGCAGCAGCAGTGTACATGAGGCCTTAACCCTCGGTTTACCTGCTTTTTTTTTGCCAGGGTGCAATGGGCCCTGTACTATAGTTTGGTTCATATAATCAATAAATGTTGGTACATATAATGGATAAAAGTTTTAGTATAATTATTTTTATTGTGAAACAGGGTAATTATGAATTTTGATTATACTTTTAGCTAGTAAAATATTGAATAAACATGAAATACTAAGAAATACTTACTCATATTGTGATAATAAAGTGTATTCTCCATATTGTGAGCACTAATAAAAATCATTAAGAAATTGTCAATTGAGAACATAAAACATGACATTTTCATATGTAGGTGCAGGGCATAGGTATTTAGAAAAGTTATGCTAACGGGATGAAAACGTTTCACTATCCACAATTCAAACACACCACTTTCATTTTTTTTTTGCACACACACATACACTCACAACACACTGTTTAAGGTTTTCTGTTTTTGCTGTTAGGGCAGATATTGCAATGTTCTTTCTTGGTGGTTCTTATGAGGTAGGAGTTTGAGGAATGTCAGGCCTCTCAGATACTTCAGTCAGTGCTTTCCCAAGATGTGTAAGGAAAATCTTCCTTTTGTGCAATTTACTTGCATTCCAGACTGGTTTTATTGACATCCAGATAATGTCAGCGTTAATAGCAGTAACATCCAACATGTTATAAAATATCCATTGGCCATCTTCTGGTCATTTGTTTAGTACTGTAAGTGCGAACCATCTGAGCCAACGTATTAAGGCATCCTTTTGTCTCATTGTATGACTGAATTATCTCAGTTTTTTTGTTGTCTTTTTGGTTTTGAACAGTAGGTAAGTTTCGTTTTTTGTGGTCACGAATACCTGGGGCAGTTCTTTTTTGTTTTTACAAATTGTCCCAACAACTGTGATTTTTGTATCCAGTAATATTTTAGCTAACTGCAGACTCATGAAGAAGTTATCACAAGTGATGTTTCTTCCAGAATGTAATATTCCTTGAACCAAATCCATTACCACCTGTCAGGTCACCTTAAGGCCAGGTGACAGATGCACACCGTAGGGATCAGGAGTGCACCGCAAGGTTGTGGACCCTACGGGTGACTGCTGCGGACGGGGGTGAAGGTGATAGGAAGGCAGGGCCGCCAGAACACCAAGATGGATCCCACCGGGGTTAGAGCGTAAGATTCCCTGGGGCGCGGAGTCTAAGAGCCAGCAGGTGTTCACCAGAGCCTCTAGTGGTGAGGATGGACTTGGCTGAAACTGGCTCCAGGTCGCGACCCCCAGGATCCCCCAGCTCAGATCCACAGTAGGCAACAGGAGGATAGGGATGGTGAGGGATAAGCCAAGGTCGGGCCACAAGCAGACAGGAATAGTCAGGGACACGCCAAAGGTCAGGATCACAGGCAAACAGGGATAGTCAAGGACACGCCAAAGTTGGTAACGTAACAACAGCAGAGCACACGGTAGATAACAGGAAGCTAACACACAAAGGTTGATCAGCAGGGCTGGCCTGCAGTGCACAGGTTAATATAGAGTTCTCTGATAGGAGCTAGGGTGGAGCCATGCCAGAGGATGGATTATAAAAGCAGTCAGGTGAGGGTCAGCTGGTCTCTAGAAATGAACACATGTAGACAGATAAGCAGACGAACCCTATTGCATAACCATGACAGTACCCCCCCTCTTACGAGGCCTCCCCCTTCCCTGCCTGGGACCAGGTTTAGAGGGGAACTTCAAATGTAACTTCCTCAATAGACGAGGTGCAAAGACCTCGGAAGCCGAAATCCATGACCTCTCCTCAGGACCAAAACCTTTCCAGTGCGCGAGGTACTGGAGAATGCCTCTACAGAGTCGGGAATCCAAAATTTAGCTAACCTCGTACTCCTGATCATCCTCAGAGACCGGTGCTACGGTAGAGAGAGGACGAGAGAACTTATTGAGGACTAAAGGCTTCAGAAGGGCAACATGGAAGGAGTTAGAGATTTTGAGGCTTTTGGGAATCTGGAGCTTGAAACAAACTGGATTCAGCTTAGAAATTATGGTGTACGGATCAATGAATCTTGGGGAAAATTTGAGAGAAGGACTCCGGAGTTTGATGTTCCTGGTGGAGAGCCAGACTTTGTCTCCTGGCTGAAGAGAAGGTGGCTTATGCCTGCGACGGTCAGCAAAACTCTTGAATTTGTTGGCAGCTTTCTGGAGGGAATCATGAACGTCAGCCCACATGGAATTGAATGATTCCTGAACAGTAGTCAAAGCTGGAATGTCAGAAGAACAAGTCATAGGAAGAGGAGGCTGAGGATGTCTTCCATAAACAGTGACAAAGGATGTTTTCTGAGAACTGATGTTGACATAATTATTGTGGGAGAACTCAGCCCACGGTAATAGTGATGCCCAATCATCATGATGGGCAGAGACCAAGGTACGGAGAAAGACCTCCAACTCCTGATTAACTCTCTCAGTCTGGCCATTGGATTGGGGATGATAAGAAGAGGTAAAATCCAAGGTAATGTCGATGGATTTGTAAAAGGCTCTCCAAAAACGAGAAGTAAACTGCACACCCCTGTCCGAAACGACATGAGAAGGAACACCATGAAGGCGGAAAATCTCTCGTACAAAAATGGGAACCAAGGCAGGGGCAGAAGGGAGACCAGGAAGAGGAACAAAATGAGCCATCTTGGAGAACCGATCGATTACTACCCAAATGGCTGTATTATTCTCCGACAGTGGAAGATCAGTGATAAAATCCATGGCGATATGAGACCAGGGCTCCTTAGGAATGGGCAAGGGCATGAGAAGACCAGCAGGGGCTTGAGTGGAATGATTTAGACTGAGCACAGACGTGACAAACCTTAACATAGTCTTTAACATCCGAGTGGAGATTAGGCCACCAGTAGTGACGACTGATGAGCAAGAAGGATCGGAGGAACCCAGCATGACCTGCCACCTTGGAATCATGTCCCCCAATGAAGGATCTTAGTTCTTAGCTCCGTGGGAACAAAGGTCTTACCAGGAGGAATTTTTGATTCCAGGGTGGTAGAATGGGCAACAATGCATGAGGTAGGAATGATCGGCTCAGGATCAGGGTTGGATTCCTCGTCCAAAGTGTCAAATGACCTAGAGAGCGCATCAGCTCGACCGTTGCAGGAACCAGGTTTGTACGTAATCATGAATTTAAAACGGGAAAAGAAGAGACTCCATCTGGCCTGTCTGGGGTTCAGACGTTTAGCATTCTGTAGGTACTGTAGATTCTTATGATCAGTAAAGATCGTTATGGAGTGAGGGGATCCTTCCAAGAGATGACGCCACTCCTCCATCGCCAATTTAATTGCGAGAAGTTCCCGATCACCAATGGCATAATTTCTCTCTGCCTGAGAAATTTTTTTGGGGAAGAACGCACATGGTTGACGTTTCTTCTCAAAGTCCTGAAGAAGCACAGCTCCCACCCCCATCGAAGAAGCGTCTACTTCAATAAAAAATGGGTCCTCAGGATTTGGTCTCCTCAAGAGAGGTCCAGAGACAAAAGCCTGTTTCAGATCGTAAAACGCAGAGACAGCCTCGGGAGGCCAGTCTTTGGCATTCGCACCCTTCTTGGTCAAAGCGATAACAGGCGCGGCAATGGAAGAGTAATTCCTTATGAACTGCCTATAATAATTTGTGAAGCCAAGAAAGCGATGTGTGGCCTTGATGCTAGCGGGAAGGGGCCAGTTGGTAATGGCTGAGACCTTTCCGGGATCCATGCGAAGACCCGCACAAGAAACAAAACATCCCAGAAACAGGACCTCGGAACATTCAAAGGAACATTTCTCCATCTTGGCATAGAGATTGTTCTCTCTAAGGCGCTGAAGTACGGTGCGTACATGGTTTCTGTGAGCAGGCAGATTTTCGGAAAAGATGAGAATATCATCCAGATAGATGACAACAAACTGGTACAGAAGATCCCTGAATATTTCATTGACAAAGTTCTGGAACACAGCTGGAGCATTTCACAAACCAAAAGGCATAACCAGGTATTCGTAATGCCCGTCCCTAGTGTTAAACGCGGTCTTCCATTCGTCACCTTCACGTATTCTAATGAGATTGTATGCACCCCTGAGATCCAACTTAGTGAAAATGGAAGCCCCCTTCAACCTGTCAAATAGCTCGGATATTAGAGGTAAGGGGTATCGGTTTTTGATAGTCACAGCATTTAAACCTCTATAGTCGATGCAGGGTCTGAGGGTACCATCCTTTTTGGCAACGAAAAAGAACCCTGCTCCTGCAGGCGATGAGGATTTCCGGATGAAACCTCTCTCCAGATTCTCGGCGACATACTCACACATGGCCTGGGTCTCTGGAATGGACAAAGGGTAGGTACGACCCCTGGGCAGGGTTGCTCCAGGGACAAGGTCAATAGCACAGTCAAAAGATCTGTGGGGAGGAAGCACCTCAGCAGACTTCCTACAGAACACATCCCAGGGGAAGATCAGACGATACAGATGTGGTAGCAATGGAAAGTTTCCCCTTGGGGGTCACCTTGAGAAGACAGGATGAGAAACACAAAGGACCCCAAGCCAGGATCTGCCCAGAGACCCAGTCCCCATGAGGCAAGTGGAGCTGTAGCCAAGGAAGGCCCAATACAATGGGGGTAGAGGCCTTGGGTAGGATGAGGAAGGAGATCCACTCCTGGTGGAGTATCCCTACCAACATCCTAATAGGTAGCGTCTGGAAACGGATAGGGCCCCCTGGGAGCACAATGCCATCAATTGCTGAGACTACCAGTGGAGTAGCGAGGGGAGAAAGGTTAAGCTTCATAGAAGAAGCAGTTCTCCAGTCCATAAAATTGCCGGCAGCCCCGGATTCCAGATATGCTAGGACTGATTGGGGAGAAGTGCCTACATGGAGGAACATCAGAAAAAGAAGACGAGAAGGTGATGTTCCTGGGTCCAATACTCCACCTTCCAAATGTATTAGACCCGAGCGTTTCCCGGACGAAGCGAGCAGGAGTCACGAAAAATGACCCTTGCCCCCACAATAAAGACACAAGCCCAGAGTTCTGCATCTAGCACGTTCTTAGGGGGTTAGTCTGGTCCGGCCCAGCTGCATGGGTTCCTCAGCAGACAGAGGATGCTCCACAGGGCGACGGGAAAAAAGCTCAGGCTGACTAGGATCGAGGGGGTGCTGGCGTCTTTTTTCTAAGGACCTTTCCTGGAAACTAATGTCAATCTGATTGCATAAGGAAATTACATCGTCCAGACCGGCGGGGATAGCTCTTCCTGCTAATTCGTCCTTCACTTGGTCAGAGAGGCCATGTAAAAAGGTTGCGACCAGGGCGTCATTGTTCCAGCTCAATTCCGCTGTGAGGATACGGAACAGAAGTGCATATTGTCCCACTGAACAAGATTCTTGGCGAAGGCGTAAAAGGGCACTAGCTGCAGAAGAAACCCGAGCTGGCTCCTCGAAGATATTACAAAAGTTGGACAGGCTGGAAACCACTGGATCATTTTTCTCCCACAGGGGAGCATCCCAGGCTAAAGCTTCACCGGAGAGGAGGGAAATTATATAGGCTACCTTTGCCCGATCAGACAGAAAGTTTTGAGGCTGGAGCTCAAAATGAATGGTGCATTGGCTGAGGAAGCCCCTGCAGGCCTTGGAGTCCCCAGAGAAACGGGATGGAGCTGGCAGTAATAATGAATGCGTGGATGCGACTGGTGAGATAGGTGCAGTTGCAGACTGTACTTGAGGCTGCAGGTTTGGGATCCCCAAGGAAGCCTGTAGCTGCTCGAAGTGGGAAGCCAGATCTTGAAGGAATTGCATCACCTGAGTCTGATTAGATTCCTGGGTTTCAAGTCTCCGAACTATGCCCTGCAAAGGATCGACTGCAGGAAGCGGCACGTCAGCCGGGTCCATGGCTGATCAAACTGTCAGGTCACCTTGAGGCCAGGTGACAGATGCACACCGTAGGGATCAGGAGTGCACCGCAAGGTTGTGGACCCTACGGCTGACTGCTGCGGACGGGGGTCAAGGTGATAGGAAGGCAGGGCCACCAGAACACCAAGATGGATCCCACCGGGGTTAGAGCGTAAGATTCCCTGGGGCGCGGAGTGTAAGAGCCAGCAGGTGTTCACCAGAGCCTCTAGTGGTGAGGATGGACTTGGCTGCAACTGGCTCCAGGTCCCGACCCCCAGGGTCCCCCAGCTCAGATCCACAGTAGGCAACAGGAGGATAGGGATGGTGAGGGACAAGCCAAGGTCGGGGCCACAAGCAGATAGGAATAGTCAGGGACACGCCAAAGGTCAGGATCACAGGCAAACAGGGATAGTCAAGGACACGCCAAAGTCGGTAACGTAACAACAGCAGAGCACACGGTAGGTAACAGGAAGCTAACACACAAAGGTTGATCAGCAGGGCTGGCCTGCAGTGCACAGGTTAATATAGAGTTCTCTGATAGGAGCTAGGGTGGAGCCATGCCAGAGGATGGATTATAAAAGCAGTCAGGTGAGGGTCGGCTGGTCTCTAGAAATGAACACATGGAGACAGGTAAGCAGACGAACTCTATTGCATAACCATGACACCACCCGCTCCCTCTGATTCACTTCCCTTCCTTGGTCTTGACATTTCCTGGTGTACACCTGCATAGTAAATAGTTCTATTCACAGATGAAGATGGCAAATCAGTTTGGGTGGTAGGTGCTGTGACAATGCTACCATCAGAATCCGAGTTGTCTTCTACAAGGATGTCATCTATTTTGTTTTTGTCATCCAATGGCTCGTAATCTGATGCATGTTGATCTTCATCAGAATCTGAGTTCAAAAAGCGAAGTATTTCTCCATTACTGAGGAATTTGTGAGCCATGATGAAACTACACCACCAAATCAAGAAAGCATAACAAATCTTTAAAAGCTAAGAAAGCAAGTGCTAACATGCAGAAACATGTTCTAACTTGCAGACTGCAAATGGCTCACAAAGTGTAGTACAGTAATAATGTGACTTGATGAGTCATAACCAGAGAAAACATTGAAGAGCAACAAGGGTCTGATGGACCCTGCCAGTGTATGATGATATAATTAAATTTTACAGAAAAAGTGTAAATACAAAAATTCATGCTTTCAAATTTATAACTATATAATAATATATAATAGATATAATGTCTATTTAGCAGTAAAAAAAAAGTTATCAGTTCTTGTCAAATAATAATAATAAATTCCATTAAAAAACACAACAAAAACTACCTATAGGGTCCATTGGACCCTGCCGGTAGACCGAGGGTTAACCACTTCAGCTCCGGACCAATAAACACCTTAAGGACCAGAGGTCTTTTTGCAATTTCGCACTGCGCTGCTTTAACTGGTAATTGCGCGGTCATGCAATATTGCATCCAAACGAAATTTGCGTCCTTTTCTTCCCACAAATAGAGCTTTCTTTTGATGGTATTTGATTGCCTCTGCGATTTTTTTTTTTTGCGATATAAATGGAAAAAGAGCGAAAATTTTGAAAAAAAAAGATATTTTCTTCTTTTTGTTATAAGAAAAATCGAATAAACTAAATTTTAGTCATACATTGAGGGCAAAATTTATTCAGCCACATGTCTTTAGTAAAAAAAATGTCAATAAGCGTATATTTTTTGGTTTGCGCAAAAGTTATAGCGTCTACAAACTAGAGTACATTTTCTGGAATTTACACAGCTTTTAATTTATGACTGCCGATCTCATTTCTTGAGGTGCTAAAATGGCAGGGCAGTACAAATCCCCCCCAAATGACCCCATTTTGGAAAGTAGACACCCCAAGGAAATTGCTGATGGGTATGTTGAGCCCATTGAATATTTATTTTTTTTGTCCTAAGGGATTGAATAATGACAAAAAAAAAAAAAAAAAAATTTTTTTACAAAAAGTTGTCACTAAATGATATATTGCTCACACATGCCATGGTTATATGTGGAATTGCACCCCAAAATATATTCCGCTACTTCTCCCGAGTATGGGAATACCACATGTGTGGGACTTTTTGGGAGTCTAGTCGCGCACGGCACCCCGAAAACCAATCACCACCTTCAGGATTTCTAAGGCCGCGTACACACGGGCGGACTGTTCGCCCAACTTTGTTTGTCAAACAGTTTCGGCAAACAGTCCGCTCAAAATTAGCATGGACGGACATGGCCACACACGGCACTTTTTGAGCGGACTGTTTCAGCGAACTGTTTGACAAACAGTTCGCTCAACTTTTGAAATGAACGGACTCGCCCACGTAAGGCGGAGGCAAATCCGCCCATTTCGAGCGCGTGTACAGGTAGGCGGGGCCCGCGAAGGAGACGTCGCGGGCTCCGCCGCCTGGAATGGACTTAAAGGGGAACCCCAACGCCGAAAAAAATCGGCGTGGGGTCCCCCCAAAGTCCACAACAGACCCTTGTTCGAGCACGCTACCCGCGCGGCCCCCCCACCCCAAAGCACCTTGTCCCCATGTTGATGAGGACAAGGGCCTCTTCCCGACAACCCTGGCCGTTGGTTGTCGGGGTCTGCGGGCGGGGGGCTTATCGGAATCCGGGAGCCCCCTTTAAGAAGGGGGCCCCCGGATACCGGCCCCCCACCCTATGTGAATGAGTATGGGGTACAATGTACCCCTACCCATTCACCTGTGAAATAAAGTACAAAAAAAAACACAACACAGAGAAAAAATATTTTATTGCACAGCTCCGGGGGTCTTCCGTCTTCGGGGTCTTCTCGCCGGACTCCTCCGCTATCTTCGTGTAGCTCTTTTACTAGCGGAGGAGCCCGGCTTTCTTCCTCCCCGCCGCCGGCCTCTTCTCCCGACTTCGGGGGTCTTGTCCCCCTCTTCGGTTCTTCTGCCGGGCCACCGCGCCTTCTTATAGCTCTTTTACAGGCGGTGGCCCGGTCTTCTGTCGCCGCTGCCTTCCGTTCTTCTGTCGCCGCCTTCGGTTCTTCTGCCGGGCCACCGCGCCTTCTTGTAGCTCTTTTACAGGCAGTGGCCCGGTCTTCTGTCGCCGCTGTCGCCGTCGCCGCCTTCCGTTCTTCTTCTTCTTCTTGTTCTTCTTCTTCTTCCCCAGGAGATGTTGACACGTCGCTCTCTCCGGCCGGAATGCCAGAGCCGCGCTGTGCGGTCACTTATATAGTGACAATGGGGCGGTGTCACATGGTATATGTCACATGGGTTGGTCACATGGGTTGATGTCACATGGGGACTATGACATCGTAAGGGGGCGGGGTCACCATGTGACCAACCCATGTGACATATACCATGTGACACCGCCCCATTGTCACTATATAAGTGACCGCACAGCGCGGCTCTGGCATTCGGGCCGGAGAGAGCGACGTGTCAACACCCCCCCATGTTGAGGGCACGCGGCCTGGTACGGCTCAGGAGGGGGGGCGCGCTCGCTCGCCCCCCTTTCCTGGCCGGCCGGGTAGCGTGCTCGGACAAGGGTCTGTTGTGGACTTTGGGGGAACCCCCACGCCGATTTTTTTCGGCGTTGGGGTTCCCCTTTAAGCCCATTCCAGGCGGCGGAGCCCGCGACGTCTCCGTCGCGGGCCCCGCCTACCTTCACACGCGCTCGAAATGAACAGACTTCCCTCCGAGCAGGAACAGTTTGCTCATTTCGAAAGTAGCCTACACACGGGCGGACTGTTCGCTCAAACACAGTTTCAGCGGACAGTTTTTCGGAATTTCCGAAAGACTTTGTCCGTCAAACTGTCCGCTGAAACTGTCCGCTGAAAGCCCACACACAACAAGGTTGGGCGAACAGTCCGCCCGTGTGTACGCGGCCTCAGGGTGCAAATTTTTGATTTAACTCCTCACTACCTCCATCACAGTTTCGAAGGCCATAAAATGCCAAAATAGCACAAAACCCCCCAAAATGACCCCATTTTGGAAAGTAGACACCCCAAGCTATTTACTGAGAGGCATGTTGAGTCCATGGAATATTTTATATTTTGCCACAAGTTGCGGGAATATTACAAACTTTTTTTTTTTTGCACCAAGTTGTCACTAAATGATATATTGCTCACACATGCTATGGGCATATGTGAAATGACACCCCAAAATACATTCTGCTGCTTCTCCCGAGTACGGGGATACCACATGTGTGGGACTTTTTGGGAGTCTAGTCGCGCACGGCACCCCGAAAACCAATCACCACCTTCAGGATTTCTAAGGGTGCAAATTTTTGATTTAACTCCTCACTACCTATCACAGTTTCGAAGGCCATAAAATGCCAAAATAGCACAAAACCCCCCAAAATGACCCCATTTTGGAAAGTAGACACCCCAAGCTATTTACTGAGAGGCATGTTAAGTCCATGGAATATTTTATATTTTGCCAAAAGTTGCGGGAATATTACAAACTTTTTTTTTTTTTGCACAAAGTTGTCACTAAATGATATATTGCTCACACATGCTATGGGCAGAAGTCAAATTACACCCCAAAATAAATTCTGCTGCTTCTCCCGAGTACGGGGATACCACATGTGGGGGACTTTTTGGGAGCCTAGCCACGTACGGGACCCCGAAAACCAAGCACTGCCTTCCGGATTTGAATATAAAATGCTATAAAAAACAAACTAACCAGAGTCACCCGTAACACTTATACGGTGATCAGTGGTGAAAGGGTTAACTAGGGGCAATCAGGGGGTTCAAATTTTTATTAGGTAGTATATGGGGGTCCCTGGCGCTATATAAAAACCTGACGGGGAACCTAAATAACTAACTGGCTAACCAGCGTCACCAGTGACACTTATACTGTGATCGCTGGTGAAAGGGGGTGAAAGGGTTAACTAGCAGCAATCAGGGGGTTAAAACCATTATTGGGTAGTATATCGGGGTACCTAGCGCTATAAAAACCTGGCGGTGAACCTAAAAAAATAACTAGCTACCTAGCGACACTAGCGACACTGATGCAGCGTTCAGAAAAATTATCGCTTAGTGACACTGGCAAAAGGGGGTGAAAGGGTTAACTAGCGGAAATCAGGGGGTTAAAACCATTATTGGGTAGTATATCGGGGTACCTAGCGCTATAAAAACCTGGCGGTGAACCTAAAAAAATAACTAGCTACCTAGCGACTGTAGCGACACTAATGCAGCGATCAGAAAAACGATTGCTTAGTGACACTGGCAAAAGGGGGTGAAAGGGTTAACTAGCGGCAATCAGGGGGTTAAAACCATTATTGGGTAGTATATCGGGGTACCTAGCGATATAAAAACCTGGCGGTGAACCTAAAAAAATAACTAGCTACCTAGCGACACATGCAGCGATCAGAAAAATGATCGCTTAGTGACACTGGCAAAAGGGGGTGAAAGGGTTAACTAGCGGCAATCAGGGGGTTAAAACCATTATTGGGTAGTATATCGGGGTACCTAGCGCTATAAAAACCTGGCGGTGAACCTAAAAAAATAACTAGCTACCTAGCGACTGTAGCGACACTAATGCAGCGATCAGAAAAACGATCGCTTAGTGACACTGGCAAAAGGGGGTGAAAGGGTTAACTAGCGGCAATCAGGGGGTTAAAACCATTATTGGGTAGTATATCGGGGTACCTAGCGATATAAAAACCTGGCGGTGAACCTAAAAAAATAACTAGCTACCTAGCGACACATGCAGCGATCAGAAAAATGATCGCTTAGTGACACTGGCAAAAGGGGGTGAAAGGGTTAACTCTAGGGGCAATCAGGGGGTTAAATCTTTATTGGGGGGTGATAGGGGGCTACCCTGGACCTAACACTAACTGTCCGGACAGTTTTTACTGTCACAACTGACACTGAATGCATTGATCAGTAAAGAAATGATCAATGCAATCAGTGACACTGTGACTGGGGGGTGAGGGGGGGCGGGGGGGATCGGGGGGCGATCGGGGGGGGATCGGGGGGGGTTTGTGTGCCTGTGTGTACCTACATGTCAGTGTAGTGTTGGTGCACACTTACTATTAGTCTTCTCCTCGTAGTCCGGTCAAAAAGACCGCCCCGAGGAGAATGACATCACTTCCTCCTTCCTGTGTAAACAATACACAGGGGAGGAAGCTTCTCATTGGCCAGGAGCGATCCAGAGGGGGTGGCCGAAAACCAACGGCCATCCCCTCATCACGGAGCGCTCCTGGACCGAATCGGACCGCCGTAAACAGCGGGAGGGGGTCCGATCGGACCCCCCACCCGCTGGAAGGCAATCACGTAGATGTACGTGATTGTGCCTGCCTGTGCCATTGTGCTGACGTACAATGGCAATACGGCGGTCCTGAAGTGGTTAATCTACTTCAATATGTTCAAAATTCTGCAGCCAGAATCCTGACTAGGTCTGGTGCAAGTGATCATATTACCCCTATCCTGGAGTCCTTGCACTGGCTACCTGTCAGGTTTTGCATACACTTTAAGATCCTTTTGCTCACCTATAAGACTGTTCATGGCTTGGCACCAAACTATCTCTCTGAACTTTTATCAACTTAACCCCCCCCCCCATAACCTCCGCTCCTCAAATTCTGGTTTGCTGTGTGTCCCCCCCCCCCCCCCCACCTACACCCGATGGGAGACAGAGCACTCTCCTGCTATGCTCCAAAACTTTGGAATTCTCTTCCAAAGAACATCAGAGAGTCATCTTCTCTGAAATACATTCAAATCACATCTAAAAACATTTTTCTGTAGACAAGCTTTTATTTAATAGTCCCTTTTATGTTATCCTGTGTATTCCTTAAAAGCACTTTGAGAAGCCCCCTTTTAAGGTGCTATATAAAATAAAGTTTATTATTATTACTTTGGCAGCCAGTGTACAGGCTCCCATATTGTTCATTGTGATACAGTATAAAGAACATAATAAATGAACTGCTGACTTAACGTCTTACATTTTTCTACTAAATTATTTTTTACTGTATTTCACATATCTTTTTGTGAATACGCAAGCACAGGATACAGAAGCATAATCAAATCTTATGAAAAATTACAGCATCCTTCAGCACTGAGCCTTGTTGTCTATGAATGGTGACAACAGTGTCAAGCGCAAAGGGGGAGATTTAACAAAAGTGGTGCACACAGAATTTGGCGTAGCTGTGACCAATCAGCTTCTAGGTTTTATTGTGAAAACTTAATTGAACAAGCTGAAGTTAGAAGCTGATTGATTACTATGCACAGCTGCCCCAGATTCTGTGTGCACCAGTTTTAATAAATATCCCCCAAAACCCAGAGTCCCTGTTCACTTCCATGCAGTGCTGACCAAAGCGAATGTAAAGCACTTATATCATTGATGCCTGCAGCTCAATACATTTTTATACACTGGGTACCAAGCTCAGACAGCTCTGTATTTTTTGTTCCATTAGAAATATATAATTAATGAATTCACTAGCTACAAAATTAAAAGCAGAAAGCTTAAATCATAAATTAGACTATATTTAGAATGCCACTAAAGACAATTATCCTACATTTGATTAAATGTTCCATTATTAGTAGGTTATATTGGAAGGAAAGGAAAGATTAACGTTAACTTACCTGTTTCTGCAATCCTTATGTACGATAATAACACAGGGATAAAACGCTCAGATAAAATATATTCTTTAGGGTGATGAACTGAATAGCAGTTCTAAAGACAACGGAAGTGAATCAGTTGTTTATGACTTGGGAAGCGATTATTGTCTCATAAAAATGGTATATTGCTGTATGCAGGTTTTAAAGTGGGCAGCTAGTGCACCCACTATATCTTATGTTACTGCTGGTGCAAGATCTCTGAAGAAGCTAAAGGAAACAGTTGAAATATTTCATATTCGATTATGTATTAATGCAATAAACTAGTTGAAATAAAAATTCTGCAACACAAAAAAACAATATGTACAGTATCCAATTTTGCATTTCTGGGTCAACTTTGGTACCATATTTGAGTATATAATTAGTGCAATCATGTTTGTAGATTTTTTTGTACCACTGGATTCCTGCTTCTAAGCCTGTGGAACTTTGCATGCAATTTGGAGAATCTCAGTAAGTTTGGATATTTATGGACAACGTTTGGGAGTAGTAAGATCATGTGTTATTCTGTTAGGCCTTGGGTCTCAAAAATTCGTAATTAATTTGGGGAGATTGGGTTACCCAGTTCTTCATATTCCCAGTTGTGGACCGACATATGCATAGTAAATGCACATCATTATGTAAGCTGCTACTGACCTAAGAAACACACAGCAAATATACTATAACTACCTTTCTAACAGCAGCATGTACTGTTTCTCCACAGTTTTTCCCAGTCCACAGCACAATAAATAGAACTCTGCCCTTGTGCACCGAGGCTTTTAATATGATGAAGTGCCTAATTACGCCTTCTTCCCTTGCTGATTGGCTGCTGTAGAAAGCAGAAAATTTCCATCCTGAGTCAAAGGATGAAAAGGTGATAGGCAATAACACAAAAAAAGCAAGTATAGCAGCATATTGATAGATCACCGATTATCTACTGTATGAGTATCTACATAGGGAAGAGTGCCAATCAATCAATGGTAATAACTCAAACGGATGAGTCTTAAAAATAAAATGAATAAGCATTACTGTATTTTCATATACAAATACTAAAAAGATGTAGGGATTATTTTTCAAAATAAAGTTATGTTTAGTTATTTTTATGCTTTGACTGCTTCCACTGCAGGCTTATTCAGGAGAAGACATGAAACATGGTCCAATTTAAAGTGGAAGTAAACTCCCCTATCGTTTTCAGCCAAGGAAGCTGCCATTTTTGCCTCTGTTTAATCTTCAACTGCTATGGTGCTGCACATGTGATTCGTTATGACACCAGCCATTGGATGGTTTGATAGTTTGGCTGAGAGCACAGCCATTGTGCAGTTAGCATTCCCGGCATGCCTTTTTTTTTAACTGTTTAAATCCATGGGTTTACTTCCACTTTAATAAACAACACAAATTATAGTATTTACATTTCTACAGATAAAAAATAACAGAGATTACAACCTGTGCAAAGAATTGGAGCCCGGGAACAGCTAAACGTCTGTTCGATGTTCCTCCGAGCAGCCATCAATCTACCTATGCTGGTCAAAGGCATCACCTGGGTAAGGATTCAAATTGAGAACCGGCATGAACTTTGACTCCTGCTAGCCAAATCTGAACATTTGAGGCCGGTGGGCCCATGGCTAAAGGCCTGTGGACAGTATGTCTCAGAGTACTTTAGGCTTACGAGGACCAAGGACAACCAAGAAGGAACCAAAGTAAGTAGGAGTGGTCTGCACACCCCCAAAACATAAGATAATCTTGGCACTCCTACAAGAGGTGGTGTGGCCCCCCCAGTGGTGGCCCACAGGAAGCTACAGGGGGCCACCAATATGGTAGAACCCCATAAGGACCCCATGGTGCCAGGGGAATGGTTGGTGGGCCATACCCTATCCAAGGTTTACTGTAGAAGAGTGTTGGTACAGCTTGTCATGCGAGGTATAACACCCATCTCACTGCCCAGGCACGCCACCTTAGCTGACCTATACCCTGTATCTTGTCACTGCATCTCTGAGGTCCAACTGATATGCGATCCCTTACAGGCAGCTATGGTTTCTAGGAGCGAGAGCCAATATAAGTCCCTATTGGAGCAGCTAGACATTACCTTTAAAGACTTTTCCTTACCTCAGCAGAGACTGCTCCATCAACTACTGGAAAAGCACTTGTTGATGTTCTCCACCAGTTCTGAGGATTATGGGTTTACTGAAGCCATTGACTACCCTATTCTTACAGGGAACACACCGCCCATCCAGGAGCAGTATTATCACATTCCCCCAGTGCTACGTGGTGAAGGAGTTCTCATTATCAAAGTGGGGTGATCCAGGAAAGCCGCAGTCCCTGGGCCACTCCCATTGTACTGATGCGCATGAAAGATGGCAGTCTACAGTTCTGTGTGGAACACAATCCTTAATGGACCTCGGACAAGCCAAGTACTTGCCCACCTCTCACCTGGCCAGTGGCAGATCGATTAGGAAAAGGGTACTTTTTAAATTAAAATAATTATAGTACCATCATCTACATACAGAAATAGACGGGACAATATCAATTAAACAGTGTGTGTTTAGTATCACTTTAAGCAGAGACTGACCTCTGCCCCATTACTGACCTACGCAGACTACACCCAGCAGTTGGAAGCCTCCAGGGTCTAGGGGCTTGTCAGAAACTATGAACCAGACCGAGACAGAAGTACAATTAAATCACACTTGTTTATTAATAAAAAATAAAAAGGTAAATAGAGTAAGTGTAGTCAAAGCATAGCCAGAGTCCAGTAACCGGATCGAGTAGTCAGCCAGTCCAGAGTTCAATAACCAGATCGGGTAATCAGCCAGGCCGGAAGTCAGGGATCCAAGTGGAGCAACAGCAAGCAGGATAAGGAGCCAGAAGAGATGTCAGCAAGCCAGTTTTTAAACAGAACCGCAGGAGAGGGTTTCTTGTGATGTGACCAAGGTGAAGGCAGAGATGAAGTGAGCTCGACAGCTTTAAGTAGGCAGGTCAGACGAGCAGTATCAGGAACAGCTGGTTACTGTGGAGAGAGGTGAGAGCTGGCAATTAGCCAACAGCTGAGCAGCCAGCCCAGAGAAGGAAGGGCTAAGCCAGCCCTGACAGGGCTGTCCTGGCCCAAGTGGGGTGATTGCTTATGCCAGTGTGACAGACTGGGGTTTATATGGTCACAAAACAGACACCCCAAAGCAAAGTACATATTCATTTTTTTTTTATATTTCTAAACATATCCCTTCTATTCTATTAATAACCAGTAGATGGCAGAGAAGGTACACAAACAGAGTCTATATAAGGCCACACACCATGTGACTGGAAATTAAACTACTTCCAGCCATAAAGTCAGTGGTCATATCTCATGCTGTTTGTGTGATTCTTTGCAGGTATGTACTCTAAATTGTTCCTAATCTGTATTAACCTGTGATAGAAAGATTCCTAAACATCTTCAGCAGATGCAGAAAAAGTCTCAGCAGATTTTATGCTATAGTTTTGCTGTAATTAGAAGTTTAGAACAGCATGTGTCAGAAACAAGTGAAAAGTGCATAAGAACATGAAAATACTGCATTAGTCAAAACAAATGTCTATGATAAACACTAAACCTTTCTAAATAGGTATATTTAAACCTGATTTATTGAAAATGGCATAGATTTATAGAAGCACATGTTTTCTGTTATTTAATATAGAAAAAAACCTATTGTATGTAAAGCTTATGTATTGCATCATACAGACATGCAATGTGCACCATCTAGTGGTTAAAAAAGAGTACCACCATGATAATATTTGTATTAAAGCAATGCATTGCTAGTATGATTATTGCACACTTAAAGTGTACCAGAGAGATAAAGATAATTATCTATAACACTGAATAACAGGAATATATATGTTATTAAATATAGTAATGTTCATTGTTATAACTACGTTTTAAAATACTTTAGTTAAAATCGGTATTATATATATTGTTAATGGTTATAAACATGTGACTATAAAAATGTAAAAGATGTATTGTTATGTAAAAATTAAACTACTTCCAGCCATAAAGTCAGTGGTCATATCTCATGCTGTTTGTGTGATTCTTTGCAGTCCACGCCAAGCTGATCACCTTATCTCATCGCGTCTACAATCATCGGCTCTCTTAATTCACATTTTGAGGCCGGTAACATTTTGGGGGCTCGTCTGGGATTCGTTGTGTTACCAGTGAGAAGGAAGCGCGAGACAAACGTGAGCCTGCTACAGAGCTACAAGGAGAGTCGTGAGAGTCGTCTGCCTTGTGAGTGCAAGTCTTCAGATTGCAACAGAGATGGCGTCTCCTCGTCGTGCGCTGATGTGGGATATCCGGAAACAAATTCATCTGCTTAATGAAGAACAGCTGCATAGCCTCGCTATTACGCTGGGAGGTGAAAGAGAAGTGGACGTTCCATCAGTGACTGGTACCAACGAAATGGAACTTGTTGAATTTATTAAAGGCTACTTGAGAAGTGATCAGCTGGAAAAGTTGGAAGATCAAGGTATGTCTTACCTACTCATTATCCAAGACAAGATCAATGAACTAAAACTTAACAAGGAAAGTACACCAACTGTGGACATTGCAACCGCTGCAAAAAAAAAAGTAGTGGGACTGTAAGGACTGAACGGGTATCGGAGGTGGTGAGATTAACTGATGTTGTTGCTTTATTGCCACGTAGAGAATTTAAAATGCATGGTGGTGTAATTTCAGATCATGGTTCGGACATGAGTTACAGTAGCGTGTGCAGACAAATTGACGAGGGTCTAACAGAAAAATTCCCTGAATCTGAAATTATACGCACAGTGTTGAGAATAATCAAACCTGGTAATTTTAAAGATATGTTGACTGACAAAGATGATCTTACTGTTGCTGAATTGAAAAGGTTTTTGAAGTCACATATGAGAGAACGAAGTGGTAATGAGTTATTTCAGGACCTTAGCAATGCTACCCAGCAAGAAAGAGAAACAGCACAACAATTTGTTTACAGGCTAGTGGGGTTAAAACAAAAAGTTCTGTCTACATCACAACATGATAGGCGAGAGCTTAGCTATGACAAAAAACTGGTGCAAGGCATATTCCTTCATACACTGTATCAGGGACTAAATGAGAAAAATTCTAATGTTAGACGAGATATCAAGCCTTACGTGTCTGATTTGACAGTAACGGATGACTTTATCATAGAGCAAGTCACCAGATCAGTTGATGAGGAAACAGAAAGGCAGAGACGCTTAAACAGTGCACCCAAACATAAACCTCTTACTGTTCATTCATCACAGACACCAGGTAATAGTGAAAAAGACACCTTGCAAAAGAGAGTTGAGGGAGATGTTAGAGTAAATCACACTGCATTAATGGAACTAACAACACAGGTCTCTGCTCTCACAAAGAACCTGGAAAAGATGATGAAACTAACTCCTCTTGTTGGAAACCAAATGACTAAGCTACTAACCAATGTTCAAGTTCCAGATACAACTCACTGCAAGCCCAGGTGTGATGATTGCATTAAACGAGAGAGTCAGAACTGCTACCATTGTTTCTACTGTGGTTGGACAGGACACAGAGCGGTTGATTGCTTGAAGAAAAGAAGGCAGTCGGGAAACGACAGACGGTCACTGGGAAAGGGACAACCAGTGACCACCTCAAATGATCTGTCCCATGCTAAGGTAAACAGGGTATTCACCCACCGGTCAACTAGAACACTCTCAAAAGAGAATGGATTCTCCAAACAACACGTAGCACAATTAATTGGAGGAAAATGCCTACTGTCATGTCGGATGAATGGTGTTCCGGTTGACATGTTGATGGATACAGGAGCTCAGGTCAGCATTGTCGGGAAGGCATGGTTAGAAAAGTTTCTACCCAGTGTCTCCATTAGGCACATACAAGATTTACTTTGTGATGACAACTTATCCATTACAGCTGCAAATGGTTCTCTCATTCCATTCATCGGATGGATTGAAGTCTGCCTGGAATTCAAAAGTAGTGGACATGGAAACTCAGCCATTTATGTGCCAATGCTGGTGAGTGACTGCTGTAATGACAATCCAATTCTTGGGTTTAATGTTATCGAAGAATTGATCAGAGAAAACCGTGACCGACCAAACAGCACCCAAAACCTGACTATCTTGCTGAGTGAAGCTATGAAAGTAAGACAGAGTGTAGCGAATAACATTGTCAATGCTGTCAGTTAAGCAACTGACCCAGGAGAAATATTCGATAGTCGTATGGTCAAAGTGGGGAAGAAGGGACTCCAGATTAAAGGAGGCGAGCTCTGTGAAGTCAAATGCAGAATTAGAGCGTGGCCGAAAGGAGGAATCATGCCATTTGAACCACTTCCCGAATATCCAATTGAGGAAGGACTTGAACTATTTCCTTCAGTGGTAAATGTGCCAAATGGGTTCTCTAAACTGGTGAAGATACCTATACTGAACCGTGCTCAACATGACATCTACCTTCCACCCAGAACAGTATTGGGTACCATTTCTCCAGCAGCTGAGATTCTACCATTGTCTCCAAACAAAGACGATGGAAAGGGAATTGACCAGAAGAAAAGGGTGTTTCATGTAAACCAGTTGAATCAAGTGGACACTGGAAATCAGCTACCCACTAACAAATCTGTTAAGTGGCACCCACCTGTCAATTTGGAAGGTCTCTCAGAAGAAGAACAGGAGATAGCGAGACAAATGTTATATGATGAATCAGATGTCTTTGCTCGAGATGAGGGAGACATAGGATGCATCCCTAACCTGAAACTGAGGATAAATCTGAAAGATGAAACTCCTGTCCAGAAACGCTACAATTCGATACCGAAACCCCTATACAAAGAAGTGAAAGAATATATCCAAAACCTTCTTGACCGAGGTTGGGTAACAAAATCTTCTTCCGCATACTCATCACCAGTTGTTTGTGTTCGAAAGAAGGACAGTAGCCTACGACTATGTGTTGACTTTAGGGAGTTAAACCGAAAGACTATCCCAGATAGACATCCACTACCCAGAATACAAGATCTGCTGGATAGCTTAGGAGGATTTACGTGGTTCTCAATCCTGGACCAGGGTAGTGCGTATCATCAAGGCTTTGTGCATGAAGACTCCAGACATCTGACGGCTTTCAGCACCCCCTGGGGACTCCTGGAGTGGAACCGTATTCCATTTGGATTAACGAATGCCCCAGCAGCTTTTCAGAGATGCATGGAGAATGTATTAGAGGGCATCAGAGACAAATGTTGTTCTCCATACTTGGATGACGTACTTTGCTACTCCAAAACTTTTCAGGAGCATGTCAATGATATTAGGCAAGTGCTTAGTTGAATGCGTGAGCATGGTATCAAACTTAGACTGAAGAAGTGTGAACTCTTTAAACGACAGATTCGATACCTTGGACGAATGGTGTCAGAAGAAGGCATAAAAATTGACCCAAAAGATCTTGAAGCGGTATTACATTTGAAAAAGAAAGAACCAAAAACAGTGGGAGGAGTCAGATCTTTGTTAGGATTCCTGAGCTACTACAGGTCCTTCATTCAAGATTTCTCTCGACTTGCTAAACCACTGTATGAAATTTTGCAGAACACTGAGAAAGAATCTGCTACATCCATCCCCAAAAACAATCGGAGGGAATCTACAAAGAAAAACGGGAACAAAGCACAAGTGCCATCTAAAACACTGATTCAATGGACACCCAAACATCAAGCTGTAGTATCCAGACTGGTGGACATGCTAACCAATCCACCAATTCTAGCGTACCCTGATTTTGACTTACCCTTCGTCTTACACACTGATGCTTCCAATGAAGGCCTAGGTGCTGTACTATACCAACGACAAGGAGAAAAACTTCGTGTTATTGGGTTTGGCTCCAGAACATTGACTCCAGCAGAGCGCAATTACCATCTTCACTCTGGTAAACTTGAGTTTTTAGCTCTGAAGTGGGCAGTCTGTGACAAATTCAGAGATTACTTGTACTACGCTCCAACATTCACCGTTTACACAGACAACAACCCATTGACATATGTATTGAGTACTGCCAGACTGAATGCTGTGGGTCATCGCTGGGTTGGGGGGTTGGCTGATTTCCACTTCGATATCAAGTACAGGCCAGGTAAACAGAATGCAGACGCAGATACACTGTCACGATTTCCGGTGGAACTCACGAAGAATCTGAGTGAGTACACAGAGCTTGTACCATCTGAGGTTGTGTCAGCTATGTGGCAAGGGAGCAAAGCTGTTGACGAAGAAGAGGCATTATGGGTGGCTTCATTGACTCTTCACTCAGAAAGTGATGTGGCCGAAGAATTGCTGAAAGGACAGACAATCTGCCCAATGACTCAGGAGAATATCAGAGCATTACAACAAGACGATACCAACATTAGAGAAGTGGTCTGGCTTAAGGAGAACGACTGGATTCCAAACCACAAAGAAAAGGAGAGTATGACCAGCAAAACAAGACGTTTGATACATGAATGGAATAAACTCAGAGTCGATGAAGGAATCCTCTACCGACACTCTGGAACCCGAAAACAGCTAGTTCTACCAGAAAAGTTAAAACCATTGGTCTTAAGAAATCTTCATGATGACATGGGTCACATTGGTACTGACAAGGTAACCCACCTAGCACGTGAACGATTTTGCTGGCCATTTATGCAAAAAGACATTGATGAATATGTGCTGAAGAAGTGCAGCTGCATCAAACGAAAGCGTCCAAATATTACCGAAAGAGCACCTATGGGTTCGATTACTACCAGTTCACCTTTGGAGTTAGTATCCATTGATTATCTTCACTTGGAGAAAAGCAAAGGAGGATATGAGTATATACTTGTAATAGTTGACCATTTCACACGCTTTGCACAAGCGTATTCAACTAAGAACAAATCTGGAAAAACGGCGGCAGAAAAGATCTTTCAAGATTTCATACCACGTTTTGGCTATCCAGAGAAACTCCACCATGACCAAGGAAGAGAATTTGAAAACAACTTATTTCAGACATTGCAACGATTGGCAGGGATTTCTCATTCAAGAACTACTCCATACCATCCACAGGGTAACCCAGTGGAGAGACTGAACCGTACTTTGTTACAGATGCTTCGCACCTTAGAGGAAGAGAAAAAGTCAGATTGGAAAGAACATCTTCCACATATGGTTCATGCATACAATTGCACCAGGCATGAAGCCACAGGATACTCGCCATTCTTTCTATTGTATGGAAGATCTCCTCGTTTGCCAATTGACCTAATGCTCAACCTAAATTTGGAAAAGGAATCAGAAAGTCAACCAACATTTACTCAGAAATGGGCATCTAGAATGCAAGAAGCTTACAAAATCGCATCCGAGAATAGCAAAAAATCATCTGCTAAAGGGAAGAAGTACTATGACAAACAGATAAAAGGAGCACCTCTTCAACCGGGTGATCGGGTTTAGTGCGAAATCTCTCTGAAAGAGGAGGACCTGGTAAACTTCGTTCATACTGGGAAGAATCAGTACACAAAGTGGTAGAAAGAATCAAAGATGGGCCTGTGTACAAAATTCAGCCTGAAAGTGGTAAAAAGACTATTCGAGTACTGCACAGAAATCTTTTACTACCAGTAAATGACCTACCAATTGAAGGACACATTCCAAGAGTACAGATGAAACAAAGACAATCAAGTAACAGAAAGGATACCAGAATGCATGTGGACCAGGAGGAGGAATGTTCAGATGAAGAAAGATGGTATTATCCTTATATACCAGAGACTACAGAAAGTCCTGATTGTATTGTGTCTCAACCAAACTCTCAAAACGTACAGAAAATTCCATTAAGAGTTTCTGCTGAGGAGTTCTATCCTACAACTACCACACCCAATCTTGAACAAGAACAAAATGATGGAACAGTAGTTGGCGACCAAATCTGGGCTACAGATATGGTGGGACTAGACACTGCAGAATTACCCTCATTAAGTCAAGACTTACCTGTGAACCAAGATATGCAAATGGAAAATGATGTTGATGGAGAAGACTCAACTCCTGTCAGAAGATCTACCAGACAAGCTAAGCCTAAAGAGATCTTTACGTATGACACACTAGGTCAGCCAAGATACATACCAAGTTAGATTCACACCATACAAACTCACACAATGCTAGCTACTCCTAGGACATGCCAGGTAGTTAACGTAGCTCCGTGGTGGCAACAAGTACCTATTTGGGTTACTTAAATCACTAAATAGTGTTCAGATACCAATTGAGTTTAATGTCGGGAGCCATTAACTGAAGGAGGGGAGAGTGTGACAGACTGGGGTTTATATGGTCACAAAACAGACACCCCAAAGCAAAGTACATATTCATTTTTTTTTATATTTCTAAACATATCCCTTCTATTCTATTAATAACCAGTAGATGGCAGAGAAGGTACACAAACAGAGTCTATATAAGGCCACACACCATGTGACTGGAAATTAAACTACTTCCAGCCATAAAGTCAGTGGTCATATCTCATGCTGTTTGTGTGATTCTTTGCAGGTATGTACTCTAAATTGTTCCTAATCTGTATTAACCTGTGATAGAAAGATTCCTAAACATCTTCAGCAGATGCAGAAAAAGTCTCAGCAGATTTTATGCTATAGTTTTGCTGTAATCAGAAGTTTAGAACAGCATGTGTCAGAAACAAGTGAAAAGTGCATAAGAACATGAAAATACTGCATTAGTCAAAACAAATGTCTATGATAAACACTAAACCTTTCTAAATAGGTATATTTAAACCTGATTTATTGAAAATGGCATAGATTTATAGAAGCACATGTTTTCTGTTATTTAATATAGAAAAAAACCTATTGTATGTAAAGCTTATGTATTGCATCATACAGACATGCAATGTGCACCATCTAGTGGTTAAAAAAGAGTACCACCATGATAATATTTGTATTAAAGCAATGCATTGCTAGTATGATTATTGCACACTTAAAGTGTACCAGAGAGATAAAGATAATTATCTATAACACTGAATAACAGGAATATATATGTTATTAAATATAGTAATGTTCATTGTTATAACTACGTTTTAAAATACTTTAGTTAAAATCGGTATTATATATATTGTTAATGGTTATAAACATGTGACTATAAAAATGTAAAAGATGTATTGTTATGTAAAAATTAAACTACTTCCAGCCATAAAGTCAGTGGTCATATCTCATGCTGTTTGTGTGATTCTTTGCAGTCCACGCCAAGCTGATCACCTTATCTCATCGCGTCTACAATCATCGGCTCTCTTAATTCACATTTTGAGGCCGGTAACACCAGCAGAAGCCGATGGCCCACTGAAAAGAACCCCCATAACTACAGTTCTTTTAAGTTCGAGTTACTCGCCCTGGTCTAGGCTAGCACCAACAAATTTGCAGAGAATCGCATGGGTGTGGCATTGAAGTCTTTACGGATAACAAGCTTCTGGCATACCTACAAAATGCAAAATTTGGGGGCACTGGAGCAGAGGTGGGCAGCCAGCCTGGCATGGTTTAAGCTGAAAAATCCACTATCGGCCAAGGAAGCTTAATGGGCACGCCAGCGCTCTATTCTGATTTAGATTGGGAAAGCCTGGGGAGGACATAGGAATTGCCCCTGTTCTGCCTGTGTCAGCTGTTCTTTTCACCATTGAAAGTCTTGAAGCTATTTCACAAGCCAAGGCTGTCAAACTGTATGGATGAGAAGAATGAGCATAGATTCAGCAATATGAACCAGGTCTGGTACAGGTACAATGCTACCTCTCATGGAAATACAAGCCCACCTCTGGGAAGTGCCAAAAGTTGCCCCTGTTGCCTGAATCATGCTAAGGCAATGGGATCAGCTGAAATTACAGGACAAGGTACTCTACCATCAGGACCGTATCCCCACCGAGCAAAGGGATATCCTTCAACTTCTGGTGCCCCAGTTACATTTCTTGCAAATCTGTCATGCAAGTTACAACGTGCACAAGGCGGGCATGGAGGGGACGATCCCCATGACAATCACCAACTCCGAACCTTCTTGAATCTATGCTCATTCTTCTCATCCATCCAGTGCACCCTCTAGGTTCCAATACACATTTGTCTTCAATAACTACTTCACCAAATTTGCGGTGGTAGTGCCTACTAAGGACCAGACAGCTGCTATCACTGCAAAACATTTCTGGGAGCACATTGTCCAACCATATAGCTGCCCAAAGTGGATTCTGTCAGACCAAGGCCTGAACTTTGAGTCCACGATAATTACTGAGATCTGTCACATCAGGAAGTATCAGGAAAGCGTCAGTCCGCTGGTAAGATCCATCATTTGGCGTGCAGTGCTGAGGTCCACCAGCAGGTGTCTCCTGGCAGTTTGTAACTGTCAGGAGAGACTTTCCCTGCTGGTGTTATGTCATCATTGGGCCGCAGTTCTGGCGTCTAAGCCCTTGTACACATGGTCGGAGATTCCGTCGTAATGTGCCCGATCGGAGCGTTTTGTCGGATATTCCGACTGTGTGTGGTATGCATCGGACTGTTTCCGTCGGAATATTCGTCGGACCAAATTTTCCAACTTGCCGGAAATATTTTCCGACAAACTGCTTCGATCGGACATACTCCGATCATGTGTAGAGAATTCCGATCGGACAAAGTGCCACGCATGCTCAGATCAAATTCCTACATCAAAGCTATTGGCTACTAGCCTGAACGTAGTCGCATCGTAACGAAATTACGTCATCACGTTCTGAAAGATCGGATTTTCCGACAACTTTGTCCGACCGTGTGTATGCAACAGTTTCGGACAAGATCCGTCGGACAAAATCCGACAGACAAAATCCGACGGATTTGGTTGTTGGAATGTCTGACCACGTCTACAAGGGCTTACAGTGGATGGATCCTGGCAGTATGGAGCAGGCTTATAAATACCTGGCAAGTCCACACATGCTTGCCTTGGTATCTCTGTCCCTGGGCCCTGACCCTGACCTTGACCCTGACCCTGACCATGACCATACATCTGCATCTGACCCAACCTGATCTATTCTGACCCCATCCTGGACCTGTCCCTCCTGTTTGCCTTGGATCCCTGCTCTACAGCCCATCCATCTGTCCTCGCCCTGTCCTGTTGGTTCCCCATCCTTACCCATCTGCTGACCCCCCTGTGTATGACCTCGGCCTGGCTTTTGTTACGATTCTGGTATTTCCTATTATTTGTATATACCTTTGTTGTTTGTGGGTTTGGGTTGGTTGTGCCCTGTAGGGATGAGCCGAACACCCCCCGGTTCGGTTCGCACCAGAACTTTCGAACGGACCCCGCGTTCGAAACGAACGTTAGAACCCCATTGAAGTCTATGGGACTCGAACGTTCGAAATGGAAAGTGCTAATTTTAACGGCTAATATGCAAGATACTATCCTAAAAAGGGTTTGGGGACCTGACTCCTGCCTCAGGGGACATGGGTCAATGCAAAAAAAGGTTTTAAAAACGGCCGTTTTGGCGGGAGCACTGATTTTAATGACGATTAAAGTGAAAAAAAAAGTGAAATATTCCTTTAAATATGGTGCCTGGGGGGTGTCTGTAGTATGCCTGTGAAGTGCCACGTGTTTCCCGTGTTTAGAACAGTCCCTGCACAAAATGACATTAAACGGAAATAACACCATTTAAAACTGCTTGCGGTTTTAATGTTATATCTGGTTCCTGCAATATGGTTGAAAATCATTCAGAAAAATGGCATGGGTAGCCCTCCCTGCCCATTACCAGCCTATTTGGGTCTTGTACGCATATAACCCCGTACCCATATTAAAAAAAGGAAATGCGTGTGGCCCCCCAGGCCCTATATACTCAGAACAGCAGTATACAGGCGGTGCAAACAAGACAGGGACTGTGTAGGTTTGTTGTGTTAAGTTGAATCTGTTTGTAATTTTCAACTGGTACATTTTTAAAGTGTAGCTCCAGTCAAAAAGTACTATTTTTAAGCTTTTTGGAAAACATAGGGAAGGGTTATCACCCCTGTATAATTTGTTTTGTCGTCCATCTTTTTTCATCTCACTTGCTGCTGTCTGATGTTTGTAAGTTGGATGTTAGTAAGTAGGGGCCTGCCCTATATGCTCTGCAGAAATGGCGGAACAAGGTGTTGGTTTTGCCACAACATTGTAAGCCCTGAAAGTGACTCTTGGTGGGCGCTGGAGCGCCCTGCTGTGAACGATTATATCAAGAATTGTAATTACATGCCATTGTTGAACAGTGGTAGAAAAATTGACCTTTGGTGGTTGTGGTGCTGGTGCCACAACACTATAAGTCCTCACCGTTACTCTCGGTGGGCACAGGAAGGGGCCCTCCTGTGAAATATTATATCAAGAATTGTAATTACATGTCCCTGTTAAACAGGGGCAGAAAAATTGGGCCTTAGGCACTGGTGCCATCACACTGCAACCTCTGCCATATACTCTAGTTTTATTGCAGGAATTAGCCCTGCTGCAAAGCATTGCATCAAAAATTGTACTTAAACGCCCCTGTTAAACAGGGGCAGAAAAATTGGGCCTTAGGCACTGGTGCTGGTGCCACCACACTCCAACCTCTGCCATATACTCTAGTTTTATTGCAGGAATTAGCCCTGCTGCAAAGCATTGCATCAAAAATTGTAATTAAACGCCCCTGTTAAACAGGGGCAGAAAAATTGGGCTGCTGGCATCACCCAGAACCAAAAATGTTCTTCCAACATATCAGCGGAGGAGGAAGAGGATAGACAATCAACATAACAGGACAGTCACTCAGCATCAGCATAGGCAGTCTTGAAGGGATGTGGTATTTCAAAAAAAATTATTCGGTTACATCAGCTTCAGGTGCTTGGTAGCTGTGGGTGATCCAAGACTGATTCATCTTGATGAAGGTCAGTCGATCAACTGATTCGGTGGACAGGCGCACCCTGTGATCGGTAACAAAGCCACCAGCAGCACTGAAGGTGCGTTCCGAAAGAACGCTGGATGCAGGACAGGCCAGTAGCTCAATTGCATACTGTGCAAGCTCTGGCCAGTGATCCATCCTCAAGACCCAGTAAGCCAGAGGATTTTCAGTGGGAAAGGTGTCCAAGTCTGACCTTGCCCCTAGGTATTCCTGCACCATGTAAATTAGACGCTGGCGATGGGTGCTGGAACCAATCATACCTTGGGGCTGCGGACTAAAAAATTGTCTGAAAGCATCAGTCAGACGGCCACCTTCTCCACCGCTCCTTCTGACTGATGCCTCAGCAACACGTTGTCCAGGACCAGGAGTTTGTGACCTCACAGTCTCTGGGAACGCGTTGCACAGAGCTTTCTGCAAGGCCTCCCGGAGATGTCTCATCCTCTGCTCCCTCTGCGATGGCAAGATAAGGTCGGCAACCTTACCCTTGTACCGTGGATCAAGGAGAGTGGCCAGCCAGTAATGGTCCCTCTCCTTGATCCGAAGAATACGAGGATCCTTCCGCAGGCTTTGCAGGATCAGGGAGGCCATGCAGCGTAGGTTAGCTGAGGCATTCGGTCCGGAGTCCTCTGGGTCACTAAGGACAACATGATCCGCAGCTACCTCCTCCCAGCCACGTACAAGTCCACGTGTTTCTTGGGACTGTAAATCATCCCTATAAGACTGCTGCTGCTGATGCTGATGCTGAGTGCCAGCCTCCACCTCCATGCTGACACAATCATCCTCCTTCTCCTCTTCCTCCTCCTCACCCTCTTCCTGTGTGATGGGTGGCACAGCAGGAACACTGTCTGGATAAAGGGGGCCTTGAGAGGCAAGGAAGTCCTCCTCTTCCTGCCTCTGTTCTGCCTCAAGTGCCCTGTCCATTATTCCACGCAGCGTATGCTCCAAGAGGTGGACAAGAGGTACAGTGTCACTGATGCATGCACTGTCACTGCTCACCATCCTTGTGGCCTCCTCAAACGGTGACAGGACAGTGCATGCATCCCTGATCATGCCCCACTGGCGTGGTGAGAAAAAACCAAGCTCCCCTGACCCTGTCCTGGTGCCGTAGTCGCACAGGTACTCATTGATGGCCCTCTGCTGCGTGTGCAGCCGCTGCAGCATGGCCAATGTTGAGTTCCATCTGGTGGGCATGTCACATATAAGGCGGTTCTTGGGCAGGTTCAACTCCTTTTGGAGCTCAGCCAGCCGAGCACAGGCATTAAATGATCGGCGGAAATGCACACAGACTTTCCTGGCCTGCTTCAGGACATCATGTAAGCCGGGGTACCTGCCCAAGAACCACTGCACCACCAGGTTAAGGATGTGAGCTACACAGGGCACATGGGTCAGTTGTCCCTGTCGGAGGGCGGAGAGGAGGTTGGTGCCATTGTCGCAAACCACCATTCCTGGCTTAAGCTGGCGTGGCGTAAACCACCTCTCGGCCTGCCCCTGCAGAGCTGACAAAACATCCGCCCCAGTGTGGCTCCTGTCCCCCAAACAAACCAGCGCAAGCACGGCATGGCATCGTTTTGCCTGCGTACTTGCGTAGCCCCTGGAACGCCTACGGAGCACCGCTGGTTCTGAGGACAGAGCACTGGAAGAGGCCATGGAGGAAGAAGAAGAGGAGGGGGTGGAGGAGAGAGGTGTGTCACAACCAATAGTAGCATTTTGGAGGCGTGGTGGCGGAACAACCTCCAACACTACTGCACCTTGTCCTGCATCCTTCCCAGCAGCCAGAAGAGTGACCCAATGGGCCGTGAAAGACAGGTAACGTCCCTGTCCATGCCTGCTGGACCATGAGTCAGCGGTAATATGCACCTTACCGCTGACCGCCCTGTCCAGCGAGGCAAGGACATTGCCTTCCACATGCCAGTAGAGAGCCGGAATCGCCTTCCGTGAGAAAAAGTGGCGTTTGGGGACCTGCCACTGAGGAACCGCACATTGTACAAACTCACGGAAGGGGGCCGAGTCTACCAACTGAAAAGGCAGCAGTTGAAGTGCTAGCAATTTAGCCAAGCTAGCATTCAACCGCTGGGCATGTGGATGGCTGGGAGTAAACTTCTTCCGCCGGTCCAGCAGCTGGGGCAGGGACATTTGCCTGCTATAATCGGATGTGGATGTACCACTAGCAGAGTTCCCGGAAGCACTTGGCTGTGACACACCTAATTCTACACCTTCATTCCTCTCAGAGCAGGTTTCAGAGAGGACTGAAGGTCTAGTGGGGTTGGAGATGCCAGCTGATGAGGAGCAAGGAGAGGTCCGCTTTGTTCTTTGGTGTGGGTCTTTGAGGTACGCTTGCCAACGAGCTGCATGGCAGGTCAACATATGTCTGGTCAAGCATGTGGTGCCCAAGCGGCTGATGTTTTGGCCACGTGAGATACGCTTGAGACATATGTTGCAAATAGCAGCGGTGCGATCTGATGCACTCGTCTCAAAAAAGGCCCACACCAAAGAACTTTTAGAATAATGCGCAGAGGAAGCGCTCTGCGCAGGCGGAGCTCTGCGGTGTGATTCAGTTGGTGTGCTGCCCCTAAGCTGACCCCCAGAGGGCATCCTGCCTCGTTGGCACACAACACCCACTAACTCCTGCAGATGCCTTTTTTATAGAACAGCAGAGTTAAAGGACTATATACAGATGTATACTGTGCTGTGCTGGAAGCACACACAACTTCCAATAACTCCTGCAGATGACAATTGGGCCCAAATAGAGAACAGCTATGTAGGTGGATTATAGCGGTATGTACTGGGTACAGAGCACGCAGACAGCATGCACTATCTCCTGACACTACTGACTGCAAGCTCTATTATTAAAGATGGACCACTAGCTATATAGGTGAGGTGAATATCACGGTGTATACTGCGGTCAGGGCACGCAGACAATAACCAGAAAACAGCAGAGTTAAAGGGGTATATACAGATGTATACTGTGCTGTGCTGTGCTGGAAGCACACACAACTTCCAATAACTCCTGCAGATGACAATTGGGCCCAAATAGAGAACAGCTATGTAGGTGGATTATAGCGGTATGTACTGGGTACAGAGCACGCAGACAGCACGCACTATCTCCTAACACTACTGACTGCAAGCTCTATTATTAAAGCTAGATCACTAGCTATATAGGTGAGGTGAATATAGTGGTGTATACTGCGGTCAGGGCACAGACAGTAACCACTACACAAGAGCAAGATAGGAAATCAGCCAAAAACGATTGGTGTGTAACTGTGTTGAAGGTACACAGAACACCCACTGCTTCAGATGCCAACACACTACACGAGGCCGCCTCAAAGGCGGCCTTATATAGTGTGGGGCGTGCACTACACAGCCTGAGCTATGATTGGCCACAGGCAGGACGCCCGTGGCCAATCATGGCTCTCCTCGCTGCTGGCGCTGCGATTGGCCAAGCATGCGGGGTCACAGTGCATGCTTGGCCAATCATGAGCCAGCAATGCACTGCGCCATCGCAGTGCATTGTGGGCCACACGAATTTTGCCGCAAACGGCCCAAACGTTCGGAATTCGGCGAACGCCCGAACGACCAATGTTCGAGTCGAACGTACGTTCGACTCGAACACGAAGCTCATCCCTAGTGCCCTGTTATATTCACTTACTTCTCACCTATGTAAGTAAACACCATTATTATTCACTTACATGTGTTTCTGGCTTCCTCTGTGCAGTCCACACAGTCTGGTCTACTAATTCCCTGACAGTATACCAAGGCTACCCCTGACCAGACATGGCTGCATTAAGGTGTTACTTGTTAGTCTGCCAATATGGATTTCAATGAAATCATTTATTATTCTCTGCTGGCAGAAGAGGGTGGTGAATATTGTTGCCAGATTTTAAAAGGGTGGACTAGTGACCAGCTGATGGTAACCATCCGATCAGCTCCTTCCCTGGTGGATCAGGGCTACATGTCATTTGAGGATGTACAGCCCTTAATCCAATTATGTGCAAAGACAGCCCTGTCATGTTTTCCCGTAGGAAGTGATGATTTTTCTCCCCCCTTCAATTATGGCCAAGTGGAATCTCTGGTATGATTGTTAGAGGATGATCCAGCCTATTTCATGGAACGTTATTCCTCTTGTTCACAGCAGGTGTAATCTGATTGCATCCATTCAGTGCAATCTCTGGTTAGTCAGGCTGTGTGTGAATCAGCGTTTGTTCAACCTGTGCTACAGGCATAGTTAGATCTCTTGCATTTAGCTAAGCCACAAAATTCCAGCTCTGTCATTGATCACCTGCCTTCCCAAGTATCTATCTCCCCATTGCCTATGGCAACCTCAGCTACAGTTCCTACCACATACTATTACCCAGTCGCTAAGTGTAACACCTATCCTGCCTTCAATCCACCTGCCTCTTCTAGTCCACCTGTAACAATCCCACACAATCCTCCTCCAGCCACTGTTCCTGGTCTTCCTTTTGCCCAGATACTTTCTTTTCTTACAGCCCTGCACCTACGTACAAAGCTGCAGTGGCTGAGCCAAAAAAGAAACAACACAATCCTGCCAGTAACCCAACCTGCCTCCACACCAACCAACCCAGTTCCTGCAACCCAGCCTGAAGTCCCAATTCCTGCAACCTAGTCTGACGTGCCTGCAACCCAGCCTGACATGCCTGCAACCCAGCCTGACATGCCTGCAACCCAGCCTGATGTGCCAGCTTCCTAGTCTGATGTGCCAGCTTCCCAGTCTGATGTGCCAGCTTTCCAGCCTGATGTGCCAGCATTCCAGTCTGATGTACCAGCCTTCCAGTTTGATGTCTCTGCTTCCCAGCCTGATGTGCCAGCCTTCCAGTCTGATCTCTCTGCTTCCCAGCCTGATGTGCCAGCTTCCCAGCCTGATGTGCCAGCCTTCCAGTTTGATGTGCCAGCCTTGCAGTTTGATGTCTCTGCTTCCCAGTCTGATGTGCCAGCTTCCCAGCCTGATTTGCCAGCTTCCCAACCTGATGTGCCAGCCTTCCAGTCTGCTGTCTCTGCTTCCCAGCCTGATGTGCCAGCTTCCCAGCTTGATGTGCCAGCCTTCCAGTCTGATGTGCCGGCCTTCCAGTCTGATGTCTCTGCTTCCCAGCCTGATGTGCCAGCTTCCCAGCCTGATGTGCCAGCCTTCCAGTCTGATGTCTCTGCTTCCCAGCCTGATGTGCCAGCTTCCCAGTCCCATGTTTTGATATTGATGTTCCAGTCTGAAGTCCCCGTGTCTCAGCCTGAAGTTTCATGCCCGTGTCTCAGCCTGAAATTTCGGTGCCCGTGTCTCAGCCTGAAGTTTCGGTGCCCGTCACCCAGTCTGTGGAGTCTGTCATCCGGCCTGTTAAGCCAGTGCCTGTTATTTGGCTTGCTGAACCAGTGCCCGGTGTCCAGCTCGCTGAACCAGGCCCGACACCCAGCCTGCTGGGCCGGGGCCCGTTACCTAGCTTGCTGAGCCGGTGCCTGTGATCCAGCCTGCCCTTATGGTGCTTGCTGTCTGGCCTAAGGTCCCAGTGCCTGCTGCCCAGCCCCAGGACCTGGAGCCTGCTGCCCAGCCCGAGGACCTGGAGCCTGCTGCCCAGCCCGAGGACCTGGAGCCTGCTGCCCAGCCCGAGGACCCGGAGCCTGCTGCCCAGCCTGAGGTGTTGTTATCTGCTGCCCAGCCTTAAGTACCCATGCCTGCTGCCCAGCTCAATGACCCAGAGCCCGCTGTCTGCCCTGATGTACCTGATGTCCTGCCTGAAGAGCCTGTTGCCCAGGCTGACATACCCCATCCAGTGTTCTGCTTGACGCCATAGACTATGGACAATTTCAGCCAGTTGGAGCATCCGGAGGCCGCTCCTTTGAGGGGGGTCCGTCCGCTGGTAAGATCCATCATTTGGCATACAGGGCTGAGGTCCACCAGCAGGTGTCTCCTGGCAGTTTGTAAATGTCAGGAGAGACTTTCCCTGCTGGTTTTATGTCATCATTGGGCTGCAGTACTGGCGTCTACCAGCGGATGGATCCTGGCAGTATGGAGCAGGCAACACTTCCTGTGCTCAGGTGTTACTTGAGGACAATTACTGCAGTCTTATAAATACCCGGCAAGCCCACACATGCTTGCCTTGGTATGTCTCTCCCTGGGCCCTGGCCTTGAGCCTGCTATCCTGACCTTGAGCCTGCATCTGACTTGATCTATTCTGACCCCATTCTGGACCTGTCCCTCCTGTTTGCCTTGGATCCTTGCTCTGTACCCATCCATCCGTCCTCGCCCTGTCCTGTTGGTTCCCCATCCTTACCCATCTGCTGACCCCCCTGTGTATGACCTCGGCCTGGCTTTTGTTACGATTCTGGTATTTCCCATTATTTGTATATACTTTTGTTGTTTGTGGGTTTGGGTTGGTTGTGCACTGTTATATTCACTTACTTGTCACTATGTAAATAAACACCAGTATTATTCACTTACATGTGTTCCTGGCTTCTTCTGTGCCACCTATAGCCACCTATCCGATATTAAGTCCTATTATTAAGTCCACCAGCCACATGCCCTTTTTCTTAATGTTTATGTGATACGGCTAAATGAACGTGGACCTTCTGTTGGGCCCCCTGAATATCTCCTGCTCAGAACACCCAGTTCTTGGGTACAGGTGCATTGGGAAAGGATACAAAAGGCCAAGCAGTTGGTGTTGGACAAGCACAAAGTGATAGCTTCCAATCCTGTTCTGGAAGAGCTACCAATGCGAACACCAAGCACACCAGAGAAAGCAAGCTGGAGCCCAAGTGGGAGCCTGCCCATTACTGGATGGTGGGTCAGCTTTTTCCACCTTCCCCAGTCTATGACCTGGTCTTGGAGGGGCCTGTGAAAAAGAGACTGCATCAAAACATAGTTAAGACCTTGTGTTCTGAATGGTGACTGCCCCAGGTTGACCCACCAATGACCGGGAAGTGTTTTACATCACTGATCTTCTCTTAGTGCCTAAATCTTCAACTGACTGGTTCCTGCCACCCCTCATACACCCAAAACCTAGAGCCAGATGACTTCAATGTCAGGAGCATGGAGGTGCCATCAACCCCATACAGTACCACAGACTATTGATTTATCCGAGGATTTAACTGTGGGTTCAGGTGAAAAGAAAGCAGAAGAATGCAGACCTGGTCCCTAGCCACTTGTGACTCTGCCAAAAATCAGGGGAGCTGAAGCAGTCTAGCCACTGTGCAGTTTGAATGTGTACAGTTATCTGTAAGATATTCTGATTCTGGTGTCTGAAATTGTTTAATATTCTGCCTTAACTCCAGTTGTACTTTTTTATCACAGTAATTGTTGTTACCATGTTGTGATGTCGAGGACAGCATCTGTTAAAGGTAGGGGGGACAGTAGAGTAGGCAGGTACAGTCTACTTTCTCCACTGCAGGTGGCGCTCACTAACAGCGACCTTGTAGCTGGAGAGGGATTCAAGAGGAACATAGTTCCTCTATGGTTTCCTGGGTCACTGGGGAAGCTCTCCGGTTGGATGCTGCCTCCCCCTGTGACTCTGGCAGCCATCTTAGGTCACGCAGAGCCTATGTAAGGCCCTGGCTCCCAGGTTTGGCACGCTTCAAGGAGGTAGCGCAGGGAAAGGTATCCTGTTTGTTAGGGGCAGTGCTAGCGGTGGGGAAAGGTTCCTGATTAAAAGGGAAAGCCTAGGGTCACAACTCCTCTGGACATCCTTGGGCACGAGACAGCCAGGCCACATTCTGCCCTCTTAACAGATGCTGTCAGTCCAACTGAAAGTTGCTCTCTTTACATTGCTGGAAACCGTGAGTGCACCAAGTTGGGAAGTCTTCCACTGGGTTTGTTGTGAACGCTGCACCTCACCTTCATATCAGAAGTACTTTCTCACATAAGTTCAAAATGTACGGAAGCAGAATTTTCTCTTTTATATATATTAAAAAACAAAACATCATAGTAGACAAACAGCTACTCAAACATCATAATAACTATAGAATTTTCAGTTTTGGCAGGAATTCTCTTTTAAAGATAAATCAGTGTATTTTACACTGACTTAATAGGTTAATGATAGCACCTATTCTCAATCACATTGCTCCAGCCAAAAACTATTTGTGCATGTTTCAATAATTTGATTGTACTGAGGTATTAAACTTGACTGCTCCAGCAAAATCTTATCTTGCTTCTTTTCCCATCTGTTCTATTTTTAATTTAACAGAAAAAGAACGCAGTCTCCTTGAGAATACGTAAATGTAAGTGTTTGAAAGCAGTGTCAAACTATTGAAACCCTTTGGTGTTTGACTGCATAGTGTAGTACCCTAGCTTATCTGCAAAAAGGGTTTTGAACTGTAGTGTTATTTTCCTGAAGTATGAAAAATCCACCAGAGATTGAAGAAAAGTCTATTCAATGGATATATACACAAGAGATAAGCATGAGCATCGGCATTAGAAAAGATATTAACCTCTCGGTAATGTATGTTTAATCGACACATATTCAGAATATACAGTATGACCAAGGATTTCATTACACTTAATGGATGGCAATATCATCACATTTACCATTCCCTATTTGCATTAAATTTTATTATTTTCCCTAATAAAGTCATGAAAAAAAAATCAAAGGCATAATACATTCAGCCCTGGTTCTCACTGGTGTCATTTCAGATTCGAATTGGGCCACATAAAATTGCATGACAAAGGAAATCACATTAATGTCAATGGTGCTTGTTCACATCAATGCAACACAACTGTGATGTGACTTTGGGGAAGGGTTACTTTATTGCGCTGAAAGTGTGATTCTTGACTCTATAGACTTTGATGCGTTTTTTTCCATAGAATATTTTCCTCTTTCTCTTCCAGAAATCGCAGTAGTATAAAAAAAATGCATAAAACATAAAAAAAGCATAAAAAATGTGTCAAAAGTCATTTGCTCTACATAATCGCATTGGAAATGGGATGAAATCACAGTTGCACCAGTGTGAACTAAGCCTCATTAAAATGTTAAAATTGCATACATAAAAGCCTAAGCCCCTGTACACGCGGTCGAAGATTTCGACAACCAAATCCGTCGGATTTTGTCCGTCGGATCTTGTCCGAAACTGTTGCATACACACGGTCCGACTAAATTGTCGAAAAATCCAATCTTTCAGAACGTGATGATGTAATTTCGTTACGATGGGACTAGATTCAGGCTAGTAGCCAATAGCTTTGATGTAGGAATTTGATCTGAGCATGCGTGGCACTTGGTCCGATCAAAATTCTCTACACATGATCGGATTACGTCCGACCGGCCCAGTTGGTCGGGAAATATTTCCAACATGTTGGAAAATTGGATCCGACGGAGATTCGGACGGAATCAGTCCGATGCATACCACACACAGTCGGATTATCTGACGACACAGTCCGATAAAACGCATTCCGACGGATTCTCCGACCATGTGTACGCGGCATTAGAAAAGTATAATGCAACAATTTGGAAACCAGAAAATATACACAGAATGTATAATTAGGCATTTTTAATGCAGGGCAGCTCAGTGTACTGAAATTAAGTTTTACTATATTGGTTACAATGAGAAGGTAAGATTTAAAGTACAGCTTTCCTAAATGTGAAGTTGTTAAGTACACATGTACTTAGATGATGGACATTTAACTCTTTACATATTTTTAACAAGCTGTAAAATGGCTATAACCAAGTATTCACTTTCCTCTGGTGCTCATTGTACCGTAAAGTAATTAATTCTCAAAGATCACAACAAAGACTGAAGCCAGGTCTCAGATTTCTAACACAAACAGAGATTGGTGCAAGTATATGGGATCAATGGGGGGGGGGGGTAAAGTTCACAAAAGGGGGGGGGCTAAAGTTCACATGAGGCAAATTGTGCATAAACAGAAAACGTCCTAATGTAGAAAGTCCATATATGGTAAAGTTCACTTTCATGGCAGCTTGGTCTGGAGGCAAGAAGCAACTCTATATTGAAACAAGGAGGGAGGACTATTAGAAGTCTGAGAAAATGATCTGAGCATGGTCTCGACAAGCACAGTATCCCCAGACATTTTCTAGAGTTCCATAAGTCATCTTCAGGCTTGTCAATATGGGTAATAAAATCCATTCCTAAGACTTTCCCAGAGGCAGAGCATTTTAAACGTCTCTGCCAAAGGCAAAGCTTTTGGCTTTATACCCTTGACACCCTGGCATCTGGTGGCCTGAGAAACTGGAGGTCAACACCCTCCTCTAACTCACCTGTATTATGTCTTTTGCCCATAGGTCCTTTGGTTTAGTTGTATACCACACCTGGTAATAATTCACTATATACACAGGTTTCTCCTTTTTGTCTTTTTTTGTTTTTAAAAAAATCCAGCTACATATTCTACTTATATGATTATGTTATAGGTTTTATGCATGCAAGTTACATAATCATGACTTTATATTATTAATATATCTTTGCTTTAGGTACACATTTTACTTCACATGGGACCCTTAAGGTCTGTAACCAGATTTTCCAATTGTATATATATATATATATATATATATATATATATATATATATATATATGCACAGTATCTCGCAAAAGTGAGTACACCCCTCACATTTTTGTAAATATTTTATTATATCTTTGCATGTGACAATGCTGAAGAAATTACACTTTGCTACAATGCAAAGTAGAGTGAGTGTACAGCTTGTATAACTGTACATTTTCTGTACACTCAAAATAACTCAACACACAACCATTAATGTCTAAACCCCCTGCAACAAAAGTGAGTACACCCCTAAGTGAAAATGTTCAAATTGGGCCTGAAGTGTCAATATTTTGTGTGGCCAGCATTATTTTCCAGCACTGCCTTAACTCTCTTAGGCATGGAGTTCACCAGAGCTTCACAGGTTGTCACTGGAGTCCTCTTCCACTCCTCCATGACACCATCAAGGAGCTGGTGGATATTAGAGGGCTTCAGCTTAAGGATGCCCCACAGATCCTCAATAAGGTTTAGATCTGAAGACATGCTTGGCCAGTCCATCACCTTTACCCTCAGCTTCTTTAGCAAGGCAGTGGTTGTCTTGGAGGTGTGTTTGGGTTGTTATCATGTTGGGATTCTGCCCTGTGGCCCAGTCTCCAAAGGGAGGGGATCATGCTCTGCTTCAGTATGTGACAGTACATGTTGGCGTTCATGATTCCCTCAATGAACTGTAGCTCCCCAGTGACGGCAGCCCCAGACCATAACACTCCCACCACCATGCTTAACTGTAGGCAAGACACACTTGTCTTTGTATCCCTCACCTGGTTGCAGCCACACACGCTTGTCACCATCTGAACCAATTAATGTTATCTTGGTCTCATCAGACCACAGGAGATGGTTCCAGTAATCCTTGTCCTTAGTCTGCTTGTCTTCAGCAAACTGTCTGTGTGCTTTCTTGTGCATCATCTTTAGAACAGGCTTCCTTCTGGAACAACAGCCATGCAGACCAATTTGATGCAGTGTGCGGCGTATGGTCTAAGCACTGACAGGCTGAAACCCCACCCCTTCAACTTCTGCAGCAGTGCTGGCAGCACTCATATGTCTATTTCACAAAGACAACCTCTGGATATGACGCTGAGCACATGCACTCAACTTCTTTGGTCGACCGTGGCGAAGACTGTTCTGAGTGGAACCTGTCCTGTTAAACCACTGTATGGTCTTGGCCACTGTGCTGCAGCTCAGTTTCAGGGTCTAGGAAATCTTCTCATATCCTAGGCCATCTTTAAGTAGAGCAACAATTCTTTTTTCAGATCCTCAGAGAGTTCTTTGCCACGAGGTGCTATGCTGAACTTCCAGTTACCAGTATGAGAGCGTAAGAGCGATAACACCAAATTTAACACACCTTCTCCCCATTCACACATGTGACCTTGTAACATTAATGAGTCATATGACACTAGGAGGGAAAATGGTTAATTGGGCCCAATTTGGACATTTTCACTTAGGGGTGTACTCACTTTTGTTGCCAGCAGTTTAGACATGAATGGCTGTGTGTTGAGTTATTTTGAGTGGACAGCAAACTTACACATAAAGCTGTACCTTCCCTACTTTACATTGTAGCAGAGTGCAATTTCTTTATATATATATATATATATATATATATATATATATATATATATATATATATTTATTTTTTTACTATTTTTTTTTTTCATAATTTTCTTATTCAACATATATTCTTATTGTTTATATAGAACCTCTGATTATATTTCTTGGTATCTTGCTCAGTGGTAGATGCCTTTTCAGTGAATTCACAGCAAACAGGACCTTTAGTTTAAGGGCATGGTAGCCCACTTTTATTAAAAGGAACAAAATAAAGGAAAGTTCATACATGCACTTGGATGCCCACACATGGGTTCTTCTCCCAAAAACAATAACAAATGAAAAATGCCAATCAACCTGGCTCTTAAGGCTCGCTCAGCCTTGGACGCAGTACTTTGCTGTTCAGGCCTTCCACTTCAGGCTCTCATCTGATCTGTCTCCTTGGACACATACAGCTTAGGCGCACACAGTGTCTATCTTGAAAGCAGCCCCTCACTGCTCTGATCCTCAGACTTGGGTTTCTGGCTTCCACTACTGCACACCTGCACTCTCTGGACTCCTCGGGAGGGTGGAGCCCAGAACCCTAATCCTGACTCTGCTATAAGCCCAGGACCCACCTGCTCAATCAACTAGCCAGACTCCTGGCTGTTCCCAAAACTTGGTCCCAGGATTGGAGATTCCGTCCCACCCATAACGCTATGGAATTTCCGGGCTTGAGGTCCTCAACTGGATTTTACAAACTTTGGAGGAAACTGATAAAACAGATTCCTCCACATTAAATACCCCTGGAGCCCCTCAATCTACCTATTTACCCTGGGTGACAATTACTAGGACAAGGAACTGTATTGTCACAATTCACAATATATATATATATATATATATATATATATATATATATATATATATACACATACATAAATGTATATATACACTGCTATCAATTCTACACATGCAGGTTCTTTAATACATTATTGAATTGTGAGATTGATTTAAGTATTTACATGCCCTAGACATTTATTACCTTCTTGTTTCTATATTTTATATCTCATGATCTACTTTTTACATATTTTTACATATGTTATTTCGTTATTTATCCTTTTTAATTTGCATCATATTGTGTTGTTCTTGTATTTGTCGATTATCGCTTTAATTGAACATCCTCCAGCCACTGCTGGGCCCTGTGGTCCGCCGACCTGACAGCCCATATAAGCCCCCTTCTAACATAGCACCTACTTGACCTGAAGAAAGAACATATGTTCCACAAACGCAGGCCAGCCATATCCTTACGTCACGTCCGGTTGTGACGTCACTTGATTTCCAAGGACCAGGACACACTGAGAGCCTATGGCATCCTTGAGAGTTGGGACCCCAGACATTCTTTTCCACAACGATGAGACTGGATTTCGTGCAGACAAGGGTCCTATTTTTGTGAATAATACTCTTTTACCTTTATTACAGTTATTCCATTGCTACACTCCCATTAACTGGATTTTGCCTTGCACATGACTGGATGATTGAACATTCACATGAAATGAAAAATGTTTACTCCTTTGACACTTTAGTAAATGAACCATCATACTTCTTTGTGTGTTTAATGTTTTTGTATTATTTAGCCACAGAATGTGTTCTGTATAGAATTGCTCAGCATTTTTTAAGTGCATGGCCCATGAGAAAAGCAAATCATCAAATCCATGTTTAACCACTTTCAGACCGGACCATTTTGCTGGTCAATGACCAGAGGTCTTTTTACAATTTGGCACTGCGCTGCTTTAACTGGTAATTGCGCGGTCATGCAATGTTGTACCCAAACAAAATTTGCGTCCTTTTTTTCCCACAAATAGAGCTTTCTTTTAAAGGTATTTGACTGACTCTGCGATTTTTATTTTTTGCGATATAAATGTAAAAAGACCGCAAATTTTGAAAAAAAATGATATTTTCTACTTTTTGTTATTAGAAAAATCCAATAAACTCAATGTTAGTCATACATTTAGGCCAAAATGTATTCAGCCACATGTCTTTGGTAAAAAAAAGTCAATAACTGTATATTTATTGGTTTGCGCAAAAGTTGTCACATCTACAAACTAAGGTAAGTTTTCTGGAATTTACGCAGCTTTTAGTTTATGACTGCCTATCTCATTTCTTGAGGTGCTAAAATGGCAGGGCAGTACAAACCCCCCCCCCAAATGACCCCATTTTGGAAAGTAGATACCCTAAGGAAATTGATAAGAGGCATGTTGAGCCCATTGAATATTTTATTTTTTTGCCTCAAGCGATTGAATAATGACAGAAAAATTTTTTTTTTTTTTTTTTTTACACAAAGTTGTCACTAAATGATATATTGCTCACACATGCCATGGTTATATGTGGAATTGTACCCCAAAATACATTCTGCTGCTTCTCCTGAGTATGGGGATACCACATGTGGTCGACTTTTTGGAAGCCTAGCCGCGTACGGGGCCCCGAAAGCCAAGCACCGCCTTCAGGATTTCTAAGGGCATACATTTGTAATTTCACTCCTCACTACCTATCACAGTTTTGAAGGCCATAAAATGCCAAGATGGCACAAAACCCCCACAAATGACCCCATTTTAGAAAGTAGACACCCCAAGCTATTTGCTGAGAGGCATGTTGAGTCCATGGAATATTTTATATTTGGCACAAGTTGCGGGAAAATTACAAACTTTTATTTATTTATTTATTTTTTTCACAAAGTTGTCACTAAATGATATATTGCTCACACATGCTATGGGCATATGTGAAATGACACCCCAAAATAAGTTCTGCTGCTTCTCCTGAGTACGGGGATACCACATATGTGGGACTTTTTGGGAGCCTAGCCACGTACGGGGCCCCGAAAACCAAGCACCGCCTTCAGGCTTTCTAAGGGCGTAAATTTTTGACTTCACTCCTCACTACCTATTACAGTTTTGAAGGCCATAAAATGCCAAGATGGCACAAAACCCCCACAAATGACCCCATTTTAGAAAGTAGACACCCCAAGCTATTTGCTGAGAGGCATGTTGAGTCCATGGAATATTTTATATTTGGCACAAGTTGCGGGAAAATTACAAACTTTTATTTATTTTTTATTTTTTTTCACAAAGTTGTCACTAAATGATATATTGCTCACACATGCTATGGACATATGTGAAATGACACCCCAAAATAAGTTCTGCTGCTTCTCCTGAGTACGGGGATACCACATATGTGGGACTTTTTGGGAGCCTAGCCGCGTACGGGGCCCCGAAATCCAAGCACCGCCTTCAGGCTTTCTAAGGGCGTAAATTTTTGACTTCACTCCTCAATACCTATTACAGTTTTGAAGGCCATAAAATGCCAAGATGGCACAAACCCCCCCCCCCCCAAATGACCCCATTTTTGAAAGTAGACACCCCTAAATTTAGGGGTACACTAGTGAGACTCACAGGTAAAAAAGCACCTAGGCTGTCAGCGACTGTATCAAAACGCTACAAGAAAAACTGTTAGCGATCGCAGGGATCAGGCCTGACTCTGCAAACGCTGCAGTTATGTGTGTTGTGTTTTGTAAGTGACAGTGATCGATCGATACTGCACTTGGGTGGGCTGGTCTGGGCTTCGCGGAGGGGCTAAACGCAGGTGCTTGCAGGTATCTGGGCTGATCCCGCTAACAATGCGTTTTGGGAAACCTAAACTGCTGGCGACGCTAATATAGATCTGATCAGATACTATATTACTAAGGGAGGTGTATGCTTTGTGCGTGGGTGTTAGCGGTACTGGCACTAACTTGATGCTGCCTGGGGCGACGCAGACCTTATCTGACCCTCAAACTTATATCACCCGCCGGGTGATCAGGGGGTTAAACCTTTATTAGGTAATAAATGGCGGGTGCCCTGAAACTATAAAAAAATAACTAACCAACCAGCGTCACCTGTAACAGTTATATGGTGATCACTGGTGAAAGGGTTAACTAGGGGGCAATCAGGGGGCTTTATGCGGTAGTATATGGGGGTCCCTGGCGCTATAAAAAGCTGCGGCGAACCTAAATACCTACCTGCCTAACGAGCATCACCTGTGACACTAATACAGCGATCAGAAAAACGATCGCTTATTAGGCTGGGTTCACACTGGAGCGATGCGGGAACGCCACGAATCCGCGGCGGGTTCCCGCATCGCATGCCTCCCGGCGGCAGTTCACACTGCCCTATGCGAACTGCTGGGAGTGTCAGTGAAATGTTAATGACACCCCCAGATCAGTTCGCATATCGCAGTGCGATCTGCAAACTCGGATCGCATGGTGTGAACACCCAGGCGATCCGATTCTGCTGCGGACCAAAAAAAGGGTCCCGTGCGAGTTTGCGGCGGGTGCGGCGGGTGCGGCGCGAATTCAGCCATACTATCTGTATGGCTGAACTCGAATCGCACAGAGATCGGATGTGATTTTTCACTGCAGTGCGGTGCGAATCACATCCGTTCTCATAAACCGCTGCAATATGAACCCAGCCTTAGTGACACTGGCGACGGGGGGTGATCACGGGGTTAAACCTTTATTGGGGGGGTTAGGGGGGTACCTTAGAACTAAAGGGTGCTAACCCTAACTGCCCTAACAGTTATTACAGTCACAAATAACACCCGCCGGGTGATCAGGGGGTTAAACCTTTATTAGGTAATAAATGGCGGGTGCCCTGAAACTATAAAAAAATAACTAACCAACCAGCGTCACCTGTAACAGTTATATGGTGATCACTGGTGAAAGGGTTAACTAGGGGGGAAATCAGGGGGCTTTATGCGGTAGTATATGGGGGTCCCTGGCGCTATAAAAAGCTGCGGCGAACCTAAATACCTACCTGCCTAACTAGCGTCACCTGCGACACTAATACAGCGATCAGAAAAATGATCGCTTATTAGGCTGGGTTCACACTGGAGCGATGCAGGAACGCCACGAATCCGCGGCGGGTTCCCGCATCGCATGCCTCCCGGCGGCAGTTCACACTGCCCTATGCGAACTGCTGGGAGTGTCAGTGAAATGTTAATGACGCCCCCAGATCAGTTCGCATATCGCAGTGCGATCTGCAAACTCGGATCGCATGGTGTGAACACCCATGCGGTCCGATTCTGCTGCGGACCAAAAAAAGGGTCCCGTGCGAATTTGTGGCGGGTGCGGCGGGTGCGACGCAAATTCAGCCATACTATCTGTATGGCTGAACTCGAATCGCACAGAGATCGGATGTGATTTGCACTGCAGTGCGGTGCGAATCACATCCGTTCTCATAAACCGCTGCAATGTGAACCCAGCCTTAGTGACACTGGCGACGGGGGGTGATCATGGGGTTAAACCTTTATTGGGGGGGTTAGGGTACCTTAGAACTAAAGGGGGCTAACCCTAACTGCCCTAACAGTTATTACAGTCACAAATGACACCAATGCAAAAAAAAAATGCAATTGGTGTCACTGTGACTGGGGGGGGGGCAGGGGTGATTGGGGGGGTGATCGGGGGGTGAAGGGGGGGTGAGAGTGTGCCTGGCATGTTCTACTGTGTAGTGTCGTGTTGGTGCAACTCACCGATCCTCTCTCCTCGGTGCCGGAACGAAAAATACCGACACGGAGGAGAGATTACATCACTTCCTCTGCCTGTGTTTACATTACAGGAGAGGAAGTGATGTCACGCCTCACTTCCATTCGTCAGGAGTGATCGCGAGGGGGTGGCCATGAACGAATGGCCGCCCCCTCATCCCGGATCGCTCCTGAACGGATACCGACCGCCGCTGGCACTGGGGGGGCCCGATCGGGCCCCCCACCCGCGGGAAGGCAGGGATGTACAGGTACGCCCATATGCCTGCCCGTGCCATTCTGTCGACGTATATCGTCGTGCGGCGGTCGGCAAGTGGTTAAGATGCATATGCCTTTTTAGAGCAAGCCAGTCCCCAAGAATCCTGTCTGAATTATACTCCATTTAAAATGTAATTTTATCTCCCTGCAAATGTAACTTACAGTTCTTTTATATCTTCACTGTCAAATGTATTTGTTATGAGTCACACTGCCTTGATTTGAAATCTCACTTTAGCATTATGCATTCTTATGTAAAGAGAGATTGAAATCACCTTTCCCTGACAACATCTTTCCAAGTGTTACAGAGGCCATGCTGTCACATCATGTCCGGGCCCTATACACCTGTCTTTACTAGGTTAACACAGATTTATTTTGGTACATTTTTCTAAGTATAAAAATTGACTTGTTTATACCAGCAACAGATAGTAGCAAGTAGCCATTCAGAGGTGGTAGGACAATACAATCCCAATTTACAAACAGGTAATATCAGCAAAGGGCCCAACAGGAGTACTGGTGGAATTGTGCAAATATACCCAGGTAAATACAGTTATTAATGAAATCAAGTTGCAGTGGCCCTGAGGATGTCCATCTTTGTATCAGAGATCTTAAGACAAGATCAGTGATGATGGGGAAAACCTTCAGCCATTGTCCATCTAGTCTAGAACACAGATTTTCACCAGCAGAAACTGTGGTGTGGCAAGGGAATTCAGAGTCAGCCTATCTACTCAGCCTATCTGCGTCTTGGTCCAAGTAGCTTTTAATCTGCCATGTAGCCTCAAATGTAACTACCTAAGTGGCCGGCAGATAGCCAACCTAGCTCTAGCTTATGTTGGTTATTGAGCCCAGAGCTGAAACTAGCAATAGCATCACAGACCAGAAGGGACAGGGTTAACTAAAACAACAAGAGCTGCATATAAACTCTATTTAAATAAACAGGTTCATCTACAACATACAGCAAGGTGACTACTACATGCCACAACACAGTCACACTTTCCTAATAATCCTTGCATCTGGCCTGGATTCAGCATAAGCTCTGCCATGGGCAGAACATTCGGTCTCAGATTCTCTACCTCTCTTTACTTCCTCCTTACAAGGTTTTCAACCCAACAACCCAGAGACAGGAAGTGCTAAACATAATTCATTCTGCGTTAAGCAGCACAGTTATTCACAAATACAGACAGTAGAGGTTAGCAGATCCCTACACAGGTCTTGAGGACTGCTGGGCTCATCTCTCTGTCACTTTGCTCTCTTCTGCTATTAACATGATCATTGCACAGCACCACAACCTATTGGTTCATGGTTGTAATACTATGCATGTCATGATATGCTGTGTACAGTACAAAATAATATAATAATTAAAAAGCCCCATGGGTCCCTCCAGTTCTTTCTTTTATTACATTTTATTCTGCTTCCACCAGCCATAATTAAGAGACTTAAGCTGGGTATACACGCAAAGATTTTTATTTATGTAAAATATTTTTTTTATTTAACCGCTTCCCGACCGGCGCACGCCGATGTACGTCGGCAGAATGCCACGGACAGGCAAATGGGCGTACAGGTACATCCCTTTAAAATTGCCGCCGTTCCATCATGTGTGCACTGCCGGCGGCACACTCGTGCACCGGTCAGGACCTCCGTGAGTCTGATCGCGGGTTTCACGGACTCGATCGCGGCAGGGATACCTGCGATCGTCTCGCGGGGAGGAAGAACGGGGAGATGCTAAAGTAAACAAGTTTTTCCCTGTTCTTCCTAACAACACTGACACTGATCGCTGCTCCCTGTGATTGGAACAGAGATCAGTGATGTGTAAAACACAGCCATGCCCCCCACAATTAGCAACACACCCCTAGGACACACTTAACCCCTACACTGCCACCTAGTGGTTAACCCCTTCACTGCCAGTGTCATTTACACAGGAATCAGTGCATTTGTACAGCACTGATTTCTGTATAAATGACAATGGTCCCAAAAATGTGTCAAAAATATCCAATGTGTGCGCCATAATGTCGCAGTCACAATAAAAATCACTGATCGCCGCCATTACTAGTAAAAAAAAAAAATTATAAAAATGCCATAAAACTATCCCTTATTTTGTAAACGCTATAACTTTTGCGCAAACCAATCAATAAATCGCTTATTGCATTTTTTTTACCAAAATAATGTATAAGAAGTCGTATTGGCCTAAACTGAGGGAAAAAAAATGTTATACATTTTTGGGGGATATTTATTATAGCAAAAAGAAAAAAAGAATGCGTTTTTTTCAAAATTGTCTGTCTTTTTTTGTTTATAGCCCAAAAAATAAAAAACTTCAGGGGTTATCAAATACCACCAAAAGAAAGTTCTATTTGTGGAAAAAAAAGGATGTCAATTTTGTTTGCGAGCCATGTCGCACGACCGCGCAATTGTCAGTTAAAGCAACGCAGTGCCGAATCGCAAAAAAGTGGTCTGTTCTTTGGCCAGCAAAATGGTCCGGGGCTTATGAGGTTAAAATTTTATGTAAAAAAACGGACAGATCCCCACATCTACACAAGCAATGTGGATGTAGATATCTCCTCTGCAGTGCAATTGTATTCTAACAGTGGGGGTTCTAACCCTGTCCCATCCCGTCAGAATACACAGAACAGTGACCAGCTTCTAATGAACAGAGGAGTACACACATACCAAAAGTTTCTCGAATTTCAGCTTTATGCTATTTACATAAAAAAATAACTTTTAGGGTTTTTTAATGAATACAGAGCTGAATTATTTATTGTATCTTTTATCTGCTTGGAGTTCAGCTTATCGTATACTGGACATAAAACAAATAATTTATATTTCAGCCACTGAAGATTAAATAGTTAGCCTGCATGGGTCATAGCCTCCTGACAAATCCAATCTCCCATCTTGGCATCCCATATAACCTTGCAGAAACCTTTGCCATCAGCGTTATGTCAGCTTGGAGCTATTCCTACCTACCTGTATAAATTCTTCAACACTGATCACCATAGACTTACCTCTACCCTTTATTTTGAGACAATTTTTACATGACTGAGCATCGTTAGTGAATGACAGCTGATTGCAAGTGAAAAACATTTTGAAGGTGTGGGGCAGAGGGTTGAACCCTGGGCCCTCTATTCTATGGGGTCGCATCAGTGACCATCTTAATTCCCCCTTATTTGTTCATGATTTTTTTTATTAAGCTGTTACATTTCTATTTTACCTGTTCATCCGCCCTCTACAGATTTCACATTTACAAAATGTTTAACGTATTCAAATAGAGCATTAGGTTTGACAACTTTTTGGCAGAATATGCCAGAATATGCCTCTTGGCTACGTTCTCTGATGTCAGGCTGTGGGTGTACCGACTAAGAAAGAACACCAGTGTACCTTAGCGTTATGCTTCCTTTCCTATAAATATTTATTTTTAGGATTATTTTCCTCCCTCATAATGGTTGTTATAAGCAACAGAAAAGTTGGCTTTGTGATAGAACAAAGTGCCAAATCGAGTAGTTATCAGAAAGCAAACATGCAGATACAAGTTACTGAGCAAGACAACGGTTTATGTTTAAAATAAACATATAAAATAAAATATATAAATAAAATAAATCATCAATAATAAATAAATAAATAAAATAAAATAAAACATATAAAATTAAATATAAAATAAATATATGTTTAAAATAAAGCAGGGTCCCCCTGTCCCTTCTGTATTGAACTGTACTGTAATTGTGCTAGACAATGCTTTATGTTTAAAATAAACATATAAAATAAAATATATAAATAAAAGAAATCATAATAAATAAATAAAATAAAATAAAACATATAAAATTAAATATAAAATAAACATATGTTTAAAATAAAGCAGGGCCCTCCTGTCCCTTCTGTATTGAACTGTACTGTAATTGTGCTGGACAATGCTCTATGTTTAAAATGAACATATACAATAAAATATATAAATAAAAGAAATCACAAATAATAAATAAATAAATAAAATAAAACATATAAAATTAAATATAAAATAAACATATGTTTAAAATAAAGCAGGGCCTTCCTGCCCCTTCTGTATTGAACTGTACTGTAATTGTGCTAGACAATGCTTTATGTTTAAAATAAACATATATAATAAAATATATAAATAAAATAAATCAAAAATAATAAATAAATAAATAAAATAAACATAAAATTAAATATAAAATAAACATATGTTTAAAATAAAGCAGGGCCCTCCTGTCCCTTCTGTATTGAACTGTACTGTAATTGTGCTAGACAATGCTTTATGTTTAAAATAAACATATACAATAAAATATATAAATAAAAGAAATCACAAATAATAAATAAATAAATAAAAGAAAACATATAAAATTAAATATAAAATAAACATATGTTTAAAATAAAGCAGGGCCTTCCTGCCCCTTCTGTATTGAACTGTACTGTAATTGTGCTAGACAATGCTTTATGTTTAAAATAAACATATATAATAAAATATATAAATAAAATAAATCAAAAATAATAAATAAATAAATAAAATAAACATAAAATTAAATATAAAATAAACATATGTTTAAAATAAAGCAGGGCCCTCCTGTCCCTTCTGTATTGAACTGTACTGTAATTGTGCTAGACAATGCTTTATGTTTAAAATAAACATATACAATAAAATATATAAATAAATCATAAATAATAAATAAATAAAATAAAACATAAAAAATTAAATATAAAATAAACATATGTTTAAAATAAAGCAGGGCCCTCCTGTCCCTTCTGTATTGAACTGTACTGTAATTGTGCTGGACTATGGTTTATGTTTAAAATAAACATATACAATAAAATATATAAATAAAATAAATAATAAAAAAATAAATAAATAACTAAAATAGGATAAAACATAAAATGAAATATAAAATAAACATATGTTTAAAATAAAGCAGGACCCTCCTGTTCCTTCTGTATTGAACTGTACTATAATTGTGCTGTCCCCCCTCTACATTGTAAAGCGCTGCGTAAACTGTTGGTGCTATATAAATCGTGTATAATAATAATAATAAAATACACTACACTCTAATATCCATTCACATGTTAAAACATAGTTAACCCACCATGCTGTAAGTGTCTAAAAGCACTGAAAATGTTGGATATAAAAACCAGATTTTTTTAAATTAAGAAAGTCACAAGGTCTCTGCTGAAAAGAATGGCGGCTGGTCAGCTAAAGTAGCTTCACTAGCTGTACATTGTACCAATACATCAGTTCTCGTCATGTTAACGCAGTATTAAACCCAAAAGCAAACATTTTATATATTGCAGCTTACCAATTCCTAGATGTGATGGCTGCATTCGTTTTATATTTTAGGCTTCCTTTCTTTTATTTTCACATGGTAATCCTGCCAGTAAGTCTGTTGTTTTAAAACAGAACAAGTTGTACTACATAGACTATATTGCCAAAAGTATTGGGACACCTGCCTTGACACATACATGAACTTTAATGGCATCCCAGTCTTAGTCCGTAGGGTTCAATATTGAGTTGGCCCACCCTTTGCAGCTATAACAGCTTCAACTCTTCTGGGAAGGCTGTCCACAAGGTTTAGGAGTGTGTCTATGGGAATGTGTGACCATTCTTCTAGAAGCACATTTGTGAAGTCAGGCATGGATGTGGAAGAGAAGGCCAGTCTCCGCTCTAATTCATCCCAAAGGTGTTCAATTGGTTTGAGGTCAGGACTCTGCACAGGCCAGTCAAATTCCTCCACCCCAAACTCACTCATCCATGTCTTTATGGACCTTGCTTTGTGTACTGGTCTAAATCATTTGGTGGAGGGAGGATTATGGTGGGGGGTTGTTTTTCAGGGGTTGGGCTTGGCCCCTTAGTTCCAGTGAAGTGAACTCTTAAGGGGTCAGCACACCAAGACATTTTGGACAATTTCATGCTCCCAACTTTGTGGGAACAGTTTGAGGATGGCCCCTTCCTGTTCCAACATGACTGCGCACCTCAACCTGATAGAGCACCCTTGGGATGAATTAGAGCAGAGACTGCAGGCCAGGCCTTCTCATCCACATCGGTGCTTGACCTTGCGCTTCTGGAAGAATGGCCAAACATTCCCATTGACACACTCCTAAATCTTGTGGACAGTCTTCCCAGAAGAGTTGAAGCTGTTATAGCTGCACAGGGTGGGTCCACTCAATATTTAACCCTACGGACTAAGACTGGGATGCCATTAAAGTTCATGTACATGTAGAGGCAGGCACCCCAATGCTTTTGGCAATAAAGTGTATGTTGAGAACCATTTAGCACAGACAGGGGTGCTTACAATGATCATCTTTTATTTATGCAAAACCTTTATCACAAAAAGAAACAAAAGTGTTGCTGTAACTGCTTACAAAGTGTTAGTAGGAGTTTGTCTTCAATGTATTTAAATCTTCTAGCACATCTAACACTCCCCTCCCCCAGATAAACAATGCTGCTGCCCAAAGGTGTCTTTGTTGCTCTTTCATCCAGAGTATTTGCACTCAAATAAAAGAAGTGTGCTACTGGCCAGATCACCAGGTAAAAACAGAAGGGAAAAAGACTTAAAAAAGTAAAATGAATGCACAACTAATGATTGGTGAGCTGCAATATATCACATTTTGGGTGTTGGGTTTAATACTATGTTAACTAGCACCAGCACAATCCTTAAATCAAATTTTCTGTATTTCGATAAAATGTTCTGTAATTTTTTCTTATAGCACAAGGATTAGAGTGGTTGTAAACACTTACAAACCACTTTGACCTACAGGTAAGCCTAGATTAAGGCTTACTTGTAGGTCCAAGAAATATCTCCTAAACCTACACTGTTTAGGAGATATTTACAAAAAGACAGGTACCGCTGTGTCAGGTAAGTGACACATAATGGGCTACTATGCGATGCATAGTAGTCCATTGGGCTTTACCTTTGCAGGGAGACAAAGAGAGTTTAATTCCTCTTTAAAGTATATGAAAACCCAAACATTACATTTCATATACTGTAAGCTTTAACCACTTGCCGCCCCCGCCATATAGCAAAATGACGGTGGCAAAGTGGTTGTAACATCCTGACCGGACGTCATATGACATGATAAGGATATTAAGCCTCTGCGTGCCCCGGGGGCGCGCGTCGCGTCGATCGTTGCTGCGGTGTGTCAGTCTGACACCCTACAACTACGATCTCGGTAAAGAGTCTCTGACGGAGACTCTTTACCATGTGGTCAGCCGTGTCCAATCACGGCTGATCACAGTGTAAATAGGAAGAGCCGGTGATCGGCTTTTCCTCACTCGCGTCTGTCAGACGCGAGTAGAGGAGAGCCGATCGGCTGCTCCTCTGACAGGGGGGGTCTGTGCTGATCGATTATCACTGATCACATCTGCAGCATCATGGCAGTTGTAGATTAAACAGAGGCCAAGATGGCAGCTTCCTTGATTGAACACGATAGGAGGGTTTACTTCTCCTTTAACATATTAATGCAGTTTTACAAAATGTTTTCCAACTTTTAAAATATGCATTAAAATAACACCTGGTGATCATGTAATGAAGGTGTTTGTTCAGGCACTTCATGTTATGTGACTACTGTCATATAATTGGATTTTTGCATTGCCACCTCGTCAAATGAGGTGGAGACTACATATGTTGTAAAAGCATGGTCCACTGTTCACGCATTAAGACAAAAAGTGGCTAATAGAGGCTAGATGAGTTTAGCAGCACAGAAATACAAATAAGATGAGATAACAAAAAGTCAAAAGCAGTACTGTATTTTATGAGAAAAAAACAGAATCTTCACATCCTACACACTTCTGAATGTGTTAGATGTCTGTGTTCTCCCCCCTCCTGCATGCTGGGGCTCCATCCTAGCTACTTGATATATTATGTAAAATGTATTATGATATCAATATTTTATGAATCGGTTAAGCTGGCTATACATTAGTATATTGTCAAATGAATGTTTGTACAAACATTTGTATGAATATTCTCAGTGCATTTAATGACTTGATGAACATCATTCAAAAGTAATTCAAAATTTAGTTTTCTTTCAACATTCAATTTTGGTGTGAATGAACTTTATTGAACAAGAACATCCATACACTGTAATGCCGCATACACACGATCACACATTCCGACAACAAAATCCGTGGGATTTTTTCTGATGGATGTTGGCTCAAACTTGTCTTGCATACACACGGTCACACAATGTTGTTGGAAAATCCGAACTTCAAGAACATGTTGACGTACAAGGAGAAAATTGAAGTTCAATAGCCAGTGCAGCTCAAATTTGAAAATTTGTGCGTTGGAATTGTGTACACATGATCGGAATTTCCGACAGCGGATTTTGTTGTCGGAAAATTTGAGATCCAGATCTCAAATTTTGTGTGTCGAAAATGTCCAATGGAGCCTAAACACGGTCAGAATTTCCGTCAAAAAGCTCCCATCGAAAAAATCTGACCATGTGTATGCGGCATTAGAAGTTAACTTGAGTATTATTTTTTTTTGTCACTTTATCATCCCTTAGGTTGAAAACAAACATCCACGTAATCCCACTTATGCAGCGTACACACGATCGAAATTCTCATCGGAAAAAGCTCTGATGGTTTTCCCGACGGAATTCCAATGGAATTCGGATCAAGCTGTCTTGCCTACACACGGTCACACCAAATTCCGATCATTTATAATGCAGTGACGTACAACACCTACGACGCGACTAGAAAAAGGAAGTTCAATAGCCAGTAGCCTATAGCTTCTGTCTCGTAGTTGAATCCGAGCATGCGTGATTTTTGGCGTGTCGGAATTGCATACACACGATCAGAATTACCGATTCAAAGTTTTTCCGTCTGGAAAGTTGAGAACATGCTATCAATTTTTGGCTGGCGGGAATTCGGACAGCTACATTCCGATGGAGCATATACACGGTCGCATTTTCCGATGAAAAGCTCTCATCTGTCTTTTTCTGGCTGTAATTCCAATCGTGTGTACGCGGCATAACAATTAGAAAACCAAATGAACGTTCCTAAAATGAAAAATTCTACTAGTGTATGGTCAGCTTCAAGCCTTAACAAAAGCCCTCCGAACACACATTAACCACTTGCCTACTGGGCACTTTTACCCCTTTACTAAAACATAATTAAAAAAAATGTGTTTCGCTGTGAATATACTCAAACATGTTTTCCAATATTCAAAATCATGTAGTGCTCATACACTGAGGAGAATAAAGTGTTATAAGAATCCAACGTGTCCAATCACAGCTGATCACGATGGAAACAGGAAGAGCCATTGATTGGCTTTTCCTCACTCACGTCTGATAGACATGAGTAGAGTAGAGCCGATCAGCTGCTCTCCTGACAGGGGTGTCTCTGTTGATTGTTTATCAGCGCAGCCCCCCTCAGATGCCTGCCCAGGACCACCAGGGATGGCCACCACACTAGACCACCAGGTATGCCACCCTAGACCACCAGGGGAATACCAATTAGTGCCCAGGCAGCTGCTAATCAGTGCCAATGAAAAATGCCTGCCCGTGCCACCAGTGATGCCTATCAGTGAAATATATCAGTGCCCATCAGTGCTGCCTTTGAGTGCCCATCAGTGCTGCCTATCAGTACCCATCAGTGCAGCCTTTCAGTTCCCAGTGTTGCCTATCAGTGCCACCTATACAAGCCCATCAGTGCCGCCTATCAATTCCCACCAGTGCCGCATATAAGTGCCACCTATCAGTGTCACCCATCGGTGCCCATCATCAGTGCCCATCAATGCCACCTCATCATTGCCATCTCATTGGTGCCACCTTATCAGTGACGCCTTATCAGTGCCCATAAGTGCAGCTTATCAGTGCCCATCAGTGAAGAAGAAAACATACTAATTTACAAAATGATATAACAAAAACAGAAAGACAGCTACAGTGTGGACCTACATTGCTGGGAGGCCGTCAATAGAAGTCCTCCCCTTTGCACGCTCCCCCCGTGCTGTGATCACTGAGTCAATGAGACTCGGGTGTTCACAGATCGGAGTAAGGGGCCGATCCCGACCGCTTACCACGTGATCATTTAATGTAAACAGAAGTTTGCAAAATTTTATAACAAAATATAAAACAGTTTTTAACAAAAAATAAAAAACGCAGAGGTAATCAAATAACACCAAAAGAAATCTCTATTTGTGGGAACAAAATGATAAAAAATTTGTTTGGGTACAGTGTAGCAATTGTCATTTAAAAAGTGACAGCACTGAAAGCTGAAAATTGGTCTGGGCAAGAAGGATATGAAAGTGTCCTGTATTGAAGTGGTTAAATAAAGAACTTTGAAGCAAAATAAGGATCAGTGTCCAATGTCCTTCAATGCAGCTTTATCAGTGCCCATCTGCAGCCTCACCAGTGCCCATCAATGCAGCCTCACCATTGCCCATCAACGCAGCCTCACCATTGCCAATCAATGCAGCCTCACGATTGCCAATCAATGCAGCCTCACTATTGCCCATCAATGCAGCCTTATCAGTGCCAATCTACAGCCTCCCCAGTGCCCATCAATGCAGCCTTATCAGTACCCATCTGAAGCCTTACCATTGCCCATCAATGCAGCCTGATCAGTTCAAATCTGCAGCCTGACCATTGCCCATCAATGCAGCCCGGTCAGTGCCCATCTGCAGCCTCACCAGTGTCCATCAATGCAGCCCAAACAGTGCCCATCTGCAGCCTCACTAGTGCCCATCAATGCAGCCTGATCAGTCCCCAACTGCAGCCTCACCATTGCCCATCAATGCAGCCTGAGAATGGGGATCTCCGGCTTACTCGGTGATCACTATAGTACAAAGTCCTGCCACCTGAACTGGCTCCTATGATAGACAGAACAATGGTCCAATGCAGGGACATGTGACGTCTATCATAGGGGCCAGTCCAGGAGGTGGCACTTCGAATTACAGTGGCCGCTGAGTAAACAAGATATCCCCGTTCTGTGTACACCAACGGCAGAACCCCCCCCCCCCCCGGGGAAAAAATGTGTGTTATACGGTATTTAAAAATGCTTTGCATAAAGCCTTAACCCCCCTGGTGGTATTTCCAAGTCTGGCTCGGGGTGAAAATTTAGTACCATTAGCGGTAACCCCCGAGGGACGGAGAACGGCGCCAAATTCAAAAAGTAAAACACACACATTACATACAGTATAATGTAATCTTACAGATTACATTGCTGTATGAAATTATTTCACATCCCTTCTGTCCATAGTGGTTTCTCCAGTGTCCTGCATGTAGTTTTAGATTATAAAAACTGTTCTTTCTGCCTGGAAACTGGAGATTGTCCATACCAATCAAAACTGTCCCTTTACATCAAAAGAGGTTTTAGACCAGCTATAAAACAGCGATAATAATTTAGAATCACTCGCAGAATTGAGCGATAGCGATTTGTGGGGAGATCCGTCATCAAACACTGAAAAGTAATGACAGCGACAATTCTGCAACTGAGCACATTTCTGTGTTTTTGATTTGATTACATTATTGAATAATTTTTATTATTATTATATTATTATTTGGTATAATTATTTATAGTTATTTATTATATTATAATTTATGATTTAATTTTTCAAACATTATTATTCCCGGGATGTCTGCTAGACTCTGGTTTGGACAGATTTAAGTGAGTTATTCCTAAGAATTACAGGACTACAATATAAAATGCTAAATTTTCATGCAAAATAATGGTACCGCTTTCAGCACCTAAAATCTGAAATAATCATACCGCCAGGGAAATTAAAACCCAACTCTGAGTAGGAAAAATATCCCTTGCAGTGGAGCTGTGCTAAAGTGGGTCTAAAGGCTGGGTGTTTTTATACCTTAATGCTCTTCCTGCATTAAGGTTAAAAAAAACCCCACTAACTATTTTCCTCCCCCCTCTAAACCCTGAGCCTGTCATTGAAAACACTGTGACCTGCTTCAGTCTTTCTTTACCCTCTCTGCCTCTTCACACAGGAACTTGGGAAGCAGCAGAAGCCATTCACATTATTGGCCATGCTGTGTGTGTCTATGGACACAGGCAGCATGGTGAGAGTGAACCCACTGGTGATCCCTCGTAGGAAGCCGCTTGCTATGGAGGCTTACAAAGAAGAAGACGAGGGTGGAGCATCAGTGGGGGACCCCACAAGAAGAGATTCTGGGCTGCTCTGTGCAAAACCATTGGACAAAGCAAGTAAGTATAACATGTTTTTTATTTTAATAAAACATAATTCTAGGCTTTACAATCACTTTAATTGCTTATTTTGTGAAGAGTAGAGGTGAAACAGTTTTACTTACCTGATCCTCCACCCCCCCCCCCCCCCCACCCAAGTAATTGCAATCAAACAGTGGTATGTCCCTCGATGTCCTTACATCCAGAGCAGGGCTATGGACCCTCCTCTGGTCTTGATGGTGCCACTACCGAGTTTGGGGGTGCAGAAGCTGCAGTGGCTGGCCTAGCTGAAGGGAGGACCAGAGGATTGGTTGAGTATATTACCTTTTATTGTTCCCCTAGATATAAACAAGCAATTAACCCTTGCAGTGTTTACATTTTTATTTGCCCAAAGTTTGGCTTTAATTTTTTTCTTTCTTTAGCACTACATACAATATATGATGAACACTCATTAATGGTTTTATTTTATTTTACTGAACATATCTATTTCTTGTAAGCAAATATATCATGTAAAAATGTTTCAGCTAGTTATCAGAGGTTCATTCTTAACAAACATTTAACACATGCACTGCTTTCTCTCCCACTCCTTAAATAATTCAACATACAAAATTTAAATGGAACTATTGGGGATGACAGTTGGTGGATTTCAAATATGATATATAAGGAGCCCAATGAGTAGCTTCATTTGTGAATTAGGTTCCATAAGCTGAAAACACATATTAGGGACGATTTACTGATGCTCTCTTAGCTTAGCGAATGAGGTGAAGCTTTGCTAGCTTCCATCATCCAATAACATGCAAGCAAAAGTACGGCTTTTTTTTTCTTTGTGTCCTTCCAGATAATTGGGTATTCCTTGCAAAGTGAATTTTCACAATTTTACATATTTAGTATACATTCACATCAGTCCCTGCCCCCAAAGAGCTAAAAATCTAAGGTCCCTAACTTACATTCATACATATAAATACTAGGGCCATTTTAGACAGGAGTTAATTAACCTACCAGCACGTCTTTGGAGTATGGGAGGAAACCCAAGTGCTTGGAGCAAACCCACGCACACACAGGGAGAACATGCAAACTTTACAGCTAGCGCAAAAAAATGAGTATGAGATTTATACTGTTTCATATAAAGGTACAAAGTGTATCCTAAACAGTGTTTTTAGGTCAAACAAGGCTTAACGTGATTGTAAAGGATCACCTTATAAATCAATTCATTCAGTTTAAAATAGAAATGAAAGGCAAACATTTGTGTATAGATAGATAAAATATACATTTTTTCCCTTTTTTTTTCATGTGACCGCATTCCCTCTGTTCTCTGATGCACAAGAGCTGGGGGGAGGAGAAGCAGCTTTCCAGTGAATGACCCGGGGGGGGGGGGGGGGGCATGGCAGGATTAATCTGATCTTTAGAGGAGAGCAGGCTGATTCCCAGCATAGCTAGGGAACTGACCACAGTGTGTTCAGAGGAACTGGCAGGAACACCAGGGATTTCAAACAAAGGAAAGCTCATATCAGGAATATGAAATGTTGGGTTTACATACTCTTTAAAGATGAACTCCAGGATAACATTACCACCACTATAGTCCACTCAAAAAAAATAATATTATATGAATTGTTATAGGGAAACTATACTTACCTGCCTGCTTGGTGACTCCATCAATGACAAGTCTAAACTGTCTCTCCCTGCTCCAACAGTCTTCTCCTCTGTGTCTTCTAGGGCTCACATTGCTGTTTTCACACTGGGCTGCTGCTTCTCATGTAACTCCTGCTCTTACTTTGTCCCTGACCCCTTTTGTTGGCACCCTACAGATATTGATGTATACATTGTGCTGCTCATGGGCCACGTTCATTTGAGAAATCCTTTAACCCTTGTACACACGGTCGGACATTCCGATGGAAAATGTCCGATCGGACTGTGTTGACGGATAATCCGACCGTGGGTGGGCTCCATCGGAATATCTGACCGACAAAGTTTTAGAGCTGGGCTATAAATTTTTCCGACAACATGGTCTGATCGGACAAAGTTCCACGCATGCTCAGATCAAATTACCAAAGACCAAAGCTATTGGCTACTAGCCTGAATGTAGTCCCGTCTTTAGGAAATAACGTCATCACATTCTGAACGATCGGATTTTCCGACAACTTTGTCCGACTGTGTGTATGCAACACCAATTTTGGACAAAATCCGTCAGACAAAATCTGATGGATTTTGTTCTCGGAATGTCCGACCGTGTGTACAAGTGCTAATACAAGTGGGTTTGTGTAGAGTTATACTTTAGAGACTCCATCTTGTACATAGTGTATAATATTTTTTAAAAATTATGAATTCTTCCAACTTTAATTCTGTAGTCCACTTATAAACAGAAGGTGGAAAAACATAGTACAGGCAAATTCAACCCTAAGAGATTATTTAGTCTCTTCGGAAACTGCTGCAGGCTGCAAACGTACGACATATTTTGTAGATAGATTTCACTGCTCTAAATACTAAATAAAATGTTACAATGTGACTTGAAAATCAGTGTGTTTTTCTTACATATTACCCAAGAGCAAAAAGTTAAAATGAATACGTTGTAGAAACCTTAGTATTACTAAAACCCTTGTCTGTTATCAAGGTGCAAATATAAATTATTTAAATTTCCATTGATTCTATTGAACGTTTTCAAGTTGATTTTCTGCACCCAAACAATGCTTTACAATCCTCTGTGGAATGGATTTGTAACAAGATATTTAGATATCTGCACAGCTATTTTGCTATCACCAAAGACTAGACTGTGATAGAAAATTTACTTTTTATAAACCTTTGAGAATTAACATTGTACTTGAAGTTATTAAGTAAAAGGATGACAGTTGTGTCTAAGAAACCATGAGACATATTTAAAAAGTAAGAGCAATAGCTGTTACCAACACACCATGGGTCTCCAAAATTGGGTCCAATGCTTTATTCAGCTATCACATCCTTACGGCAAATAGTAATGTTTCAGAGCCATTACCCCTTTGACCAGGCTTGGTTCTGAAACATTGCTGTTTTCTATAAGGATGTGATCGCTGAATAAAGCTTTGGACCCAGTTTTGGAGACCATTGTGTGCTGGTGACATCTCTTGATCTGAATGTTCACAGTTCCAGCCGTTGGTCGCTTCAGCGCTCACTTTAATACAGCCACTTTTAGGCCACTTTTAGACCACTTTCACACTGGGGCCACAGCAGCGCTAAAATGCTGCTCGTTTTAGCGATGATTTAGTGCTCTTTAAGTGCCGCTATTCGACCACTAGCAAGGCACTTTTAACCCCACTAACGGCTGAAGAAGTGGTTAAAACTGCCCGTGTTCCAGCACTTCCGAATCGCTTTTCAGGCGCTTATTTCAATGGGCAGGGCATTTTGGGATCACTGTATACAGCTCTCTCAAACCGCCCAAAAGATGCTGCTTGGAGGACTTTTTCTAACGTCCTGTAAGCGCACCGCCCCAGTGTGAAAGTACTCGGGCTTTCACCATTGAGTGGCATGGGAGGCAGTTTTCAGGTGATTTACAGTCGCTATTTCTAGTGCTAAAATGCCTAAAAACTGACTTAGTGTAAAAGGAGCCTTACAGAAACATGTACATTGGGAACAGTCTATTGGAATATTTAAAAAGTAGAACTGTTAAAATGGCAATAAAGGGCAACTGTTGTGAAAAGTATGATCAAATGCATGCTTAACTAATCTGCTTTCTGTTCTTACTACTACTCTCTCTTTCAAACTTTCAACCTCCATAACACTTATGGTCAAAACATCAATATCTCATGACTTCTGGCATTTATGAACTCCCACACAATTTTCAAAATATGCTTTTAAGTATGCTGACTGCTTGGATGATAAGCATGCATGATAAGTTAGGATGTTGGGGGTCTCCTTATCAGAATCAGATCGATTATGGGTATGGTCATTGTAGGGACAAGACTAGGGATATTTATACTGTAGGTGATATAACCAGGAATAACAACTGTTAATAACATTAGGGGTTAACTATCATTCCAGCATAGTTGCCTATAATGCTACTGCTGCATTTATTTTGTTTAACAGTAATATAGTAGTATTTGTAATACGTGTTTGTAGCAGCAATTATTTTTTTCTAATCTGCTGCTCTACAGGGTTCTTTTATTCATGCGTACAGCAACAGATTTTTCATTTTTATTTCAACTCACATATTTATAGTCCTTACAACATTGTGCTGTACCGCATTTTATTTTCTATTAATAATCAGTATCCTGTATCAAAATGCCCATATGCTATATCATTATACAACACGATTCCTCTATAGAATTGCTGATGAAGGCAATTAGCTCTTAGATATTAACCACTTTCTTACTGGGCACTTAAACCCCCCTCCTGCCCAGACCAATTTTCAGCTTCAAGCGCTGTCACAATTCGAACAACAATTGCGTGGTCATGCTACACTGTACCCTAATTAATCTTTTAACATTTTTTTCCCACAAATAGAGCTTTCTTTTGGTGGTATTTGATCACCTCTGGGTTTTTTATTTTTTGTTAAAAACTGTTTTATATTTTGTTATAAAATTTTGCAAACTTCTGTTTACATTACATGATCACGTGGTAAGGGGTCGGGATCGGCCCCTTACTCCGATCTGTGAACACCCGAGTCTCATTGACTCAGTGATCACAGCACGGGGGGAGCGTGCAAAGGGGAGGACTTCTATTGACGGCCTCCCAGCAATGTAGGTCCACACTGTAGCTGTCATTCGGTTATAGCGCAAATGGGAACAGGTTAAGAGATAATTATACATTAATTAGCATATGACTTGAAAGTCAGGGTGTTTTTGTTTACATATCCAACATTAGTAAATCCTTTATAGTGAAACAGCAGTACACTGGTCATATATATATGTTTTTTGGTTTATAATCAGTATATTTTATTAGCTATAAACAATGATGTCCTAAATGCATATGTGTGGATAGAAGCAATGACATGATTACATCCAGTAACACATTTGTTATATATAGAGTTGCAAGTTGCCTTGTAATGATTATCAGTCAAGGTATATTGATAGGTGAATGACTTTGTCCTACACTAAGCTGTCCTATATGATATCAACTTTTTGTCATTCTACATAACTTTCTGCTCTGGTGGCTCTGAGGAGATTGGCTTGCAATGGCACATTACCCTTTAACATGAAATAGGCAGTCCATATCAAAAGCTGCTCACAGCCACACAAAACTGGCTTATGACTATGTAAAGATTATCAATATAATTTGCCCGTGGCGACATGCACAGTGACTAAAATGACAAAAACAATTAGAGTCAGACATTGTCTGTCCCACTAAACATGATAAATGTTCAAGCAAATACGGTGTTCATTTTTTTCCCTGGGTATTATAGTGAAATGCAAACCTGATGAGATATGTATCAAGGGCATTTATAGAACACACCAACCACTTTTATAAAATAATATTACATCCCAAATTTGAATGCCAGGTTTTAAGTAAATATCAATGTATGTTTGAATTAATACTGCTTTTAGTAATACTTTTTCTAAATCTAACATATCCCAATTATATTTCTATACATTTGTTTTGGAATTCAGACATCCAACAAAAATAACTAATAATTAACTACTATGATGGTCTATATACAATGGGCTTCTCTTATAGCAGTACGCCACTCTGATGTGCTCCAAAAACATTATCAAAGCATTATCTCATTATGAGAAATTAGATTTGACCTTCAGATGTTTTCCAACACAAAGAGAGTACTGAAAAACCACAGATCATAAATGAGCGGCGTTGCATAGATATGAATATACACCCAAAGTAAACAGAAAACATCATACATTTAAATATGATAAAGTAGCTGCAACATTTAATAATTTTTTTTGAACTCCTAATTAATTATAAATTATCTTCAAGAACTACAGATAGTTAATGTTAATAGTTAATATGTATAAAGCAAATATTATATTGGTGTGCACATTTTCTTTAATTCGCAATAAAAAAAAAATCATCATATTACATGCTTTATTAACGGAAGTTATTTTTATAAATTGTAAAGCGGACTGAACTAAACTTGAAAATACATTCTTGCTAGTTTAATTTGTTCCACAATCTTCTACAAGTTAAAACATTGGCAGACATCAAAGAGAACTGCTGCACTTGAAATAGGCAAAAAAAAATGATGTGAACAAATTTATAGATCCATCACACCAGCACTCTAATTATGAAACTTTGAAATAATATGCAAGGGCGCTCATGCTATTTACAGAGCAGAAAAACAAGCAATGTTTCAATAAGCCTTTAAAAAGTTTCTAGCAACGTTTTTGAGTGTACGGTTTCAAGCAATTGATAATTCAGTAACTCCACAGCATTTAAACCATATTTCACAAATTAATACAAATGACACATTGAAGTAAGTATGATTACTTACTGAATCACTGTGAAAAGTCCCAGTGGATTATCATCACAGAAGTCCATGCTGTTTAATAGAGTGAAAGGAAAATTTCCTGCAGAGACAGACCAATGCTTGCCTCACTGTGAGGGATAGAAGATACTGTGTCTCACTTTGAATTTGCACTGAGCACTTGACAGTATGGGTGCACATGGTACTGTCTAGCTTGAGGGCCTGTCATTTATTGCACAGCATCATTTTCCTGAATGCAGAAGCAAAAGACCAAATACAATTTTACATCCTCAAAGCTGCATGGAAAACCAATAAAATACAGCTGTGCACTTTGCTTTGCAATTATAAAATGATACTGTACTGTATATTAGCCCTAATATGGTAAACCAACATTCATTTTTGTCAGTCTATCAATGAAAAAAATGAAGAATCTACTTGGTCATTTAAATTAAATACAAGTTTGCAAAGAAAGTGTGAGAGTTACACCTTTTTGTATAACACTATTAATATACTTTTGGAAATTGTGACATCATTTTATCATTTGGGTCAGGTGGCATTCTGTATGTATTCTTATGACTGATTTCATCCAGAGCTACTGGAGATATTTTTCATAACGCTATTTCTTTGGAATGTTCTAGCATGGCAATTCATAACTTGATATTGTTCATAATATCCACTAGCCGACCAGCCGATGTCATTAAAAAAAAAAAAAAAAATATGCCATACAGTTATCCATAATTTTGTAGATGCTATATCTTTTGGACAAACCAATGAATATACGCGTATTGTGATTTTTTTTTTTTTAACTAAAAATATGTAGAAGAAAATATATCAGCCTAAATTGATGAAGAATTTTTTTTTAAATTTGGGGATATTTATTATAGCAAAAACTAAAAAATATTTATTTATTTTTTTTCAAAATTTGCACTCTTTTTTTTGTTTATAGTGCAAAAAATAGAAACCGCAGAGGTGACTAAATAGCACCAAAAGAAAACTCTATTTGAGGGAAAAAAGTTACATAAATTTTGTTTGGGTACCATGTCGCAGGACGGTGCAATTGTCAGTTAAAGCGACGCAGTGCTGTATTGCAAAAAATGGCCTGGTCATTAAGGGGAAAAATCCGGGGGTGAAAGGAATTAACTTTATCTTAGACTTGCTAAGCTGTATGTTCTGTCATGCATTGTTTGCCACTTATATTTATAGATCTTGTTACCTTCTAATAGGTTGTATTCTACGTATAATGAAAATCTTGACAAGTGATTATGCATAAGTGCTATACAAACTGCATCAGGAATACTTGTAGGTTGACTTAAAATGGTTGTAAAGGCAGAAGTTTTTTTTACCATTCTATGCAGTAAGGTAAAAAAAACCTGTTGCTATTGGGAATCTAGGGCAGGCACCCAGAGGTGCTTCACATACCATGGAAGCCTGCACTATTTGCTACTACAACCGAATCCCAGTCTGTTGTGATTGGGCAAAGTTCTCCCCGAAGCCCCCCCCAGCTAAATGCATACCCGAGCCCAGTCTTGATCCAGCGATGTGCATGAATGCCTAGACTCTCTGGCTCTCTCCCTCCTCAGTGGCTCAGATACAGCAGCATGAGCCATGAGTTTCTGCTGCTGTAAATTTCAACCATTAACAAGTTAACGAGGAACAAATTTGAGCTCTGCTACATAAGCTTCATATGGGGGCACTCGGTTGGCGGGAGGAGCTATGAGCGCCAGCGGGGGGACCCGAGAAGAGGAGGATCGGGGCTTCTCTGTTCAAAACCATTACACAGAGCAGGTATGACATATTATGAAAACAATTAAAATAAGATTTAAAAAAGCACAATCACTTCAATAGGGCTAAACCAACAAAGTTTTAGAAATGTTATTTTGTAGAGAACATCTAGAATTGTTAACTGTGCTCAATTAATGCTCTTTGTCTTGAATTCCTCCTGAAAATAGCGGTTTACTTACTTTAGTGCCTAGGCATTCCTCAGTCTACAGCCTCCTAGCTAAATATCTGCTGTTTGAGACATTGCTGCCTGTGACTGCTAGTCTCAGGAGATTTAGAATGAATGTTGATGATGTCACTACTGTTTCGCATGCTCAAGAGGAATATGTAATTGAGGACCTGCACTGCATGCACCTTCCTGATTTTTCATTTATACTGTCTATCTGAGTGTTCTATTTTTCTCCTGCAGCTTCCAAAACCTTACCCTACCATTTTTCAAACCACTAGTCATCAGGTGGGCAGCACGGACATTAGGAAGAAAAGTCCTGCCACTATCTAGATGTTCACTTCCACACAAACACACAGCACAGAACAAGGCATGACAAGTCCATAACTTGAAAGAAGGTCACCTGCCAAGAGCCTAAAGGGCAGTACTGGTGACTAGACTTTTGTCCATTGCTTGCGTTTTTTTGGGCACAGCTTCTATAGAACAGGTTTTCCTGAATAATCTTAAGAGTCACCCTCTATTTATTTTAATGTAAAACCCACTTTCTGCCACAGTAACAGTAATCTCCATGACCTCTAGTGAGGGTTAATCTCCCCAATGGGAACACATGACATGGGCAGCTACAAGCAAGTGTCCAAACATCACCAACAAATGTGCTGCATTATAACCAGGATTTTAAACCTTGTACAGGTAGCAGTGACACTATTATTGTGGTGGATTTACTAAAGGCAACTGCAAGTGCAGTTGAACTAATTTCCCCTAGAGCTTAGTGAATACTTTATAAAAATACCCAAACAGGAGCAAGGAAAAAAGACAGAATGTTTACTTGCACATGATTGGACGATAGAAATGAGTATATTTGCCTTAAGTAAATCCACACTATTGTGTTGCACACACCCAGTGAGGAGGGCAGTGCTGTGGGACACAGCAGATCCACTTGCTACATGCTGGCTGCAGAAAACTACAGCGGGCGGACACCAGACGAAGCATCTTGCACAAGAAAAAACGGTACCAGCAGTGACTGGTCTTTATTACAGGAAACCCCTCAATATTTTGTTACATACTGCATTACAACATACTGTAGATGTTTTAAAATAATCAAAGGTCAACTAAGATTCTAGTTAGAATATACATGCCTTTTTTAATGATATTTGATTAGCACATTTCACCTTCAAAGTATTCCTCATCTTTGTGGTTAAGTCCCAACCTAGGCCTAAGCCTCACATACCCACAGACTCCCAGCTAATGAGTAGGGACGAGCCAAACACCCCCCCCCCCCGGGTCGGTTTGCAGCAGAAAATGCGAACAGGCAAAAAATTAGTTTGAAAACGCAAACACGGTTAAAGTTTATGAGACACGAACATGAAAAATCAAAAGTGCTAATTTTAAAGGCTTATATGAAAGTTATTGTCATAAAAAGTGTTTGGGGACCTGGGTCCTGCCCCAGGAGACATGAATCAATGCAAAAAAATAATAATTCAAAGACGGACTTTTTTGGGAGCTGTGATTTTAATAATGATTAAAGTGAAACAATAAAAGGGAAATATTCCTTTAAATATCATACCTGGGGGGGGGGGGGGGTGTCTATAATATGCCTGTAAAGTGGTCCATGTTTCCCGTGTTTACAACAGTCCCTGCACAAAATTACATTTCTAAAGGAAAAAAAGTAATTTAAAAGTAAAGAAGTAATTTAAGAGTCGGTCCCAGCAATACAGATAAAAGTCATTGAAAAAAAGGAATGGGATTCCCCCCACAGTCCATTACTAGGCCCTTTTGGTCTGGTATGAATATTAAGGGGAACCCGAACCAAAATGAATAAAAAAATTGCATGGGGGCCCCCCAAATTCCATACCAGGCCCTTCAGGTCTGGTATGGATATTAAGGGGAACCCAATTTTTTTTTTAAATGGCGTGAGGGTCCCCTTCAAAATCCGGAGGAGCAAGAAAAGAAGAAGAAGACTTTGTGGGACAGTTTTATTTTTTATTTCTTAATAAAGGACTTGTCCCCACGCCATGCCGTGTCATGTAATTTTTAAAATGTTTACACTTTTTTGGAGAAATGGTTTGTACATTTGTACCCCATTACCATTTCACACGGGGGAGGCTGCGATCTGGGGTTCCCCTTGTTAAAGGGGGCTTTCAGATACTGATAAGCCCCCCGCCCGTAGACCCCAACATCCACCGGGCATGGGTTATGGGGATAAGGCCCTTGTTCAGGAGGGGGGTGCTCTCTTGTCCCTCTCCTTTCCTGTGGCCTGCCAGGTTGCATGCTCAGATAAGGTTCTGGTATGGATTTTTGGGGGACCCCACACCATTTTTTTTTTCATTTTGGCACGGGGTCCCCCTCAAAATCCATACCTGAAGGGTCTGGTATGGATTTTGAGGGGGGCCCCATGCTATTTTTTTAAAGAATTTTGGTGTGGGGTTCCCTTTAATATCCATACCAGACTTGAAGGTCCTGGTATGGAATTTCGGGGGACCCCCCCACACAATTTTTGTTTTACATTTTGGTTTGGGTTTCCCTTAATATTCATACCAGACCCAAAGGGCCTAGTAAGGGACTGAGGGGAATCCCATGCCGTTTTTTCAAAGTCTTTTATGTGTATTCGATCAACATGTACAAATATATAAGGGGTCCATATAGTGAACTTGGTGTCGAGTTATTCACTTTACAGTCAACAAAGAGGACAAGGGGGCACTCTTTACATCTAGAGGAAAAGAGATTTTATCTCCAATATGGAAAGGTTTCTTCACAGTAAGAGCTGTGAAAATGTGGAATAGACTCCCTGCAGAGGTGGTTCTGGCCAGCTCAGTGGATTGCTTTAAGAAGGGCCTGGATTATTTCCTAAGTGTACATAATATAACTGAGTACTAACATTTATAGGTAAAGTTGATCCAGGGAAAATCTGATTACCTCTCGGGGGGATCAGGAAGGAATTTTTTCCCCTGCTTTAGCAAATTGTATGATGCTCTGCTGGGGTTTTTTGCCTTCCTCTGTATCAACTGTGGGTATAGAATTTGGTATATGGGATTGTATGATATTATTATATTATTATTATTTTTTTGTGGTTGAACTGGATGGACTTGTGTCGTTTTTCAACCTGACTAACTATGTAACTATGTAATTATGTATTGCCGTGACCGACAATTCATTATAGCTGCATGTACTTTTAAATGACTTTAAGCATTATTAAAATCACTGCTCCCGAAAAAACAGCCGTTTTTAAATCTTTTTTTGCATTGATACATGTCCCCTGGGGCATGACCCAGGTCCCCAAACACTTTTTATGACAATACCATGCATATAAGCCTTTAAAATTGTCACTTTTGATTTTTTCCATAGACTTTTAAAGGGTGTTGCAGGGCTTTCGAATTTCCCGCGAACACCCCAAATTGTTCGCTATTTGGCGAACAGGCGAACTACTAATGAGAGCACTGCTATTTCTCCCATCGCTCCCTTCTGCACTGCTCTGACCATCACTTTCAACTACATTCCATGGCAGTCTCCATAATTTCCTACTCTCAGGGCCTTTTTGAACCAATACTCTCCTGTCTCATCTCCTAATTACTGACCAACACTGCCCTTCTTCCTAAACACAAATCTCCACTCCCCCCACAAGGAACTAAATTATTATGCAGGCATTGATATAACACTATATTGTAAAGCATTGCACAGTTACCTTTATAATAAATACTGGTATATGGATGTGACAATACAAAAAACTGAAAGAAAGGACCATACTCACAAACTATTTATAAAATATCGCTTATACAATACAACATGTGGCACTGAATATAGTGTATATTTCCACCACTAAATTCTATAAATCTGTATCAAATAAAATCAATAATATTTCATTAAGTTTTAGTGATACAAAAATAAAATTAAATAAATGAATAATTATCTCATGAAAAAATAAACTACAAGTAAAAAATTATATTAACCACTTGAGATCCGCGCTATAGCCAAATGACGGCTACAGCGCGGATCTCCTTTTCCGGGACTACGTCTATTGACGTAGTCCCGTGTACGAGCGGCCTGCGCGCCCTGTGATCGGCGAGTCCATGAGACTCGCCTGATCACCGATCCGTGCAAGGGGTCAATCCCGACCCCTTATCACGTGATCAGCTGTCAGCCAATGACAGCTGATCAGGGGATATAACGGAGCCGGTAATCGGCTAGTATTCCTCCTCGCGCTGACAGCGCGAGGAGAAAAAAAAAAGCCGATCACCGGCGGCCGTGATTGGGACATCAGTCCCGATCACGGGCCAGCAATGCAAGCGCCCACCTGCCCCCTACCAGTGCCCACCTGCCCCCTGCAGTGCCACCCTAATAAAAAGTAAGTGCCCCCCGTCAGTGCCACCCAGCAGTGCCCATAGTGCCACCCAGCAGTGCCCACAGTGCCACCCAGCAGTGCCCACAGTGCCACCCAGCAGTGCCACCCACAGTGCCACCCACAGTGCCCACAATCTGCCTCAAAGGTGCTGCACCCCAGTGCCGCCCATCAGTGCCCAGCAGTGCCGCCCATCAGTGCCCAGCAGTGCCGCCCATCAGTGCCCAGCAGTGCCACCTATCAGAGCCACCTATCAGTGCCACCTATCAGTGCCCATCAGTCCCATCTATCAGTGGTACCTATCAGTGCCCATCCGTGCCACCCATCCATGCCACCCATCCGTGCCACCCATCCGTGCCATCTTATCTGTGCCCATCTTTGCCCATCAGTGCCGCCTTATCTGTGCCCATCGGTGCCGCCTTATCTGTGCCTATTAGTGTCGCCTTAACTATGCCTATTAGTGCCCACCAGTGCAGCCTATCAGTGCCCACCAATGCAGCCTATCAGTGCCCACCAATGCAGCCCATCAGTGCCCACCAATGCAGCCTATCAGTGCCGCCTAATCAGCGCACTTCAATGAAGGAGAAAAATGACCCGTTTGCAAAATTTTATAACAAACTATTAAAACATGATTTATTTATTTATTTATTTTGCATTTTTTGTTTGTTTAGCAAAAAATAAAACTCTGAGCTGTAACTAAATACCACCAAAAGAAAGCTCTATTTGTGGGAAAAAAATGATAAAAATGTCATTTGGGTACAGTGTTGTATGCCCGCGCAATTGTCATTCAAAGTGCATCAGCGCTGAAAGCTGAAAATTGGTCTGGGACTGAGGGGGGTTTAAGTGCCCAGTAAGCAAGTGGTTAATCTATTAAATGAAATCACCCTGTGACCAAGTGATTTAACCGCACCATACAATAAATCATACACAAACCCACTTCATCCGGGAATGCTACAATTCTCAAAAAACTTCCCAATGTACATATAAAGTGTTACAAAGTCCATAAATCTTCAAAACATGCTCCACATAACAAATAGAAGTAGTGAAAAACAATGATCAGTGTGTCTTGGACTGGAAAGCAGCTCCCATCTACACTCCTTCACCACACTGCTGTGAAATGTGATTCCTCTCCCTTTATGAATAAACTCACCAACTGTATAAGCCTCCCACTTTCGTGTTCGGCTAGACGCGTTTTTACCTTTTTTTTGCAGAACTGTAAACTGGAATGTATGACCCTTCACTTCAGAGGACAAAGAGCTGGCTTTCTTGGCAGTTTCATATAAATGCCCTCATGCAACACAAAAAAAGAATTGCTCCCATAGCGTGATAACATTAAAAAGCTTTTTAATCGCACATAAAAACTCTTATCAAATTGCACTCACATTTAAAAACCTATAACCACGTCAAATGTCAAGCCACACCACACTTTTACACAGCTGGTTGCCGAAGCATTAATGGTCACGGCGGACCCAGGACATGCGGGATTTGTTAAGCAATCTCTCACCGCTCCTTTGTTTCACCGTCACCTTGGTAAGGATAAATGTAGGATGTTCAACGTCCCGTGTATGCCTGTCTCATTTGCCTAGTAGCCACGTGTAGCCACTTGTTTCAGCACTTGTTAAAGGAACATTATATACATTCTATAATTTTTAAAGTGGCGGCTTAGAGTTGAGGGTGTTTACAGCACAGTGGTGATACACAGGTGACAGGGGGAGAGTGAATGTATTATTGGTTTACATATACAATACAACAGTTTATGATAAAAAAAACACTGATTAGCCACTGCAAAAGTACCCCAGAGCTCACATTCAAATGTAATAGAGACCAGGATCATACAATACTATGGGGGTTATTTACGAAAGACAAATCCTCTTTGTACTGCAAGTGCACTTGAAAGTGCAGTCACTCTGATGCCCTGTACACACGGTTGGAAATTCTGACGGAAAAGGTCCGATTGGATTATATTGTCGGAAAAATCCAGGATCTCAAATTTTCCGACAACAAAATCCGATAGGACTTTGTCCAATCGTTTGTAGAGAATTCCGATCGGACAAAGTGCCACGCATGCTCAGATCAAATTACGAGACGAAGATATTAGCTACTAGCCTGAACATAGTCCCGTCATAACAAACGAACGTCATCACGTTCCCGAACAATCGGATTTTCCGACAGCTTTGTCCGACCGTGTGTATGCAACATCAGTTTCGGACAAAATCCGTTGGAAAAAATCAGACGGATTTTGTGGTCGTAATGTCCTTCCGTTGTACGGGGGCTAACTCTAAGGGGTAGATCTGAAATGAGTGGAAGCTCTGCTGATTCTATCATCCAATCATGTACAAGCTAAAATGCTGTTTTTTATTTTCCTTGCATGTCCCCCTCAGTTCTACAGCGACTTTACTTCCAAGTGCACTTTCAGTGCACTTTCAAATGCACTTGCAGTGCAAAGTGGGTTTTCCTTTAGTAAATAGCCCCCTATGTCCACAATATAACATAATTCAATGTAAAAAAATGCCAGAATATACACTTTAATACCACACTGTATCCAGGAGTAATATAGAGAGCCAATATGGCAGAACACCACAACAAAATATAGATAGTGCTCACATTTTAAGACAGTGCCCAAATATTAAACATTTCCAGTAATAATGGCTAGTGGTCTAGTTATTCCCTGTAATAGGAACAATACCTGTTGGTCTAGGAAAAGTACATATGTATGTTCATGTCCTCTTCCTTCCCCATAGTAACAGTGCTCATTAGACGCACTATCAATATGGCACTAAAATGTACAGGGCTGTGTAATGGCAGCCACATAAAGTGTTGCCCTTTCTTTAGGTTCTTCCAAACCAAGGGGGAATTAAGCAGCAGCTCACTAGTCCTCCCTTGGTAAGATAAGGTCTGTCCCATTTTTGTACAGTCCAAGTAAAGGATCTAAAATAAACAGCATGAACATAAAAACCAACTAATGTATATAACTTACTTTGTAAGACTTTTTTGGAATTGCATTCCATCTGTTCACATTGCGTAATCTGTATATTATTGGCTTTGGTCCTCTGGGTCATTTCCTCTTTTTTTCATAGAAAAAAAAAAAACTATGATGCCTTGAAAAAGTATTAATACCCCTTTTAAAATTTTGCACATTTTATCATGTTACAACCAAAAACATACAGTAAATGTATTTTATTGGGATCTTACGTGATAGACCAACACAAAGTGTAAAATAATTGTGAAGTTGAAGGAAAATGATAAATGGTTTTCAAACTTTTTTACAAATAAATATGTGAAAAGTGTGGTGCGCATTTGCATTCAGCTCCCCAGAGTCAATACTTTGTAGAACCAGCTTTCGCTACAATTACACCTGCTAGTCTTTTTGGGGATGTCTCTTCCAGCTTTCCACATCTAGAGAGTGACATTTTTACCCATTCATCTTTACAAAATAGCTATGTCAGATTGGATAAAGAGAATCTGTGAACAGCAATTTTCAAGTCTTGCCACAGATTCTCAATTGGATTTAGGTCTGAACTTTGATTGGGCCATTCTAACACATGAATATGCTTTGATCTAAATTATCCCATTATAGCTCTGGTTGTATGTTTAGGGTCGTTGTCCTGCTGCAAGGGGAACCTCTGCCCCAGTCTCGCGTCTTTTGCAGACTCTAACAGGTTTTCTGCTAAGATTGCCCTGTATTTGGCTCCATCCACCTTCCCATCAACTCTAACCAGCTTCCCTGCTTAAGAAAAGCATCCCCACAACATGATGCTGCCACCACCACGGTGGGGATGGTGTGTTCAGGGTGATGTGCATTGTTAGTTTCCGCCACACATTGCGTTTTGCTTTTAGGGTGAAGTTAAAGTGCTCCGTGAGGTGTTCAAAGCTTGGGATATTTTTTTATAACCTAACCCTGCTTTAAACTTCACCACAACTTGATCTTTGACCTGTCTGGTGTGTTCCTTGTCCTTCATGGTGCTGTTTGTTCACTAAGGTTCTCTAACAAACCTCTGATGGCTTCACAGAACAGCTGTATTTATACTGAGATTAAATTACACACAGGTGGACTGTATTTACTAATTAGGTGACTTCTGAAGGCAATTGGTTCCATTAGATTTTAGTTAGAGGTATCAGAGTAAATGGGGCTGAATACAAATGCACGCCACACCTTTCAGATATTTGTGAAAAAATTTAGAAAACCAGTTATCATTTTCTTTCCACTTCACAATTATGTGCCACTTTGTGTTGGTCTATCACATACAATTTCAACAAAATGCATTTACATTTTTGGTTGTAACATGACAAAATGTGGAAAATGTCAAGGGGTATGAATACTTTTTCAAGGCACTGTATATTATGCAGCCTAATATACTGAAGGTGGGAAGATACACATGAATAGGCAAATGCAGAGGCATGTCAGGCAGGCCTAAATTTGTTACAATATCAATTGGCTGGCATCTATAAGTTTGAAGGAGACATGGGTTTGTGGTACAGATTACACCATGATGGCACCAGCATGTTTAGAATATCCCAGGAGTCTTGGTGGGTTTCTTCACATTGCACTAGTGAGGTTACTGTATAGTGGAAACATAATAATTTGACATTAGAATGATATGTATAATGGTATAATGTGAGATTGGCCTGCATAAGGTTAGGTGTTTGAAAGAATCCCCATAGGCCACATTGCTGGATAAACCAAAGAGAAACTGGATAAGATCTTCCAACATGTATATTTTTTTTACAATTGATTTCCCAGGGTCTTCTCTTGCATCCTTTATACCATTATAAACTGTGATGTATTTGATAAACTGTGAGGTTTCTAGGAATCTCAGAACGACAAATGAGTAAAATCTAGCTGCGTTTCTGGCAGAAGAGGAGCAGCACCGCATGTGGTTGCAACTATGCAGCCCCATATAGTTGCTCTCAGGGGCTGTGCCAAGAAGTGATGGTATGACATATTGACATGTGCCCACACACACAAAAAAAGCCCTGCCTTGGCATATGTCAATCTCACTCCCACGGAGGCACTGCTTTACTGTTCAGTAACCCAATGAAAAAGTTTACAGTATGTAAAGCAGACTTTCTGATTTAGGAAAATATGTTTTAATATGTACTGGAAAGCTTTAACCACTTAAGCCACGGACCATTTTGCTGGCCAAAGACGAGGGCACTTTTTGTGATTTGGCACTGAGTCGATTTAACTGACAATTGTGCAGTCGTGCGACGTGGCTCCGAGAAAAAAATTGACGTCCTTTTTTGACACAAAAAGAGCTTTCTTTTGGTGGTATTTGATTTTTTGATTTTTTGCGCTATGAACATAAAAAGAGCGACAATTTTGAAAAGAAACACATTATTTTGTACATTTTGCTATAATAAATATCCCCCAAAAAAAAAAAAAAAATATATATATATATATATAAAAAAACATTTCCTCAGTTTAGGCCAATACATATTCTTCTACATATTTTTGGTAAAAAAAAAAAAATCTCAATAAGTGTTTATTGATTGGTTTGCGCAAAAGTTATAGCTTTTACAAAATAGGGGATAGTTTTATGGCATTTTTATTAATATTTTTTTTTACTAGTAATGGCAGCGATCAGCAATTTATATCACGACTGAGACATTATGGAGGACACATTGGCCATTTTTGACACATTTTTGGGACCATTGTCATTTATACAGCAATCAGTGCACTACAAATGCATTGATTCCTGTGTAAATGACACTGGCTGTGAAGGGGTTAACCACTAGGTGGCAGTGTAGGGGTTAAGTATTCCTTGGGGAGGGATTCTAACTGTGGGGTGCGTAGCTACGTGCGACACGTCACTGATCTCTGCTCCCGATCACAGGGAGCAGAGATCAGTGACACTTGCACTAGGCAGAATGGGTATTCCCGCATACATCAAGTCTGCGGGACCCGTGACCCAACTCACGGAGTTCCCGGCTGGCACACGCATGCTGGCGGCGGGAACACGTGATGGCACAGTGGCAAATTTAAAGGGATGTACAGGTAACGCCCATTTGCCCATCCGTGCCATTCTGCCGATGTACATCAGCGTGCATCAGGCCACCTATTGACATCTCTTGTTGTCTGGTGTTGCTCTTGTAATATATTTTAGATGTCAGAATATGCTGTACAGTGCTTAGTCTTGTAAATCAGTTCAGAGAAATCAACTCAAATTCTTCAGCAGGTGACACTGTAAATTAGGCTTTTTCCAGACTGTTGAAGGCACATATCAGTATGTGGGCAAGCATTAATGATCCTAGTAACAGCAATGGTCATATGGAACTCAGTAGGATGTACTTAATTAAAATAATTGTGGCTCTAACCTTCCTTAATAGGATGATTTATTTCAAAATTGTTACAATTAATTTTCAGTTTTTTTTTTAATTAGATGCAATATCTTCACCAAATAATTATTTTCCACATTCTCATTTTCTGCTTGCTTATTCTTTGGCATTTTAATTTTAAGAATGTATTCTACATTTAATCATTTGCTTTTTATGCAGCAAAATGTAAAAAAAATAAAAATAAACAATAAAAAATAAAATAAAATAAAAATGATATATATATATATATATATATATATATATATATATATATATATATATATATATATATATATATATATAGTGGGGTTCAGCTTCAAGTTGATAGATCTCAGAGAGGTAATCCAAGCCGCCTGCCCGTGTTTATTTGTCATCGTCACACAAAAGTATTCCCACGCAGGGGGGATGAAGCACAGTCCAAAAACAAAAGTCTAGCAAAAACTGTTTTAAGCCTCCTGTCTAATTAGTATACCTCACTGGGTTTGCTCCAGTCCTGCAGACATTTTCCCTCACAGCCTACTTGTCTCTTTTCTCAGCACCAACCACAGATTGACACAGGGAAGACAAATTATAATGATGTGGAGCCAAGAGCTTAACCCCTTGCAGCCTGCTACAGACCTCTCACTGTCACCCATTTACCTTAAGAATCACAAAGTTCTATGTGGCAGATAGACCCCATTGACAAATGACAGGGGCTGTTTGTCACATTATATATGCATTATAATATTTTGGTGTCTAAGGCCAGGTTCACACATACTGTGAATTGGATGCAGGTTTCCCTGCGTTCAATTCGCATGACAGGAGAGTGCGACGGCTCTCAATAGAGCCAGTTCACACAGCTCCTAGGTGGCCACAGTCCGTATTTAAAAAGGGTCAAACCGTCCTTTCTACTTCTCACCTATAAAATGAATTAATTCATATGTATTTTCACATTGTCATGAACACTGCACTGGCATATTGCTGAGCTGAAACTGCCAAGTGGATCAGATGTTGGATACACTTGCACAATAATTTGAAATAGCTGTTTTTGTAATGATGGCTTTTATAATGTTTAAATAAAAGGCCTAAAGCCATGTACACACAAATGTGTGATGACAGGCTGTTGGTGGAAAATCCATTGTACGCCCCATCGGACAATTGTTGCTGGATTTTCCACAGACAAATGTTGGATGGCAGGTTTTAAAATTTTACGTGGACAAATGTCTGTTGTCAGATTTTCCGAGCGTGAGTACACAAGTCCATCAGACAAAAGTCCAAAGTACAAACATGCATGGTTTGAAAGCAAGGGCAAGGCGGAAGCGGTCGGTCATGTAAAACTTGCGCTCGTAATGGAGAATTAACATTGTGATGTGGCAAATAATGAAATCTCCAAATGCAACGCACATTCTCTTCTTCTTTATAATGGGATAATAATGAAGCTGCTTTACTGGTAATACTGATGGAGTTCTGCCAAACATGTTTATAAAGTATTTTTTTTTCTAGTAATGTCAAGAAGATTTTTTTTTTTGGGTCAAGTTACCACAACACCATTATCCCGTAGTTTAGAAGATCAAAGATACAACTATGTTGGTGTCCCTTGTATTTTTTAAATGTACCTGCCTACTCCCAAACTGTCATTTGAAGTAAAACACATAGTCAAGTATTTTTCTATTTAATTTATTTTTATTTAATAGGGATCACAAGAAGGTCCCAAAAGAATCAAGAGGAAGGCAGAGATGGAGCAACTGTTAGAATTGGTGAACCCTTTGTACCCCAGAGCAGACCTCAATTATGTGATTAGCAAAATTGGGAACCTGAGGAGTACATTTATAGGGAGCACAAGAATGTCCTGGACTCCAAGAGATTGGGAGCAGCAGCAGATGACTGATATGTCCCCAGCCCGCATTTTTTGACAGGCCAGACGGAACCCAAGCCATCGCTGTCGATGCTCTCTTCCACGTCGCCTGAGGCCATTTTTTTTCTTGTGCATTATTCCAAAAAAATACGTACATAGATTATACATGTTATCTGCCATCCAAATAAAAACCAAACCAAAAAGTGCATTATCAGTATACAAAAATAAAGTATAACAACTAAAATCATATTTTTTGAACAAAAAACTAAAAATATATATATATAATTATATGGATGAAAACCCCCAGGCCAGTGGGGTTGTTGGGGTTCTTAGGGCTGGAACTACCAATGTCTGTCATGCTGCTGTGGTGGGTGGGGCTGCTGTGGTAGGTGGGTCTGCTGTGTGGGGCATCCACCACAGCAGATGGGGCAGATCTGGGTTCTTGATGAAATTTCTCCCCTCCTCCTCTTGTTGAGGAGCTGGAGGATTAGTTCCTTGCACATACTCCTTTGGTCCACATCCATCTTCCTCAACTTATTTGCTGTCAGACAGCCAAATGCCTCATCTGCATCTGGGGTTGTTGTGTGGCTCAGGAAGGCAGCTGTGACCTCGTCTAGGTTTTTGCCTTTCCGGGCCCTTTTAGCAGGAGGGCATAGGGGAGGGATCTGGGACTCCGCTGCCCACGGGCTCCTCCTGACTGACACTTTCCTGTGTATGAGAATGGGACATAATCATTATTTTTGTCAAAATTTTGGTCATCAATCACACACAATTTTGAGCTCATGACTGTTGCAAATTGAATGTTGAGAAATAGAAGAGACCATAATTCTGACCCCAGCATTTTTCCATCTTGCCCCAATCCTTTTTTGCCACTACTGTCTATTGATATTGAAACCACTTTGTTAAGGCAGAAACTTAAGAACAATGTCTAGTTATCATCATTCTATTTTTGGATACAAATATGTTAAACAACGCTATACCTGGGTCAAGCTGGGCTCCTCCACATCTTCATCCTGTGTCGAAGGACCAGGGTGTACCTTAGGAGCTGTGGCCTCATCCAATGTGGAAGGGAGTGTTGGCCTGGGTTGGGTTTGGTTGGACAAAATATTCAGGCTTTTGTAGTACCACAGCCTGGGGACATATTTGTCATCTGCTAATGCTCCCGATCTCTGTGATTCCTAGACCTTCTTGTGCTCCCTATTAAACTTAATCCTCAGATTCCCAATTTTGCTCTTCATAAATTTTCTGTCTGCCCTGGGGTACAGAGGCTTCACCAATTCAAGAAGTTTCTCCTTCGCTGCCTTCCTCTTGATTTTATTTGAGTAATCCCTACTTTTCACCTTCCACAGACAGGGCAGCTCCCAGTATTGGTCGATAAATTGAGGCAAAAAGTCTGGTGCAGTGAATTTATCCACCATTTTCTAATATTTCTCTGATGCTTGCAAGACAGAACACAAGGCAAACCATAATGTCAGGCTTAACTCATAATCTGGCCCCAATATAGGCCTCAATCTAAGCAGTATAGGCCACTAACACCACCAATGCCCTAATTTACAATTTTACCTTTGTTTTATGGCTCCTTTTGCGTGTTGGCAATGGCGATCTTTCATCCTCCACTCCCAAATCGTTCCTACGGCCGTTACATCGATCACGTGTTATGGCTTTATATACACTGCTCATGCGTGAAACTCTGCCCTTGTCCTTCTTTCTAATGAATTCCCCACCTCTTCCCTTTTGGGGCAGTGGGAGAGCAAATGGCGGTGAAACAGCATGTATGTGGTGAGAGCAGCAATGATGAGAACCCAGAGAAAGCCACCTTCAGATCAAGCTATAAGGCCACAAATATGTTGTTTGAAGAAATGGTGGAGATGGTGGACATCTTAGTGAGGACAGCCTATGATGGGAAGCATGGACCTTAGAGAAACCCAAATACTAGAAAGGCCAATATCAAGTCTGCACAGAAATTTGGGATACGATGAAACAAGAATCAGCTGAGAAAATGCTGGTCAGACCTTAAATTGAGAGAGGAAGATCAGTATAGTATGATCAGGAAAGTTCTGCGAAAAAGTATTTGTCCTGTGTTCCTATTATTACTTTTGTGCTGGTCCACCTTCTTTTCTTTAATGTTCTACAGTTTAAGATGCCACGTTTTATTTTCGTGGACACAGGAATGGTTCGCAGGACATCATTTGATCAACCACTAATACTTTGTTATTGGGAGATGCACATTAAATGCATTTGTTATGGCCTATTTTGATGTAGAAAAGTTCATTAGATTGTTGTCTAGATGTGTTTGTAACTAATGAAATGTCAACTTTATTCAGTGTCAGCAGAGGACACTCAGCAGCTGTTATGCAGCTGTACGCAGGAGCACCAATGTGGGACACCATAAGACCCTTGTTATGGTGTCCCACACAGGTGCTCCATTGGATTCAAGGGGTATCTCCATGTGTGAAACTTGCACAAAACAGATAAGTATTCCTGCTTTGGAAAGAGAAAAAATCATTTATTCAGCTTGGAACTCTGCCAAAATAGACAATTGAAAGACACTTCCAAACAATGTTTCATATTACTATTTCTAGCCTAACATATCTGTCTGCTAAGTCTACCTTTTTCGGATTCACATAGGGGAGAAAAGAAGACAGACATCTGAGCTGTGTGTGGACATCAGTAACCCAGCACCTCCTGAAGATACATAAAGTCAACTCATCAGACACCCTGAAGAAGATGTTGATGCTGATGTGCAGGAAGTACTGTGTGAAGTTCTCAAAAATGTGTCGACCACAGATCAGTGTCTGAGACTACAGCTTCAAATAATAGATGGATGCCTGCATATTTCTAATACATGGTGTGTTTTTTAATTTTTAGGTGACGTGGATGTTGTGGAAGACAAAACTCACTTCAGCAGTGCAAGTGTCAGGGCTGGGTTAGCCCTTCCTCCTCTGGGCTGGCTGCTCAACTGTCGGTTAATTGCCAGCTCTCTTCTCTTTCCACAGTTACCAGCTGGTCCCGATGATGCTCGTCTGACCTGCCTATTTAAAGCCTTCCAGCTCACTCTTTCCTTTGCCTTCGCGTTGGTCACATCACAAGGAACCATCTCCTGCTGTTTGTTTCTAGACTGGCTTGCTGACATCCCTCCTGGCTTCTTATTCTGCTTGCAGTTGCTCGCCTGATCATGGCCCACTAGCGTGCTGTTTACAACGGCATCTCCCAGTTCAGCCTCCCCGTGAGACAATCGCAATCGAGTCCGCGGGACCCGTGACCGAACTCACTGGGGTCCCGACCGGCATGCGAGTGCGCCGCTCGCGATGGCAGGGCGGCATTTAAAATTGGACGTACCTGTATGCCAATATGCCTTAGGTGACGTGGATGTTGTGGAAGACAAAACTCACTTCAGTAGTGCAAGTGTCAGGGCTGGGTTAGCCCTTCCTCCTCTGGGCTGGCTGCTCAACTGTCGGTTAATTGCCAGCTCTCTTCTCTTTCCACAGTTACCAGCTGGTCCCAATGATGCTCGTCTGACCTGCCTATTTAAAGCCTTCCAGCTCACTCTTTCCTTTGCCTTCGCGTTGGTCACATCACAAGGAACCATCTCCTGCTGTTTGTTTCTAGACTGGCTTGCTGACATCCCTCCTGGCTTCTTATTCTGCTTGCAGTTGCTCGCCTGATCATGGCCCACTAGCGTGCTGTTTACAACGGCATCTCCCAGTTCAGCCTCCCCGTGAGACAATCGCAATCGAGTCCGCGGGACCCGTGACCGAACTCACTGGGGTCCCGACCGCCATGCGAGTGCGCCGCTCGCGATGGCAGGGCGACATTTAAAATTGGACGTACCTGTATGCCAATATGCCTGCCCGTGCCATTCTGCTGACGTACATTGGTGTGTGCCGGTCGGGAAGTGGTTAAAATGTACCAGTTCAAAATCACAAACAGATTCTACTTAACACAACAAACCTACACAGCCCCTGTCTTGTTTGCACCGCCTGTATACTGCTGTTCTGAGTATATAGGGACTAGGGGCCCCACGCCTTTCATTTTTTAAATTTAGGTACGGGGTTCCCCTTACTATCCATACAAGACCCAAAGGGGCTGGTAATGGGCAGGGGGGCTACCCATGCCATTTTCTCAATGATTTTCATCCATATTGCCGGAACCAGACATTACATTAAAAACAGCAGTTTTAAAAGACTTTTTTTCCGTTAGAAATGTCATTTTGTGCAGGGACTGTTCTAAACACAGGAAACATGTGCCACTTCACAGGCATACTATAGACACCCCCCAGGCACAATATTTAAAGGAATATTTCACTTTTTTTTCACTTTAAGCGTCATTAAACAGTGCTCCTGAAAAAACTTTTTTTGCATTGATACATGTCCCCTGGGGCAGAAGCCGGGTCCCCAAATACTTTTTAGGACAATAACTTGCATATTAACCTTTAAAATTAGCACTTTTGATTTCGAACGTTCGAGTACCATAGACTTTAATGGGGTTCTAAAGTTTATACGAATTTTCGGTCCGTTCGCAGGTTCTGGTGCGAACCGAACTGGGGGGTGTTCGGCTCATCCCTATGTACAAATATCCGTGTTTTGTATATTACTATTTCACCCAAAAACTTGAATACCGTCACTAGGTTTTTCAGTTACACATTTACCTGTAATTTTTGTAGATTTATAATAAACTTTTCTAGGGAAATGCGGCTGTTAACGAAGTTACATCTAAAAAAGTAGGAACCAACTTTGTGTCTGTCCTTGATTCTTTAGGAATGCTGTATTTTGTTTGCAGAAAAGTACAAATACGTAGTTTGTTCATTTAACCACTTTCAGACCGGACCATTTTGCTGGTAAATGACCAGAGGTCTTTTTACAATTTGGCACTGCGCTGCTTTAACTGGTAATTGCGCGGTCATGCAATGTTGTACCCAAACAAAATTTGCGTCCTTTTCTTCCCACAAATAGAGCTTTCTTTTGATGGTATTTGATTGCCTCTGCGATTTTTATTTTTTGCGATATAAATGGAAAAAGACCGCAAATTTTGAAAAAAAATGATATTTTCTACTTTTTGTTATTAGAAAAATCCAATAAACTCAATTTTAGTCATACATTTAGGCCAAAATGTATTCAGCCACATGTCTTTGGTAAAAAAAAAGTCAATAACTGTATATTTATTGGTTTGCGCAAAAGTTGTCACATCTACAAACTAAGGTACGTTTTCTGGAATTTACGCAGCTTTTAGTTTAAGACTGCCTATCTCATTTCTTGAGGTGCTAAAATGGCAGGGCAGTACAAACCCCCCCCCAATGACCCCATTTTGGAAAGTAGACCCCCTAAGGAAATTGATAAGTGGCATGTTGAGCCCATTGAATATTTTATTTTTTTGCCTCAAGCGATTGAATAATGACAAAAAAAAATTTTTTCTTTTTTTTTTACACCAAGTTGTCACTAAATGATATATTGCTCACACATGCCATGGGCATATGTGAAATGACACCCCAAAATAAATTCTGCTGCTTCTCCTGAGTACGGGGATACCACATGTGTGGGATTTTTTGGGAGCCTAGCCGCGTACGGGGCCCCGAAAGCCAAGAACCGCCTTCAGGTTTTCTAAGGGCGTAAATATTTGACTTCACTCCTCACTACCTATTACAGTTTTGAAGGCCATAAAATGCCAAGATGGCACAAAACCCCCACAAATGACCCCATTTTAGAAAGTAGACACCCCAAGCTATTTGCTGAGAGGCATGTTGAGTCCATGGAATATTTTATATTTTGCCACAAGTTGCGGGAAAATTACAAACTTTTTTATTTTATTTTTTTTTTTCACAAAGTTGTCACTAAATGATATATTGCTCACGCATGCCATGGGCATATGTGAAATGACACCCCAAAATAAATTCTGCTGCTTCTGCTGAGTACGAGGATACCACATATGTGGGACTTTTTGGGAGCCTAGCCGCGTACGGGGCCCCGAAAACCAAGCACCGCCTTCAGGCTTTCTAAGGGCGTTACAGTTTTGAAGGCCATAAAATGCCAAGATGGCACAAACGCCCCCCAAATGACCCCATTTTGGAAAGTAGACACCCCTAAATTTAGGGGTACACTAGTGAGACTAGGTAATAAATGGCGGGTGCCCTGAAACTATAAAAAAATAACTAACCAACCAGCGTCACCTGTAACCGTTATATGGTGATCACTGGTGAAAGGGTTAACTAGGGGGCAATCAGGGGGCTTTATGCGGTAGTATATGAGGGTCCCTGGTGCTATAAAAAGCTGCGGCGAACCTAAATACCTACCTGCCTAACTAGCGTCACCTGTGACACTAATACAGCGATCAGAAAAATGATCGCTTATTAGGCTGGGTTCACACTGGAGCGATGCGGGAACGCCACGAATCCGCGGCGGGTTCCCGCATCGCATGCCTCCCGGCGGCAGTTCACACTGCCCTATGCGAACTGCTGGGAGTGTCAGTGAAATGTTAATGACACCCCCAGATCAGTTCGCATATCGCAGTGCGATCTGCAAACTCGGATCGCATGGTGTGAACACCCATGCGATCCGATTCTGCTGCGGACCAAAAAAAGGGTCCCGTGCGAATTTGCGGCGGGTGCGGCGCAAATTCAGCCATACTATCTGTATGGCTGAACTCGAATCGCACAGAGATCGGATGTGATTTGCACTGCAGTGCGGTGCGAATCACATTCGTTCTCATAAACCGCTGCAATGTGAACCCAGCCTTAGTGACACTGGCGACGGGGGGTGATCACGGGGTTAAACCTTTATTGGGGGGGTTAGGGGGGCACATTAGAACTAAAGGGGGCTAACCCTAACTGCCCTAACAGTTATTACAGTCACAAATGACACCAATGCAAAAAAAAAAAAAAAATGCAATTGGTGTCACTGTGACTGGGGGGGGGCAGGGGTAATTGGGGGGGTGATCGGGGGGTAAAGGGGGGGTGTGAGTGTGCCTGGCATGTTCTACTGTACGTGTGGTGTGTTGGTGCAACTCACCGATCCTCTCTCCTCGGTGCCGGAACGAAAAATACCGACACGGAGGAGAGATTACATCACTTCCTCTCCTGTGTTTACATTACAGGAGAGGAAGTGATGTCACGGAGCATTTCTATTCGTCGGGAGCGATCGCGAGGGGGTGGCCATGAATGAATGGCCGCCCCCTCATCCCGGATCGCTCCCGAACGAATACCGACCGCCGCAGGCACCAGGGGGGGGCCCCCCACCCGCGGGAAGGCAGGGACTTATATATACGCCCATATGCCTGCCCATGCCATTCTGCCGACGTATATCGTCGTGCGGCGGTCGGCAAGTGGTTAAGGATGCAAATTGGTTTGGGCAACAATGCCTTATGAAGCTAGTGCAAAAATGAATGTAAGCCGTGGTTCACATTGATGCTACTTTGAAATCGCCCTACTTCACTTGAAGTTGCACGATTTCTAAGTAGCAAGGTGCTACTTGATAGACATTTGTGTGACTTCATGCCCAGATGTCTATTGAAGCCACAGCTGGAATCGCCAAAAGTAGTGCAGGAACTACTTTTGCAAATTGGTGCAGCGCTGCTAATTCTGTGTTACACCAATTTGAACAGTGCCATTGCTTCCAATAGACTGTGACGTGATTTTATCTCTCAAATCCCATGACAAAACACTTCAATGTGAACCTAGGCTTTAGTGTCCGAGGTAAGTGTTTCTCCACTCCACTTCTCTAGGTGCACCACCAGCTCCTGTTTTCTGTATTTTCCCCAGTAAAAAAACGACTGTGTGAATTACTAACCTTGAAAATGACATCATCATCTGTGACAAAAGCAAAAAATATAGAAAACATGACCCGGGAATGCATCTGGAGAAGGATAGTTGGGAAACACTGCCCTAAGTAATGTTAATTGTAATCTTTATGTGTTTTTAAGAATCCCAAAGCAAAATTTGAAGATGCCCACAAATGGTGCCAAAATATTCTTATTTTCCTCATGATCCCATGCCTAAAATATGTGTTTTTCCCTACATCTAATTTGCTAAAGCCACAAAACACACAGTTTGTGTGGCTTTGTGCTAGCTCCCATCATTGGGTCAAATGGATGCGTTTTGGGGGATATTTAACAGTTATGTCTCTACGTGGACGTGGCTTCAATTTTTGGATATTAGAGAGGTGAGAATCATCTGAAGAAGGCAACATCAACACAGTCTTGGGATACTAATGATATGGCCTTCAATTTAACAAACTCAAACTTTGTAAGTTTCTGAGTTGGGGATGTGTATCTTATGTTTTCAAACATGCCTGTTTAGTTCCAAAAAAGGTAAAATAATGGCAAACATACATGTTTATACACCAAGATGTTGGTTTGTTCTAAAACCTTAAAACGCACATGTGAATGTGCTTTGAGTAAAATGTTTTTTTTACTAAACAATGTGTGGCTTATTATTTCACTGCTTAATACTAGTGTATTTGTTAAGTTGGTGTAGTTACAGTGACAAGGTGCTCAAAAATGTGCCCAACTCAGGCATTTTTATGGCCTTAAAGAAATTAAAGGAGATGAAAAAGCATGTTTTCGAAGTTAATGCATTAGATACATTAAGAACAAAAACACTGTGTGTGTGTGTGTGTAGCAGAGCACAACATAATAGTTAGCTGAAGAAGAGATGGTCACCCCATGTAGCAAATAAGGTACGTTTACACTATTGTCTAAAATGGACAAAAAAAGGCAATTTGACAACGTATTATACAGATAAGAAACACAGACAACAGTAGTTCAAATGAAATAGTAGTTTATGATAAAATTTTGTTTCTAGATCAGCTACATTTTTATGTCAAGCCACTGCCCCTCTACCCACAAAATATTCTAGATATTTTTGGCGGATATTTCAGGCATTTTGTGAGGGCAACCCAGCACAGTCATGTTTCCCACCGATTGACGAGATGCAGCCTTTTCAGCTGGGTCTGACACTGTGGAGTCAACATTAGCTGGCAGTGATGAAAGATAGCTGCTCGCATTCCTCCGTAAAAAATTGTGGCGGATGCAACCGCACAAAACCACATAGTTAATTTTATATTGGGCCAGGTTGATGGGGGTTAAAAAGAGCCTGAAACGACTTGACGGGCATTTTCAACAACCCTTCCTTCCCAACCTGGCATGAGAGAGCCTGTAGTTGAATATTCTTTGCTCTGGGGTGAGAAAGCTCATAGGGAAGGGCTTCTTAACATGTTCCCCCAGAGCATAGGCCTCATCTGCAACAAAAACAATATTGAGGACCTCAATATTGTCCTGAGCAAGTGGCAAATTTAAGGTGCCATTTTGGAGCCGATGGTAAAACTGTGTCTGCATGATGACACCTCCATCTGAGTTGTGGCTGTTCTTTCCAACATCAAAAAAAAGAAACTCATACGTTGCAGAAACAACAGCTAGCAGCCATATACTGAAAAAGACTTTGTAAATATAGTAGTATGAGCCTGAGTTGGGTGGTGGCACAATCTTCACATGCTTCCCATCAATAGCACCACCACAGTTGGGAAAATCCCACTGATGCTGAAACTGGCCTGCAACATCCTGCCATTGCTGGAGGGTGGAAGGAAACGGTGGAGTCAAAAAAGAAGAAATTATTACTTCTGCACATAACATTGCAAGCAGATTTGACAAAAGCATTCTTGGCCAACATAAATATAGAATTGAAATGAGTATTTAAAGACAAAAGCGTAAGGTCAACTTATCAGATTCATCACCCTCTGTGGTGGCCCATTAGAAAAATGTTATGGTGGGGGGGAGATAACAGGTAGATGTTTTGGACAGGTAACCCTCTCCACTTCCATGAGAGCTGAATGCATAAATAATGAGTGATACTTTGGCCATCCCCTCTTTACTTACACTATTGTCAGCCCAGTGGACAGGTAAGAAGTGTCATAATCTAAGAATATGGATACACACTGTCCAAATTGAAGCACATTTTGCCAATTATATATTACCTATCAAGATAATATGAGCTCACAAAATACATTGTTAAGGTACTAGGCTAGGTGTGTATGGGCCTAGGATAGCATGCTGGGGAGGTTAGTGAAGGAAAATATGCATGAAGGACAAAAAAGGAGTATTAACAGCTTACAGCATGCATGAGGACAAAGAGGACAGCATATTACAATAATGGTAATCAAGAAATTAACACAATACATTAGCAAACATTAAATACATAGAATGTGATGTCAAAGTCTTAAACTTACCTGAATATAGTCCTGCAGGACTTGAATAATGGCAGAACAGATCTCTGGAATAATGAGTCCCAGAGCCCGGGGGGAGATCCCAGTTGTAAACTTCAGGTCCTGGAGACTTCTCCCCATTGCCAAGTACCACAAGGCGGCTATGAGCCTTTGCTGGGGAGTAATGGAAAGCTACATGCATGGGTCCTGATTCTTAATATAGGGGGTCAAAGAAATAACTTCAAGCCCAATGATAGCATGATCTCTCCGACGAGGACGCAACATAGCTAGTTAACGAACGGCCGTTCAGAAACAAGCTGACAAGCACAAACTGAAAATCAGAAACAAACTAACAAGCACAAACTGAAAAGCGCAAATCGACACTCACCAAACTTTTACTAACACAAAATTAGCAGAAGGAGCCCAAAGGGTGGCGCATGACAATTGAACTTCCTTTTTATCGGCTCGTAGTACGTCTAGTACGTCTAGTACGTCACTACGTTCGAGATTGTTGGTTGACAATTGTATGCCGTTTGCATGCAAGACGAGTTTAGGCCAATGCCCATTGGACAAAAGTCTACAGTTTTGTTGACGGAAAATTCGATCGTGTTCACGGGACTTAAGTCTGATATAGTAGGTGTAAGTAGCTTTGTGCACAACATAACAGTGTAAAAGACCATAAGGGTGTAAGGCAGGGGCAGACTGACCATCTGCAGTTTGGACACTGCCCAAGGGCCCGTTCGCCAGTAGGGGGCCCCATGACAGCTTCCACATCGATCTACCCATCAATCACAGCTAGCTGACGGGTAGATCGGTTCCCGAATTCCTGCTTACTGCTAAGAGACTGCAGTGGCACTCCTCCCCACCGGCCCCTCCTCCCCCCCTCTACCTCAGGTGCTTGTAATTGTCATCACCTCGGTCGGACTAGAAGACAGTAGGGGCTGGCAGGGAGGAGCGCATCACAAGAGGTATGTTTACAGCCGCTTCCCATGCTACTCTGCATCTATACGAAGGAAAGTGCAGCAGCTTGTATGCTGTCCTGTGCTTAAGAGTGTAACACCTGCTGCTAATAGAAAGTTTCTGCACAGCTTCCCACACACCCACAGTGTCCCCCTGTGCCCTACACCCCCCATAGTGTCCCCCTGTGCCCTCTACTCCCCACAGTGTGCCCTCCACCCCCCACAGTGTGCCCTCCACCCCCCACAGCGACCCCTTGTAACACCCACCCACAGTGTCCCCCTGAGCCCTCCACCTTCCCACAGTGTCCCCCGGTGCCCTCCACCTCCCCACAGTGTGCCCTCCACCCCCACAGTAACCCCTTGTAAAACTGACCCACAGTGCCCCCCTGAGCCCTCCACCTCCCCACAGTGTCCCCCTGTGCCCTCTACCCCCCCCACAGTGTGCCCCTGTGCCCTCCACCTCCCCACAGTGTCCCCCTGTAACAGCCACCCACAGTGTCCCCCTGTGCCACCTCCCCACAGTATGCCCTCCACCCCCCACAGTGTCTCCCTGTGCCCTCCACCCCCTCACCATGTTACCTGTGCAATCCAACCCCCAGCGTGTCTCCCTGTGCGATCCACCCCCCCACCGTGTCCCCCTGTGCAATCCACCCCCCACCGTGTCCCCCTGTGCAATCCACCCCCCACCGTGTCCACCTGTGCCCTCCACCCCCCACAGTGTCCCCCTGTGCCCTCCACAGTGTCCCCCTGTGCCCTCCACCCCCCCACAGTGATCCCCTGTGCCACCCAACCACAGGTTCCCCCTGTGCCCTTCAGCCCCCCCACAGTGCCCCCCCCAATGCCCTTCAGCCCCCCCACAGTGTCCCCCTGTGCCCTCTACCCACCTACAGTGTCCCCCTGTGCCACCCACCCACAGTGTCCCCCTGTGCCCTCCACCCCCCCACAGTGACCCCCTGTGCTGCCCAACCACAGGTTCCCCCTGTGCCCTTCAACCCCCCCACAGTGTCTCCCTGTGCCCTTCAGCCCCCCCACAGTGTCCCCCTGTGCCCTCTACCCACCTACAGTGCCCCCCTGTGCCACCCACCCACATTGTTCCCCTGTGCCCTCCACCCCCCACAGGGACCCCCTGTGCCACCCAACCACAGGTTCCCCCCTGTGCCCTTCAGCCCCCCCACAGTGTCTCCCTGTGCCCTTCAGCCACCCACAGTGTCCCCCTGTGCCTTCCATCCCCCCATGGTGTCTCCCTGTTCCACCCACCCACGGTGTCCCCCTGTGCCCTCTACCCACCTACAGTGTCCCCCTGTGCCACCCATCCACAGTGTCCCTCTGTGCCCTCCAGCCTACTCTGTGCCCTCCAGCCTACTCTGAGCCTAATGTGCTCTACTCTGTGCCCCATGCCCTGGGATGTGTGCCTCAGGCCCTGTGATGTGCCCTGATGTGTACCGCTTAATGTGTCCTGTTCCCAAGGATGTGCCCTGGGATGTGCCCTACTGTGTGCCCTGTGCTCTGCTGTGTGCCCTACTATGTGCCACATGCCCTGTGATATGTGTCATGCCCTGCTGTGTATCTCCTGATGTGCCCTGTGATGTGCCCCGCTGTGTACCCACTGATGTGCCCTGTATCCCCTGTGATGCAGCATATTGTGCTCAATAATGTGCCCTGCTGTGTACAGCATAATTAACCTTGCTGTGTGCCCCCTGATGTGCCCTACTGTGTTCCCCCTGATGTGCCCTACTGTGTGCCCTGTGAAGTGCCCTATGCCCTGTGATGTGCTCAGTACCCTGCTGGGTGCCCCATTATGTGTCCTCCTGTGTGCCCTACTGTGTGCCCCATGCCCTGTGATGTTTTCAGTGCCCTCCTGTGTGCCCTGTGATGTGCCCTACCCTGTGTTCCATGCCCTGTGCCCCATGATGTGCCTCATGCTCTGCTGTGTGTCATGTGATGTGCCTTACTGTGTGCTCCATGATTTATATAGGTGGGGCTTTGTGTAGGTGTGGCTTGCATGTGGGCAGAAACACAGGGGGCTCCATGATCTTCTATTGCCCGAGGCCCCACGAGTTGTCAGTCCGCCCCTGGTGTAAGGTGTAAAGTGTTCGACCAATAAGAGAACGATTATAGGTGGGTACTACACGCTGAATAGAGCACAAAGAGGAAAACTGTAAGTGCAGCCTAAACAACCCCCATGAAGTAGGTAGTTAAATGTTGTACTAGGGCTAAAATAGTATATGCATTTGCAACGGAAAGAAAGAGGCGTATGTTTTTATTTTTTTATTTAATGCGTATTGTATCCATTTCTACTAGATACTTTTTGACTTTGTGCTCCTTTGCTATATAGGGATGTAGTAAAGTCACTTAGACAATTTACATTTATGACAGCTAACATGACCATTCCACTCAATAAAAATATTGATCCTGTAAAACAGCTGGAAGAGAAAGAAGCTAATGGCCACCAAATTCTTCCTGTCATCAGTGTATAATAGATTAGCTAATGTTAATGAAACACCTCCATCAGTTGATTAAATAAGTCTATGGAAAAAAAAACGGAAGCACTGAAGATAAGTGCTCCTTGAGATACTCATGCTAAAGCTTGCTGAGCTTGAAGCCCTTCAGAGTGACATTTAAAATGTGAGATGTAACAATGTTATTGCATTTGCTTGCGCTAATATAGTATTGGACAGTCAGCGTGACAATCTGTGTTAAGAATAATGTATTGTTCATTGATATGCATGACTAATAAACCTACCCTACTGTCTATCTATAGAGAACGCTGTCTACCTATAGAGAACACTGCGGGGTTGATTTACTAAGAGAAAGGAGAAGCAATGGTTGTTGTACTTCTAATGGCGCCTAATTAAAACAATTAAAACTGTGATTAGGCAAACAGAAAAATGTGAGAAACTAAGCGAACGCACATTAGCCAATCGGCATAGTCATTTGCATAGTTCCGGTTCTACAGTCAGCTATTGCAAATGTGTTTCCTATATGAAACTACACTGCAGAGTTTAGCCATTATCCTGTGTGTAAATGTAACAATTCTTATAGGGCATGTGCTCTACATCTTTTGCTGATATTTATAATATCTATCATCCTTCCTGGTTTATTTGTTTTCCTATTCTGCAAACAAATGCATTTCTTAGCTAGTGTTACAGAGAAATGTCTGCTATTCTTTAATGTTTCATCTCTATTATCTGTCAAATATTTTTGAATGTTGAATTTGTATTTTATGAGAATATTGAATATTCTCAAAAAATATGAATTAAACATTAACAAATGTTTTATATATAATAGAGGTGTAACTATAAATTCTTTAATTCATGGCACTACTGTATATTCTAGGTATAATTGTGCTCAGCACTCCTAGCTAGTAACACTCAAGTCAACATGTTTGCTATAGTATGCTATCTAGCAATAATATAGTTTATGTGTGAAACTAGGAGATGGCATCATCCAGGAAACACAATTTACAATGCAGGCTTTAAACAAATCACGCTGATGGCAATTATGCACTCGCCCTACGCACATATCTGCTCATTATTGAAACTTTAGGGAGGTGGCAGCATGGTTGGGATTTGAACCCATAAGCAGACAGTAGTGCTGATGACCACTAAACCACTGTGATGAGCACAGTTATACCTGGAATATACATTAGTATCATGATTAACCACTTCATTACCCACATATAGTCAAATCACATCCGCAGATGGGATCTCCCGTCATATGACTTCCTCGGCCTTCCACCGCTGCCGCAGGCCCCTGGGGTCCTGCACAGCAGAAGGGTCGGGGATCCGGAGTGTCCCTCAGGACACAGACATTCCCCGATGAGGGTAATGAGCTGGTGGCAGAGCTTGCGAAACAGTGTGACCAGCTGTATCCAATCACAGCCGGTCACTATGAAGATCGCTGTGCACGCCACTCGGGTTTGAGGCTTTTCCCTCAAACAAAGCCCAGGCCTGATCAGGGTAAAGAACCAATGAAATTGGCTCTTTACCCCCTGACCGGCTGTCTCCAATCACAGCCGGTCACTATTGTCAACAAACCCGAGTGTAACTGCTGTTGCTGGATTCTTCTCCTCACGCACCGATCCAGTGATCCAGTGTGAAAAGAAGATTGAGCTAACAGTGAGTTACACATTACTATATACTGTGTATACTGCGTACTGAGCCCAGATTGCCCCCCCCCCCCCGAATAAAGAGTACCTGAAACCCTAGTACCTGTTCATCGGGAGTACCTGTCCATCAGGAATACCTGTCATCCTAGTACCTGCCATCAGTACCTGTCATCCTAGTACCCGCCATCAGTACCTGTCATCCTAGTACCTTTCCATCAGGAGTACCTGTCATCCTAGTACCCGCCATCAGTACCTGTCAACCTAGTAGCCGCCATCAGTACCTGTCATCCTAATACCTGTCCATCAGGAGTACCTGTCATCCTAGTACCTGCCATCAGTACCTGTCATCCTAGTACCTGTCCATCATGAGTACCCGTCCATCAGGAGTACCTGTCATCCTAGTACCTGTCCATCAGGAGTACCTGTCCATCAATAGTACCTGTCATCCTAGTACCCGTCGTTCGTACCTGTCATCCTAGTACCTGTTCATCAGGAGTACCTGTCATCAGAGTACCCACCATCAGTACCTGTCTTCCTAGTACCTGTCATCAGGAGTACCTGTCATCCTAGTACCTGCATCAGAGTACCCACCACCAGAGTACCCGCCACCAGAGTACCTGCCATCAGAGTACCTGCCTTCAGAGTACCCGCTATCAGAGTACCTGTCATCCATCCATCCTGTCAGAGTACATGTCATCCATTCATCCCGTCTGAGTATCTGTCATCCATCCATCCATCCCGTCTGAGTACCTGTCCCATGAGCCCATCAGGAGTACCTGTCTGCAGCCAATTACTACCAAGGTGCAGCCCATTAGTCCCTGACATTCAGCCCATTAGTGTCACCCGTCATACAGCCACTATGTCCAGAAAGTTTTACACTCCAGAAGAGGCATATCAAATTCTGAATTTGACTGATAAGAGCAACAGGAGCTCTCATCGCTAAGTTCTCATTCCGATTCTGGTTTGGAATATAAGCCCCCCCTTAGGTAGTACATCAGGATCCAAATCAGAGGAGGAAGTAGTCCATCCAAAAAGAAGATGTTCTGAACACCAGCCAGCTACCAGCAGTGTCAACAGCGCTAGACCCTAGGAGGAGAGGCCCAGTATAAGCTCTGCTAGACCCGACGAGAAAAGGTCCAGTACAAGTACGGGAATTGCACACCAAAGAATTAGGGCCCAAATCCAGCTTCCAGATGCCTTGGAAAACCCATTGTGGCTGCCTTCTAGCACAGGGTCAGCCACGATCCTCCCTTTCATGGGTTGAAACTCAACAAGTTCTGTGAAAGCTCCACCAGATATGTACACTCATTCCGCATGTACGAAGGCAAAGACTCCCAGCTTCAGCCCACTGAATGTCCACTGTACATGGAAACAAGAGGAACAATTGTCTGGGAGTTGGCATTCCCATTACTCCAAAAGGGGTATCACATTTGCATGGATGATTACTTTACCAGTTTGCCCCTTTTCCACCACCTATACCTAAAAAATGCTTTGGCCTGCGGTACAGCATGGAAAAACAGAAATGGCTTCCCACAGAGTCTAATCACAACAAAACTAGAAATGGGGGAATTGACAAGCTTGAGGAATGAGGAAGTGTTGGCTTTGAAGTGGAGGCATAGGAAAGATGTGTACATCATGCCCACCATCCATGATGACACCTTGGTGGAACATCGGAGAAGACACGGTCCCGTTCAAAAGCCTTCCTGTATCAACGAGTACAATAAATTTATGGGGGAGCGGGTTGATTTAAATAATCACATGATGCATCCCTATTTATCAACAAGAAAATCCCTCTTCTGGTATAAAAAAGTCGCAATTTACTTTTTTCATTTGGTCATGTATAATTCTTTCATCAACTATCAAAAATCTACGGAAACACCCAACACCTTCCTAAAGTTTATTGAAGACATTGCCACTGCCCTGATATATCAACAAGTATCCCCCCAGAAAGCATGTGCTTCGATCGTGTTAGCAGACTACATAAGCTCCATTTTCCTGACCATATTCCACCATCAAGATCCGGAAGACGGCAAAAAATGTTTTGGGTGTGCACCAAAAGAGGAGTTAGGAAAGACATTGTCCTCATTGTCCCTCCCAACCTGGCCTTTGCATCGGAAAATGCTTCAGACACTGTCACACTCTTGTAAACTATTATCCCATATTTCTAATAGACTGCCCTTCCCCCGTTTTAAATTTTTGTCCTGAATATTTCCCTGGTGCCTCAATCAATCATATCATAGCCTTCAATGTGAACTGACCCTGGACTGTTTATCGACTATGCCTCTGCCTGCCATCTGCATTGTTTATCTGCCATGTTTCTGCCTTTCACATGAACTGACCCTGAACTATCGACTATGACTTTGCCTAACGTCTATTTCTGCCTTTTACCTGCACTGACCTCAGCCTGTTGACCATGTTTTTGCCTGCCCCTTGGACTGAATTTTCACCCTGCTACACAGTGGTCTCACATATATAATATTCTGAATTGAGAAAAACAGTTTTTTGGTTTGGTTTTTGCCCAGAACAGGGTCTGGTTTCCTGGAGGCTTCAAAGAGATTTGGGTGGGAGAAGCCTCTACCCCTGTCCCCATTCTTTCCTGACCGATGCCCTAAGCTTGATGATTCTGCCTGCTCCCTGGACAAATACTTTGGCTGTGCTGACCATATCTCTGCCTGCTGCCTATACTAACTATGGACCGTATTCCTGCTTGCTGCATGGACGATCAATTTGCTGCTGCTGACCACATCCCTGCTTGCTACCTGGACCAATGCTTTGGTTGTGCTGACAACATCTTTACCTGTACTGACTATGGACAGTATTCCTGCCTGCTGCCTGTTTTGCTGTCCACGTTCGGGCCTGCTACCTGGACCGATGCTCTCCTCTGTGGACCACTGCACTACTAAAACCACAGGTAATCTTTTCTTTACCCTTTGCTCAGCAGAATGTATTTTGGTTTGTAATTAGTATGCTAGTATGCTATGGTAAATGCTATGAATTAGAAATATGAAGGGCCTTCAACAATGTGATAGGTTGGCAGGAATTTCTGTGTGTAAATTATACTCCTAGAATGCCTAGAAGTGCTACTTGGATGTTGGGCCTCTGTATGTGGCCAGGCTATGTAAAAGTCTCACATATGTGGTATCACCATACTCAGGAGGAGTAGCAGAATGTATTTTGGGATATCATGTTTGTTATGTACATGCTATGTGTTGTAATATCTTATAAATGGACAACTTTGTGTAAAAAAAAAAGAAATTCGTCTACATTTCTTGTCCACATTTTCCAAAAACTTCTGGCAAAAATTAAACTATTCAAAAGACTCATTATGCCTCATAGGTTATACATTGGGGTGTTAGCTTTCCAAAAAGTTGTCATTTTGTGGGCATTTCCATTGACCTGGTGCTTCAGGGCCTTCAAAATTGTGATTGGTTGTCATCAAATGAGATGTGCAATTTATGCTCGTAGAACGCCTGGAGGTGCTACTTGGATGTTGGACCTCTCTATGTGGCCAGATTGTGTAAAAGTCTCACACATGTGGTATCACTATACTCAAGAGGAGTAGCAGAATGTATTTTGGGTTGTCATTGCAAGTATGCATGTGCTGTGTGAGAGAAATAACTAGTTATTACGACAATTTTGTGTAAAAATAAATAAATAAATACATTTCTTAATTTTCCCAAGAATTGTAGGGAAAAATTACAACTTCAAAAAACTCACCATGCCTCTTAATAAATACATTGGAATGTCTGCTTTACAAAAAGGTGTCATTTGGGGGCTATTTGTACTTTCCTGGCTTGTTAGGGTCTCAGGAAATGAGATAGGCCTTCAGTACATTAAGTGTGATCAGATGTGATCAATTTTCAATGATTGGCACCATAGCTTGTAGACTCTATAACTTTCGCAAAGACCAAATAATATACACTAATTTGGGTTATTTTTACTAAAGATATGTGGTGGTATACATTTTGGCCCAAATTTATAAAGAAATATCACTTATTTGTAAAATGTTACAATAGAAACTAAAAAAAAATAGTTTTTTTTTTCAAAATGTTCTCTATTATTTCACTTATATTGCAAAAAATAAAAAACCCAGCAGTGATTAAATAACCCTGTTTGTGAAAATAAATTGATAAAAAAATTGTTTGGGTACAGTGTAGCATGACTGAGTAATTGTCATTCAGATTGTGAGAGCGCTGAAAGCTAAAAATTGGTCTGGGCAGGAAGGGTGTATAAAAGTCCTGTATTGAAGTAGTTAAATAATTCACATATTTAAATCAACTCAATATTCTCATAAAATAAAAAATGTAACTTAAAAAATATTTGACATATAATAGAGATGTAACTGTAAATGTTCAATAAATGATAATTATGTTATATTCTTATTTAATTTTAATGTATTTATCAGTGTATAACACGCACCTTAGTTTTAAGAGGGAAGTTTCAGAAAAAAAACTAAAATTTTAAAATAAGAGTCAGTGCCCATCAATGCAGCCTTATCAGTGTCCATCTGCAGCCTCACCAGTGCCCATCAATGCCGCCTGATCTATGCCCATCTGCAGCCTCTAATATGCCCATTATTGCAGCCTGTTTCATGTCCATCTGCAGCCTCTAACATGCCCATCTGCAGCCTCTAATGTGCCCATTATTACAGCCTGTTTGGTGCCCATCTTCAGCCTCTAACATGCCCATCATTGCAGCTCATTTAGTGCCCATCTACAGCCTCTAGCATGCCCATCATGCCTAGCATGCCCATCTGGATTACACACAGCCACAATCTCCTGTGTATCTGGCGCTCAGTCACTCACAGTACCGCCCGACTCATATGATGGGCCAGGGGGGCGGGACTATGTGTGACTGAGCATCGGATACATAGGAGTGTGTGCAATCCAGCGGTGCTCGTCCCCTCCTTCCACTTCGAGGCAGCAGGGATCGGCCTATAATACGGACACACGATTATACGCCAATAAATACAGTATATAATTTTTTTATTTTTTCAAGCCATTTTAAGGGCATGTGGCCTGGTATGGTTCAGGAGGGGAGGGGAGCTCGCTCCCCCCCTTTCCTGGCCTGCCAGACTGCATGCTCGGATAAGGGTCTGGTGTGGATTTGGGGAATACCCCCACGCCATTTTTAAAAACTATTTTGGCATGGGGGATTTTACACCCACTTGTTTGCAGGCAGCACTACTTCACTCCACAAAGCTACGTAGAGTTTCCTGGACACAATTAAGAGCTACTCCTAACTTTCTAGATGTTACTGAAGTGGATTTGTATTTTGAAAATGTTGTTGCATTTCTTAACACGAAGCAAAGAAGGATTTGAAGTAGTTAGCAACTAGTTAATTTTAGGTGGCTGTACAATATGATTGTACAAGCTCTATACAATCTCCTTTAGTTGTACCAAACCTATATAATATGAGCACACACCAACTAGCATTACATTGATGAGAGATTTAAAGGAGATTGTACAATCAGATTGTATAGTGTATGCTGTGCTTTACAGAACCCAGGACATGCTTCTCCTGTTTTCAATACTACAGCTCTATCCGATCTCTCATTTCCTGCACTCTCCAAATGAACAGATCTATTCAGGATGAAATTAAGAAAAAAAAATGTCTGTATTTAGTGAGAACAGTGATCACTGATTAATTGTATTAGAAAACCATGCACCTGGGAGTGGTTGTGATCTGCTGGAATGCAGCTATAGGTGCTAATGAGGTCAGTTGATGCATTTGTTCATGTGTCTTACTGGCTTCTCTGTTAGACTACTTTCACACTGGGGTGGACGGGTGCCGGTGGTAAAGCCACAAGGACAAGGCTGCACTGGGGACAAGGCTGCACTGGCAAGGCTGCAGTGGACACTGATAAGGCTGCATTGATGAGCATTTAAATGTTTTTTTCCTTTAAACTTCCCTCCTAAAAGTTTTTTTTCCTTAAAATTCCCTCCTAAACTTGGGGTACGTGTTATACACCAGCGCGTGATATAAGCCGATAAATATGGTACATAGTTTGCTAGATCGCACAATTTCACTGTGGCGAATGCATTTTTGGCATTCACGCATTTTGGAATTTACTATAGCTCATGGTTAAAACTGAATAAAGGTAGGATTGTGACTAGTTTTCTTGTCTGGGCATGCGCACTTGTGTCAGTGCACAGTTGTAGAAACAGGGAGAATTTATCTCTTTAGACTTTCAAGCATATTTCAGTTTTAACATCAACATTTCAAGAAATCTTAAAGCCAATCATCTACAAACAATAAACTACATGTTTAGGAACTATTTTATCTATGTGCTCTAAACATTATTTCCATGTGTAAGTCTCCTGCCCTTACCACGGGAACGGATTTAAATGGTTGCTGATTTCTGTGACCTAAATTCACTTTCGCAACTATTTTTTACCCATGCGCTATAGTAAATCCCTTTTAGCTGTTTTCCACTGATCTGATTTTAGCCAACGTGATTATGCTTTCGCACATTTGCTGACTGGGCGCTATAGTAAATAAACCCCTATGTATCTATAGAAAACACTATCTACCCATAGTGTGGCTACAATTTTCAGCCTGCCAATCAAATTCTACACCCGCTTCTCCTTTGACAGCGCATATTCTCATTTTCTCTAATAAGAGTAGGAGAAAGGGTAGTCCAGGATGCTCAGTGGTTCATGCAAAGGTTCTTCTTGCAGCACACAGACCATAAACTATGAAAGAAATATTTCAGAACTTATTATAATATTACAAAAGGCTACATCCTCCGATAGAAGCATGTATAAAAGCATTTTAACCCTGTTTCCAATAGATTTAATAAAACCCTGATCAATATCAATTGAGTCGGCTTTTTGACTTTCAATTTTCTAGCTAACATTAGCTCACTGATTTTATTTTTCTGAAATTCTTCTTATAGCATATGTAAACCCAAACACTAAAAGCTCATATAGTATAAGCCGTAACATGTTAATGTAATATCACAAGTAATCTACATTTTTAATTAAAATAATAACTGGTTATTCTGCCATGAAGGTCCTTGTTCAGGAATTGTCTGTTCAAGGGTGATAGGGCCAGCCATATGTGGAGCGATTTTCTTTCCTGCAACTGGTTGCAAAGAGCCGAGATTCGAACTGTCTATGACTGGCTTTACACTCGATCCTTGTCTCTTATTTTTTCTGCTGCATTTTCATATTATCACTCTGGTTTTCCATGGAGACTACAAACAGCCATTTTAAACACACGTTGCACAGGCACGATCCACCATGGTCACCATCAGGAAATCGAAGCTATGCCATGTAGCCAATTCTGAAGTGCATGTACTATATGTAGATTGGGAGAGGTTGCAAATGATCAGCAGCACTGATACGTATTAATAATACATATTTTATTAGAATCTAAATGGCTTTTAGTTGGAGTGCCGAGGAAGAGACCACTGCGCATGAAGAGTAGATGCGGCATTGCTTTGCTGTAAAAGATACTATACAAAAGTGATAGCAGCCCTCAGTAACCAAAGTGGTTGGCATGTGTAAGGGAACTGACAGCACTTTCCTTCCAACCTCTTTTTGTCACCCCTCTTATTGACAAAAGATCTATGGCTTTGGTCTTCATGTCTGCAGCAGCAACACGCTGAAGCTGTGAATATTTATGATATGAAAAACCTAAAAAACTGGGGTATCTGGCGCTACCTCTTGTTAGAAAAATATTACGAAATCCCAGAAAAGAATATGTATTGGTGGGTGAACCCTGATGACACCAGCAATCCCATTATTACGTTGACTTATTGAATGAACTCTCCTGTGTCTCAAATGACAATCTCAAATATCTAATTTCCACACCATGGAGATATTGACCTCTGTCAAAAGAAACACGGTTCAATAATCCCAAACACACTGATTACTCTAAAAACTCTAAAAACTGAAAAACTCTATGATAACTAAGTAATGTGATATCCCTTGCGATTCAAACCTAAAATCGCATAGGTGTACCCTTTGCGATTCAAACTTAAAACAGCACAGGTTTAGTAAGTGTGACCTTATCTAAAAAATATTATAATAATATATATATATTTTACATTTGTATTAAAGGAAACCAAGTTCTGGATTTCCAAAAAAGTGCTTATGTGAAAAGGATCTATCCAAATAACAAATGTGATACTCAGCGCGACTTGAACTTAAAGTCGCATGAGTATTTTTGCATGTGAACTATCCAACAGCTCATCGGCTTCACTTGTAAACAAATCTAGTTTGAAAGTGCAAATATATAACAAAGTAAATAAAGCATATAAAGTGCAGATTACTATAAACAGGGTAATTGGGATTATAAAGTGCAAATTACTGTAAACATGTACACCAATCAGACATTAAAAAATAATATATAAAATGTGCAACCAAAAATACCCATCTAAAATAAAAAACCCAGGCGATGAGAAAAAAATAAATTTTATATATATATATATATATATATATATATATATATATATATATATATATATATATATATAATTATGGAAAAAACAAAAAACAAGAAAAAACAAAAGAGTCTTAAATGTCCACTGTCAGGAAATCTTCTATTGTGCAAATCCAACAATCTCTGATTGGTGTACATGGGATTGCTGGTGTCATCAGGGTTCACCCACCAATACATATTCTTTTCTGGGATTTCGTAATATTTTTCTAAAAAGAGGTAGCGCCAGATACCCCAGTTTTTTTATTATTGTGAAAACCCCGTGTGGGGATTTTTTTGTTGGGGGGGGGGGTTCAACCTATTTTTATATTTGGTTCTATCTACTCCATCCTCTACCTGTAATATAGTAGCGCGGTTTCTCTAACATTCATTTATGATATGAAAACTACTATTTGAAGTATTCATTAACCTCCCTGGCGGTATGATTCTGTCAGGAATTCTATTCCAAAAGTGGTACAATTCTTTTGCATGAAAATTTGGTGTTATGTATCATAGGCCTGCAATTCTTAGTAATTACTTACTAAAACCTGACCAAACAAGGCTCTAGTAGACATCCCAGATGTGATAAAGTTTGAAACACAAAATCATGAATTATAATCTTATAAATAATATAATTTTATTCAATAATGTAATGTGAAATAATGAGATTTGTCAAACAAAGAAAATTCAATAAACATCCTGAGTGTGATACATTTTGAGTCAAGGAACAGCACACAGTCCAACATCACAATCCGGACAATAGAACCGGCTTTCTTTTCGGACTTTTTTTCCACTGCTATCTCTCTTTGAGCAGCAAACCACACACATCCTGGTAGGTGCTGCCTTTTTTGCGGTTGGTGGTATGTAATCCACAAAGTGACGACCTGTTAAGCGTTCTGGGTTGACAACGTCAACAGCATGTCGTCCAGGTCTGATCGCAGATCCTGATGGTGTCTGGTGTTGGAGGAAAATCTGCTCAGCCACCTTCCAGGTAAAATCGGCATGAATAAGAGGCTTGCGACTCTGCGCTCTGTATAGGACATATGCGTTCCAAAGGCATTGCTCCAGAAGATGCCGGAAAATCTTTTTATAATATTTTTTTTGCTGCTTGCGCATAGCCGGATAAAATGTCATTGCCTGATCGGCTCTGTCCACGCCTCCCATAGTGCAATTATAGTCTATGACGACTTGCGGCTTCAGCACATCTTTCCCACGTTTGGTGTGGACCATGGCAGTGGCGGTATTGTGCACGGTACTCATGAGACACACGTCCTTCTTGTCTCGCCATCGCATTGCCATCATCTTACCCTTCTGCCAGGCAACCATTTCTCCGGTTTTTAGATTTTTCCGGGAGAACAGAGATGGCATGTCACGTCGATTGGGCCTAACAGTACCATACGCATCGGTCTTGTTTTTTAGCAAAACATCAAAAAGTTCCGGAGACGTATAGAAGTTGTCCATGGTGACACAATATCCATGGTTCAGCAATGGCTCCAGCAGTGTGAGGACTGATGATGTGGCCATCCCATAGCCGCTGTACCTGGGGTTGAACTTCGTGCCTTTACCGGTGTAAATGACCTAATTCCATATGTACCCGGTGGATGATTCGCAGAGCATGTAGGACTTTATGCCAAATCTCGCTCTTTTGGATGCAATAAATTGAATCCAGCTCAGGCGTCCCTTGTAGGCTATCAAGCTTTCATCCACACAGACGTCCCTTTCTGGCATGTAGGTCCGCTGGAAATTGCTCACAATAATTTGCAATACCTCCCAGATTTTTTTGAGTTTGGGTGCAGGATGCGTGGCCTCATTAAACTCCTCATTGTTCGTGAAATGGAAATATTTCATGATGAGGGAAAAACGGTATTCGGACACCACGGTGCCAAAAAACGGAGTGGCCAGTAATTTATTGGTGGTCCAGTACCATTTCTGGAGCGGTTTCCCCACCACCCCCTGAAGAATAATGAGTCCCAGGAACTGCCAGATGTCCTTTTTGGTCACTGGTTCCCACTTTCTGCTTCGGGAAAACCTGGCATGCAGCGTAGCGGATTGCTGTACCTGGTAGCGATTTGTCTTTGTGACAATTTTTTCAATTACATCCTCAGTGAGAAATAATTGCAGGTATGCCAGAGGATTGTCACGTTCGACATCTACCTTCATCCCAGGTGATCCAGTGAAGGGGAATCTTGGCGGCGCTACCTGGTCTGTATCGCAGTCGATAGGGCACCAATTGCACACATCGCTGAGGTCAGGTGCAGGATTATCACCGCTGTCACTTGTCAGATCCATGTCAGTGTCAGACGACAAATCTCCCCACGACTCGCTATCGCTAATTTCTGCGAGCAACTCCGTGTTGCTATCGCTGTCACTCAGCTGGTCCAATGGCAATTTTGTAGTGAATTGGCGCTTTTTTGATGCCATGTTATATTTTATTTTATTGGAGGCAAGGGGCACTGTATGGTTTATCAGTCAGATAGAGATGATACAGTGTAATCCTCTCAGATTACAATGTATCACCTCTATTTATGTGTTTGTGTTGTGTTCACTTTTTGAAATTCCCGCCCAGTTCCGCTCCCGTGCGCCGCTGCTCGCAGAGAACGGAACCAGGAAGTCAGGATGGCGTGACCTCGCCGGCGATCGCGTCGGCGATCACAGGGGAGGACACGGAGGACAGCGGAGAACATCGCTGGAGCGCCGGGAGAAGGTAAGATCTCAGCTCGCCGCTCTGCAATGTTACCCCGAGCGTGACTCGGGGTTACCGATAGTACAAGAAAAAAACAAACCCGAGTCACGCTCGGGGATACCGCTAGGGAGGTTAAAGCAACACAAAACAGAATTACACAAAATTCAATAACAACAAAAAGAATCTTACCCTACTGTAGTCAGGTCCTTAAAATAATAGTTGTGACCGTGATATTTTACAGAAAAAATTGACTGGGAGAACCTACTAAAACCAAAGCAGTACAAATCAGGAGCAGCTGTGCAAAGTAACCAATCAGCTTCAAAACTTCAGCTTGTTCATTTAAATTGTCATCCCAGCACTTCCAATAAAAAATGCTATAGAGCAGTACCCAGAAGGAGACAAGCCTAAGCCCCTGTACACACGGTCAGAGATTTCGACAACCAAATCCGTCGGATTTTGTCCGTCGGATCTTGTCCGAAACTGTTGCATACACACGGTCGGACTAAGCTGTCGAAAAATCCGATCATTTAGAACGTGATGACATAATTTTGTTATGATGGGACTACGTTCAGGCTAGTAGCCAATAGCTTTGATGTAGGAATTTGAACTGAGCATGCGTGGCACTTGGTCCGATCAAAATTCTCTACACATGATTGGAGTATGTCCGATCGAACCAGTTGGTCGGGAAATATTTCCAACATGTTGGAAAATTGGGTCCGACGGATATTCCGACGGAATCAGTCCGATGCATACCACACACAGTCGGATTATCCGACAACACGGTCCGATAGGACACATTCCGACGGATTCTCCGACCGTGTGTACAAGGCCTAAGATGTCAGCAGCTGGTGGGGTGCTCCAGGTCCCTGCAGCTCTGGAGTGAAGGGGATTATAGCTCTGCTTTTAGGCTTTAAAAATGAAAGCTAGAAGCTAATTGGTTGCATGCTCAGTTGCTCCAGTCTTATTCCAATTTTCCTCAATGTACTTTAAATGACCTTACTGGGAAAAATTATTTGTATTGAAGTCCGCTTTTTACAGTGCTTGACCTTGAGATGTCTGCTCTCTTCAGGCAGAGCATGCACAGTGCAATAAGGCTTTAGACGTAGGTTCTAAAAATCATGTTTACTTCAGGCTCCCATATTTTGTTAAGCTTAATTTGCTTACTTTCAAATTAGTTTGGCGCTTTTCCTTAATTTGAAGTTTACTGTCACTCTCTGCTTCACTGCCTACTGCCAGCACTTAAAGCGGGAGTCCACCGGGACTCCGCGTTTTTTTTTTTTTTTTTAAAAGCCAGCAGCTACAAATACTGCAGCTGCTGACTTTTAAATAGTGACACTTACCTGTCCAGCGCGCCCGCGATGTCGGCACCCGAAGCCGATCGCTCGCTCGGCTGCCGGGTCCCGCCGCCATCTTGGGTATGGGAATCAGGAAATGGAGCCTTTCGGCTTCATTTCCCGGTTCCCTACTGCGCATGCGCGAGCCGCGCGGCGCAATCCGGACAGTCCCCGCTGCCTCTGGGAGCTGTGTGTTTCCCAGCAGGCAGCGGGGCACTTGCTGAGGGGGGCGGGCGCTTGCGGAACGGGGGCGTAACCTACGCCCGTTCCGCAGAGAGCTAGCCCGGAAGTGGGTGCAGTTACCTGGATTATCCAGGTAACTGCACCCCCCTCCCCCCTGAAAGGTGCCGATTGTGGCGCCGGAGGGGGGGGGGATTCCGATGAGCGGAGGTCCATTTTAGGGTGGACCTCCGCTTTAAGGTTTTTGTAAGTGGTATAATTTTCTGTATGCAATAGAATAAAATTGCTACAGTCAGTTATATTTTTGTTGCATTGAAATACTTTGTTAGTTATTTGCTTATTGAAAATAGCAATTTCTGTCAGAGCCTAAATTGCTTTACTGTAAACATTTCCTTAGAGTAAAAGTATCATTATTCAATGTAATAGGTGGACATAGCTTACTGAAATATAATTTGCCCGGTCAGACTTAATAAGTAACTTCTTCACTGATTTCTAAAGCAGAATATAGGAATTATAAGTTTTCTGAGAATAGTCATTTCTTAGATAATTACAATTAGAAGACAAATTTTTCTATAATAATCAATCTCTGACAAGGTTCAACTAAAAGCTAAGGGCTGGAATGGGAGGTAGATAGCTTTCCTAAATGTACATCAGGGCTGATCACTTTTGACTCTGCTCCTGCCCAAGATTTGCCCTCTTATTGCTGACCTCAGTTTACCTGGTGACTTATACACCATCAGCTTACCTGGTGATACTGTCATTGATTTTGGCTGGTGTCTTTAAAGGACTTTACTGTCCTGGACCCACTACCAAACCAGAGTTCCTCCTTCAAAGGGTATTAAACCTAAAACTAAACATATATTGCCAAGTTCCAGTTTTCCCTCTGTCTTCACAGTTTTATGTGACCAATAACCACCTCCTGTATTAGAGTGCTCCCATTCTGGATTATGGAGCACAGGGAGCACCTTTGGACAACAGCATTGTCAGTCTGGGGGGAGGGTAGTGTTAGATGTACTATCAGATTTAAATACACTAACAAACGAAGGGATAGAAAATATATGTGATAAACTTGGCACCAACAGTGTTTTCTAGTGACAAATGTAGTCAGTAATGATTTGCGGAGCCATGTCATCTGCTGGTATTTGTCCACTGTGTTTTATCAAGTACAGAGTCAGCGCAGCTCTCTACCAGGAAATTCTAGAGCACTTCATGCTTCCATCTCCTGGCCAGCTTTATGGAGATGCTGATTTTATTTTCCAGCAAGATTTGGCACCTGCCCACACGGCGAAAAGTACCAATACCTGGTTTAATGATTATGGTATCACTGTGCTTGATTGGCCAGCAACCTTGTCTGACCTAAACCCCATAGAGAATTTGTGGGGTATTGTCAAGAGTAAGATGAGAGACACCAGACCCAACAATGCATATGAGCTGAAGGCCACTATCAACAAGCAACCTGAGCTTCCATGCCACACCGCAGTAATTCAAAAGGAGCCCCAACCAAGTATTGAGTGCATACTATACTGTACATAGACATACTTTTTAGTAAGCCAACATTTCTGTATTAAAATCCTTTTTGGTCTTGTAATATTCTAATGTAATATTCTAATTTTCTGAGATACAGAACTTTGGGTTTTCACTAGCTGTAAACCATAATCATCAAAATTAAAAGAAAAAATTCTTTAAATATCACTCCATGTGTAACGCATCTATAGAAAATTAATGAGTTTCACTTTTGAATTAAATTACTGAAATAAATTAACTTTTTGAAGATATTCTAATTTTATGAGATGCACCTGTATATTACACATACACGTTATAGTGAATGGGTGCATGATGTTTCAATATACAGATAAATAACAATATAGGTGCTGTGATGCTTATTCTTTTTTATTATATCATACTTTGTTGTTTCTGTTCACATCAACAATGTTTCTCAATGTCCCATGTAAGTGCTGTAATTGTGATCTCACCACTCATGTCAATGGACATTTCCTGTAACTTTGATATTTACTTAATAAATCACACCTTTAAAAATTGTATAATTGGACCACTTCAACCAATCTTATGGCAGAAAGCCCTTGATCAAAAATATAACACTTTTTACAAAATTGATATTCTCCATTGTGCCCTCATTTTATTAGCATGGGATATATTCATGCATATTAATTAGCTTGGTTCTAAAACATGTGTTTTAACCTTAACATGCCCAGATTTACTAACTTTTCATTGTAAGGTATATCTCTTATGACAAATTACTTTTCAGAAATAGGAATCAGGCACTGTAGATTTAAGTTCAGAAAACAAGTTTAAAACCCAAGATTTCCCTAGTTGTCACCAAGCAAGGAAGTGGTTCCTCTAAAAATGAAAACACCCTTGACACTTAAACTTAACCATAAACACCTAAACTTTAAATGTAAAAAACCTCTTAAACCTTAACCTGATCCTTGCATTTACAAAGTTTTTAATCACAAACGGGCAGAGTCTTGACAATTTATCTGGTTTGCCACTGTTCAAAGAGCTGAGATTCATAACGTGTAACGCCGTCCAAAGTTGTAAAGGAAAGACAAAATTATACACATTTAACAATTGTGTCTTAAAAAAAATAAACTACCCATCCTAGAAATTACACACAGATAATTAAAATAAAATGCAAACAAATAAAAGGGGAGCATTAAAACACCTGACACGATTGATCGGCATCCTCTGGATCTATCATAGAGTGGCAATACTAATAATTACAATAAAATAGATTCCTGTGTTGATGGATGCAGATTGTCTACTGGTGTTGGAGGAAATGCTTGGACAATGAATGCTTCTTAATAATATAGTTGAGTTGAATATGGTGAAAATTGGTCAATTATGTATATCAGTGCACACTTTGAAGATAGCAATTTATTTAATGACAGAGCAATTTTCTGTTTACAATGCCAACAAACTTCTGATAACCAGATACAATACAGAAATTCATTACATGGTTATTTATAAACTACATCTGGGATTCACTTCATTAGCACCCAATGTGTATTCTTTAATTTAAAAATAAAGATTTAATACCAACAAAAAGTCTAGCAAAGGTCAAATTTTATGGATCACAATCTGTTTTTTAACAAACCTTCCTTACAGGTTACTTTAGTTTAATTAAAGAATGTTTTGGCTAAATACCAACTGCAGAGGTGTGCCCATATAATAATTTTTACATTCCACTTTAAAGCAAAGTGCATTTAGAACTAATATATTTCTGTTTAATATAGAGCAGGTGCAACTTTACAAAATACTCCAGCAATGAGGAGATTATGGCCTTTTCCTGTAAACTACAATCTTAAAAATGGCTGTTGTATGATGTGTAGACTGGTGTAAAGTGATTCTCTTGTTTTACTGAATTCTAAAAGTTACATTGAAACTTTGTTTACTGTCATAGGTTTATTAAAAATCACACTGATAAATAATGTGAAATTATTTAGGTTTGAAATAAATTTTAAGATACATTAAAAAATTAAATTGAAATGGTTCTAAAGGCAGATTTTTTTTTTTACTTGAATGTGTTCTCTGCATTAGGGTAAAAAATCTTCTGCAAGCAGCCCCCCCCCCCCCCAGACTCCCCTAGATAGTGTGACCTTAATCCAGCATTCTATTAGCTCTCCCTGTTTTCATTGACTCAGACACAGCTGTGGGAGCCATTGGCTCTGCTGCTGCCAATCACAGCCAACAAGGGCAGGCCAAGCTGCACTCTGTATTATGGACACACAGAGCCAGCTCAGAAGTGAGGCTGCACAAGTTTCCCCATATGAAGTTGCTTGCTATGGGGGGCATTTGAAAACAGGCTGGGTCCTCTAACAACTCTTAACAGTGTGGATGGACAAATCTTTTATGTTGCCTATTGTATTCTGACAGTCGGCACCCACAGCTGTCATAATACCCAAACAATGATGGCAGCTGATAGGTGGCAGTCACTGTTTAGCAAACAAATGAAGTTTGTTGAATCTGGTGGTGTTGGCAGGGCCACCCATGCATCAAATTTTGTCCAATTTTGCTGGAAATTATCAAAATGTATCCAGGTTAAGAATCTGCAGCACTTTTGAAAATAGTGTTCACAATTGTCAAATAATTGATCTAAACAACCTGTAAAAAATCTGCCAGGCATAATAGGCCAAAGATATTCATCAATGCCATGTAAAATTGTAAAAAATCTCAAAAGGCTGGGTGTGGCTCCAGTGGTAGAGAGATTAAATACATGTGCGTGTAGTATAGTTTTTAATTTTCTTTTCCTACCATGAGACAATATCACATAAAACATACCTCAGAGTACAACCATCATTGTTAAAGTGATACTAAACAGAGAATTGTAGAGAGCAAATTTTGGCCAGCAAACCACATCCGGCCATGAGAAAAAGTGCATAGCCGGTAAAACCAGGTCCTGCCTAAATCATAGAACTTTAAAGGCTCCAACAGGGGAGACTAAATAAAATGTATTACTAAAAGGACCAGCTTGCTACTGCTAATATCAGGGGAAATATACTAACCACAAAAACAACACAAAATAATGCCCCTAGTTCTAATCCTATGACTTCTAAAGTTATCTTGGCCGACATTGACCCTACCATTTATTTACCAGACAAAGACAGTGCCAACCTCAATCAAATACAAGCTATAGGGATTCTGAATCATTACGCATAAAGGCCCACCTAGATGTGGCCCATAAAACTCGAGGAAAATAGCATAAGATTGGTATTGAAATTATCACTCTCTTCTCACATGATCTAACCTTCTCTAACAGACAATTATTATCTAAAGGTAGTCTTAGTTTTTGCCCCCAGATTAGTATTGATCATTTTGAAGCTATCAAAGATGTCAATCTTTTTGTACGCAATATTTTGCTAAAAGTTATACATTCTAAATCCAATTCCACCGAGGATACTGTATCACTAGCTGACCATTAAAGCAAAAAAACACTAGGATATTGAAAATGCTCAACAAGCTACTGGCTGAAGGTGGCCCACCTGATTTGATTGATACCATTGACCTGAAAAAGATTCTGGATACAGTTGACTAAAGAAACAATTTAAAGAGGAGGTCTAAAAAGTTCCCCCTCTACACAAAACTATTCCAATTTGACCATCTTTCTGAAACAAGTCACCTCAGAAATTGACAAAATTTAAATTCCAGAACATGATAAATCTAATCTTACGTCTAGTCAACAGAAAGCTCTCACTAACCTAATTAACAATAAAACTTTGTTCATCAAGCCCTCCGATAAGGGGGGTAGCATTGTAGTAATAGAAATGGAGCAATATCACAACATGTGTATGAAGCTTCTATTAAATAGGAATTGGTACAAACCAATTGGCGCAGATAGAATTCCCATTATTAATGAAAACTTTTATCAACGAATAGATACGGCACATCCGAGAGGTATCATCTACCAACAGATATGGGAATACATTTGCACACAATTCCCCAGGAGGCCTGTTTTTGTCTTACCAAAGACACCCAAAAATCTACGTGACCCCCACCCCCGGTCACCTTATCGTTTTGGGGAATGTGTCATAGAAAATGAAAGAAAGTGATTATGTGGACTCTATCTTACGCCCATTTGTGCTAGCAATCCCTTCATATCTGCAAGATACTCTGCATTTGTTACAAATGCTTCATGACATCCATGTTCCCGCATCAGCACTCTTGGGTACCATAGATGTCGAAGTGTTGTATTGTAGCATTCCACAGGGCATCAATATTGTCAATTTATTCTTGACCCAAAAAGATTGGAGAGAGAGACGATTCCACCAATTTGTGGATGATTTGCTTAATTTTGTCCAGTAATGTTTTTGTTTTGACGGCTCCCACTACCTCCAGGTGCAGGGCATTGCCATGGGCACCTATTGTGCCCCTTCCTACGCCAATCTGTACCTGGGGGGGTAGGAGTGGCATGTGTCCTGTGTTGATCTCTCTATGTACCTGTGCCACGTCTTGTCATGGTACAGGTACATCAATGATATTTTTATCATTTGGGAAGGTGCCCTCTTAGTTGAATTTATAACCAAATTAAATTATAATGACTGGAATTCACAGTTTACCATGACATATGATTCAGAAAAAATTCCATTCTTGGATATTACGATTCAGAAAGATGGAGAGGGTTATATTTTGAGTGCATTATATTGTAAGCTTACGGCTGGCAACAGTATTTTACACGCGACTAGTGCACATCCCATGCCACTTGTGCATTCCATTCCATATGGACAGTATCTTCGGTTGAAACATAACTGAAGCTCTTTAGAGATATTTGAAGTGAAAGCATGTCTTTTAAGAGACAGATTTAGGGAAAGAAGATACAATAAAACATGTTTAGCCAGAGCCTACAATCATACTAAGGGCCAAACAAGAGATTCCATACTTTTTCATTAAAAACTCATTAAATCTACAAGTACAGTTAGATTTATTACTAGTTATAATTCCCAGCATGATCAGTTAAAATGATTTTACAAAAGCACTGTTATCTTTTGACTCAGGATCCAGTTGCTAAGTTTGTCCCTCCCCAACTGATTGTTGTATACAGACGGGCTTCATCCCTGAAGGATAAGTTTGTGCACGACCATCTTCCAAGGTACAACCATAAAACCAATCTCTTAACCACTTGCCTACAGGGCACTTACACCTCCTTCCTGCCCAAGCTATTTTTCAGCTTTCAGCGCTGTCGCACTTTGAATGACAATTGCGCGGTCATGCTACACTGTAACCAACCACATTTTTTATCATTTTCTTCACACAAATAGAGCTTTCTTTTGGGAAAAAAAATGTTTTTTACTTTTTTTCTGTCAGTAAATTTTGTAACTACCCTGTTTCCCCGAAAATAAGACCTAGCGTGATTGTCGGTGATGGCTGCAATATAAGGCCTACCCCCAAATAAGTCCTACCCTGTTTACCCAAAAATAACCCCTACCCTGAAAATAAGACCTACAAGAAATAGGGCTTATTTGAGGGGTAGGGCTTATATTGCAGCCATCACCGACAATCACACTAGGTCTTATTTTCGGAGGAAACAGGGTAAGTCATTTTTCAACTTCACTGATGTGCATTGATGAGGCGACAGTGATTAGGTGGCACTGATGAGAGGCACTAATATGCCACACTTATGGGCACTGATAGGTGGTACTGATATGTGGCACTGATGAGCACTTATAGGCAGCACTGATGGGCACTGTTAGGTGGCACTGATGGGCACTAATAGGTGGCACCGGTGGGCACTGATATGCAGCACTGATAGGTATATCAGGTATATAGCACTGCCTTGAGCCCCAAGCTGGTAACCAACGCAAAAGAAGACCTGAGAGTGTGTCAGATATGTCCCGAAAATAAAACCCATAATGGGAAGTCAGCTGAGCACAGCAGGGGGTCTACTCTGCTGGAGCCCTGAGGATGGCTTCAATCGAAAGTGCAGAAAATAAAAAAGCCTGACGGGTCATCCAACATGAAATGCTGAGACTCAACTTGCTGAAAGTGCTGTGGGCCGATACGAGCTGGAAGAGGCAAAAAAAACAAAAACAGAAAAGCAAATAGGAACTGGATGTAAACCATCAGGACTGGAAACCTGGACTGGAAAGCCCGGAAAACATGCCAAGCAGAGTCATGAGCCTTCCTGGTATTCAAAACAAAACCTAAAGATCAAGGCTGCTGCATCAGCCAAATGGAAAACCAATCCATCATGAAACGTAAATTGCATGAGAAACCGTAACATTGCATGAGAAACCGTAACATTGCATGAAAAACTTACCTGCATAAGAACTAACCACATGAGAAACTAACCGCATGAGAAACGTGAGTTAGAACAAAATGTGAGCAGTGTAAGAACAGATGAGGAGACTTGTCACCGAACAAGCCAATTAAAAAACGATCACCTCAATCTGTTAAACCCATAGGCAAGATGGGTAACCCGCAGTGGAAGAACATGGACAATCCAGTTGTGTGAAATAACTAGAGAACATAACAGACAACCAGCCCATGACATGACAATCCCCTTGGAACCTAACAAGTATAAGGACGTGGGTGCAGAAGTGACAGGACCAACAGCGCATGAATGTGAACCTAATGACAACACCACCCTAGTGTATGCAGAAGTGAGCCCAAGCAACCTGCAGTGCCAAGACAGGAAATTAAAATGAACGCTCAGGGCTAAGGTACCCACAGACCGTGGCGGGTAGTAGTAAAGGTGTAATGGTGAACGTGCATGTATGACATATGGACTACAGGCGAGAAGATTGTGGGACGACAATCAATTAAAAACGAAACCTCAGCCATATGGATCTGTAGACGTGACAGATCCTGAATGTAAGCACCAGCTAACAGAAATGCAATGAACGAAAGGGCAATGACATGAAAAAGACAAAGACATGAAAGAAAAAGGCAATGACGGGAAGACGCAAGAAACATGGGAAGACGCAAGAAAAGTGAGAAACTTAACATGAAAAAATTTAAGAAACATGGGGAAAAAACATAAATTGGCATGAGAAGAGAAAAATTGCATGAGAAACTGTCAATTGCATAAGAAACCGTCAATTGCATAAGAAACCGTAAATTGCATGAGACCGTAAATTGCGTAAGAAAACCGTAAATATCATGAAAAACGTAAATTACATGAGAAAACGTAGATTGCATGAGAAACTGTAAATTGCATGAGAACGTGAACTGCATGGGAAAAACGTGAACTGCATGGGAAAAAGTGAAATGCATGGGCAAAAGTGAAATGTATGAGAAAAAGTGAAATGTATGAGAAAAGGGTATGTTGCATGGGTAAATAACGTAAAAGTAGTGAGAGAAAGGTAGGATCATGCAGACTGTTACAATCAGGCATGAAAGACCTTGACCTTCTGTGGACAAAAAATGAATGCACCATGTGGCATAGTGACAAAAATTCAAGCATTTGTATCCAAGTGCCAGCTGTCAGAGGAAAAAGTAAAGGCTCACGCTCATCCTAACCACAAAGGGAACCTACACAGTGACCAATACAACAAAGGGGCTACATTCGCCTGATGTCAGCTGATAGTCTCCTAATTCCTTGGGACTGTGATAACACATTCCCCCCCCACCCCCCTGGAAGCCCCAGAACAGTGCCACCGGAACCCCTAATCTGCCTAATCGAATGGGACTAGCCCGAAAAAACAGTGGGAAGAAGAACTTCGCCTTATCTGCGCCCGTAGTGTACGAGATCCCCAGAACAAAAAACCCTGCAAAGTGAGGCCACCATGACCTGCTACAAGCAGGGAAAGCTATACCGCTGAACATCCTCCTCGCTGGCTCCGTAACCCGGAAGTGACGTCAGAGTCACCCAGAAATGACGCATACCCGAGAGCCAGCTTCCACGAGAAGAGGAGGCAGAGGAGGGCAGGCTTTATATAGCCTGACTCCTCCTACAAACACAGGCTGACCTGCGGTTAGCCTTACACATGTCCATGTCCATTCTTGGACATTAATTAATATATATACCTTCCTTTTTTCTTTTTTTTCTTTAACCACTTGAGATCCCCGCTATAGCCAAATGACGGCTACAGCGCGGATCTCCTTTTCCGGGACTACGTCTATTGACGTAGTCCCGTGTACGAGCGGCGCGCTCTGTGATCGGCGAGTCCATGAGACTCGCCTGATCACCGATCCATGCAAGGGGTCGATCCCGACCCCTTATCACGTGATCAGCTGTCAGCCAATGACAGCTGATCAGGTGATATAACTGAGCCGGTTATCGGCTAGTATTCCTAAAAAAAAGCCGATCACCGGCGGCCGTGATCAGGACATCAGTCCCGATCACGGCCAGCAACGCAAGCGTCCACCTGCCCCCTGCCAGTGCCCACCTGCCCCCTGCAGTGCCACCCTAATAAAAAGTAAATGCCCCCTGTCAGTGCCACCCAGCAGTGCCCATAGTGCCACCCAGCAGTGCCCACAGTGCCACCCAGCAGTGCCCACAGTGCCACCCAGCAGTGCCACCCACAGTGCCACCCACAGTGCCCACAATCTGCCTCAAAGGTGCTGCACCCCAGTGCCGCCCATCAGTGCCCAGCAGTGCCGCCCATCAGTGCCCAGCAGTGCCACCTATCAGTGCCCATCAGTCCCATCTATCAGTGGTACCTATCAGTGCCCATCCATGCCACCCATCCGTGCCACCCATCCGTGCCATCTTATCTGTGCCCATCTTTGCCCATCAGTGCCGCCTTATCTGTGCCGCCTTATCTGTGCCTATTAGTGCCGCCTTAACTATGCCTATCAGTGCCCACCAGTGCAGCCTATCGGTGCCCACCAATGCAGCCCATCAGTGCCCACCAATGCAGCCTATCAGTGCCGCCTAATCAGCGCACTTCAATGAAGGAGAAAAATGACCCGTTTGCAAAATTTTATAACAAACTATTAAAACATGATTTTTTTTTTTTTTTGCATCTTTTTTTGTTTGTTTAGCAAAAAATAAAACTCCGAGCTGTAACTAAATACCACCAAAAGAAAGCTCTATTTGTGGGAAAAAACTGATAAAAATTTCATTTGGGTACAGTGTTGTATGCCCGCGCAATTGTCATTCAAAGTGCATCAGCGCTGAAAGCTGAAAATTGGTCTGGGACTGAGGGGGGTTTAAGTGCCCAGTAAGCAAGTGGTTAAGACACTTGATCATTTACCATTATTCACCACTCAACCTTTATCTATTCAACAGTCAATGTTGCTTTAGTAGCTCTTTTCAGCTGTGTCAACCAATAATTAGCTTTTTATCTTGCACACTAATTATTTTCTGGTTCAACATTCACAATTCACATGTTGCATTATTTTATATATATATATATATATATAAACAAATTTTGTGGGGTTTCTTTCATGAATTTACCAGCCGTCCTTTCATTGATCTTAACTTTGAACACTTATATTTGTGCTCTTTTACCTATTACTTTTTCAGTTCACTTCTATCAATTTTATTATTTTTGTAGTTAGAATACCATTGTTTCACATTTCCAACATTGTCATCAATCATGGTTTTAGTTTTTAGACTCCCATTCAAGCCTTGTTTTTAAACACATTTATTGCTTCATGAACTTAGATGCAGTTTTTAATATGCACACATACTCAGATTCTTAGGTTTGGGGTGATTTATTTTTCCTACTGGATCTGATTCCCACTTGTGGGGTTCTATACTGAGAGTGGAGTCATCTTTCTCTCATCCCCCTGCCCCTCCAAAGCTCCTTGGTTGGAAAATAGTGGGCCCTTGGGTTACCTCATTCCGGCCTCTGATGCCAAATATATCTGGAATATTTGGAAAACATTTGACATTATTTACCTGCTGGCAATATCACCACTGTGGCGGTAGCTGGCCACTACTTTCTACAAATTGTAAGTTTATTATGTGAGGTCTGATATGTACACATTTCTGAGCATATATATTGTATATACATATATTCATACATGTGTTATGACACATAATATGTATTCATATATGTGTTTTATGAATTCATATACATGTTATATGTATGGACTATTGTACAATTTTTATTTTTTATTTTTTTACGCTATTTATATGTTCTTTATCTCCAGATACTCTTCTGTGCTTCTACTGAAGAAGTGAGGTCTGCCTCGTGAAAAGCATTGGGAATATTAGCACAGATCTTTCAGATTGATGGTGGATATTAATTTGAACCTTTTGGGTTCCTTGCTTAAGGTTTCTTTATTTGAACCAGATGTAGTATCTTATATGTATTTTTTAATAATAATTCATGTATTATGTGTTGCTTTTAAATGTATGTTAATACATTTTTCTTATACTTTTTACACTTGTTTGAGGTGTGACTCATTAAAAGTCCTGCAGGCATTAGATTGTTATTGTATTACAAAAGGATTTCTTTATTTGTACATGTTGCAAATAACTCTACCGAGTTGCCGGAAGACTATTGGGTATGTTTAGAATACCATAGCAGCCATGTAGAAATTGTACGATTCTGGTACCAGGTATGCCAGGTCAAAGTTTTGATAATTACATGGCTCCTTCAGGACCTGATATGGCAAGGTAGAGCAACACTAGATACTTTCGCTCCTAAACAGAAAAGTGTTAATTGCCATAATTAATTAGCATAAATGATATATATCATGGCATTGCATTTCCTGTAGTTCTGTTGTGCGGTCACATGACCTTTCCCTGTTCTTTGGCATCTGGAGGGAGAGATCCTTTGGAGGAGTTTCTATTGCTCTGCTGATGAATGCCCTCTACAGTGTGAGTCTGTGTCTATGCCAGCCACATGACTAAAAATAAATAGTTTCAGAAGAGCAATTACAATTAGTTTATACACATCAAATAACTGTTTTAAAGCTCTGAATAAATCTTTATTGAACATAAAATGTGTATTTTTTTGTGCATTAATATGGTGTAGGCAGAGTCAAAGATGATTGACACTAGCTTTCATTTTATTCAGATGGCATCTGCACCCAAGGCTCTTTTTTAACTTTAAAAGGTATTAGCATATACATTGGATATATTTAATACTGATTTATATTAAAACTAAGCTTTTTCGTGAGTTACTTAGTGAATGTAGTCAATCAACATATTATATCCCACCCCCATAGTATTTAGCAATAGGGAGGAGAGTGTCATTTACCACTGTGTATATGCCCAAATATGTAACTCTCTATAGACATGTGGTCTGCACGGATTAGAAAAAGGAGGAAATGAATAGCTTAGAAGGGAACTGAAATGTGAGCATGCTCCATAGATGATACCAACTGCTCTACACAATCTTAACCTGCAATGGGAACACAGGATATGGAAGGGACAGCTGAAAGCAGGATCAATCAATAATATATCACACTATGCAAAACAATTGCATTAGTCGCTTTGTGATTATGGACACTACTGTTATAGAGCATGTAATGAGAGTTTTTTATAGTCTGGGATTAACCACTTAAGGACCAGGCCTCTTTTTCAGACTTGGTGTTTACATGTTTAAAACAGTTTTTTTTGCTAGAAAATTACTTAGAACCCCCAAACATTTTATATTGTTTTTTTTCTAACACCCTAGAGAATAAAATGGCGGTCATTGAAATACTTTTTTTCACACCGTATTTGCGCAGCGGTCTTACAAGCGCACTTTTTTCGGAAAAAATTCACTTTTTTGAATAAAAAAATAAGACAACAGTAAAATTAGCCCAATTTTTTTATATATTGTGAAAGATAATGGTACGCCGAGTAAATTGATACCCAACATGTCACGCTTCAAAATTGCGCCCGCTCGTGGAATGGCGTCAAACTTTTAGCCTCAAAAATCTCCATAAGCGACATTTAAAAAATTCTACAGGTTGCATTTTTTGCGTTACAGAGGAGGTCTAGGGCTAGAATTATTGCTCTTGCTCTACCGATGGCGGCAATACCTCACATGTGTGGTTTAACCACCGTTTTCATATGCGGGCACTACTCACGTATGCGCTCGCTTCTGTGCGCAAGCTCGTCGTGACGGGGTGTTTTTAAACATTTTTTTTTCTTATTTATTTTAATTGATTTTATTTATTTTTACACTGTTTAAAAAAAAAAAAATGGATCACTTTTATTCCTATTACAAGGAATGTAAACATCCCTTGTAATAGAAAAAAGCATGACAGGTCCTCTTAAATATGAGATCTGGGGTCAAAAAGTCCTCAGATCTCATATTTGGGCTAAAATGCAAAAAAAAAGAAAAAAAAAAAGAAAATCTGACATTTATAAAAATATACCTTTAAGAGGTATGGGCGGAAGTGACGTTTTGACGTCGCTTCTGCCCTCCTATGGTATAGAGATGAGTGGGGGCCATCTTAGCCTCACTTGTCTCTATGCCCAGCTAGGAAGAGGACCCGATCGCCTCCGCCGCTACCGACGGCTCCGGTAAGCGGCGGAAGGTGCGGGAGGGCGGCGGGAGGGGGGGTGGCACCTCTCCCGCTGCCGATAGCGGTGATCTCGCGGCGAATCTGCTGCGGAGACCACCGTTATCGTACAGCCGACCGCCGCCTGAAGAGATGGATATCTCGGTTGTGGCAGGAGCTGCTGCCGTTACCGAGATATCCCTCTTCAAAAATAGGACGTACATCGTCGTGCGGCGGTCGGCAAGTGGTTAAAGGTTGTTTTCAAAGTGTGTTTTCTCCCTTTTTAGTTTGTTAAATAAAAAAATGCTGCTCCTCCATAGATATAATATGGCAAGTTAGCATTGTCACCCTAGGACAGGAAGTATGTTACTGTCTCAATCTTCAGGTGTAAATTAAAGCTCATTTGGCTGTACTTTTCCTGTGGATCACATGAGTGCAGTTCGTTCTGCATCTGCACTCCTGTGGACCATTTTGCTGTTTTGCTGTGACATCAGCCTGCTGTCAGCTGATGTCACAGAGCAGGCCCAGGCTTGGGCAGGATCTCAATAATGAAGTTGGAATCCACCCTCATGCCTGGGGTCAGCATCCAGATCAGCCTCTGAGAGCCTGAGCCAGCCGCTCCTGCTCCTCCACAGCCCCCCGTTACGGTGAGTGTGGAAGGGGGGGCAGAGCAGTGAGCCAGTGACTGACCGTCAACAAATCTCTGCTCAGGGAGCTGTGGGAACTGAGCTATTTGCGGTGTTCAAGTGCTTGGTTCTCAGTGTTAGAGGCGCCAGGGGACCGATGCTGCATCCACCTACAGTATGTAAGTATGATTCTTAAAAAAAAAAGAAAGATATACAAATATAAGCACAAAGCTTCCATAATTAGTTGATAGCAGCAAAAGTTAAATATTTCAAGAGTCAAATACAAGTGAATGTTTCAGTTACAGTTTTTTATCTTAATTTCTAATCAGTCATTATTAATTTAACCACTTGCAGACCGGACCATTTTGCTGGTCAAAGACCAGACCACTTTTTGCGATTCGGCACTGTGTCACTTTAAACGACAATTGCACGGTCGTGCGACATGGCTCCCAAACAAAATTGACGTTCTTTTTTTCCCACAAATAGAGCTTTCTTTTGGTGGTATTTGATCACCCCTGCGGTTTTTATTTTTTGCGCTATAAACAAAAATAGAGCGACAATTTTGAAAAAAACACATTATTTTTTACTTTTTGTTATAATAAATATCCCCCAAAAATATATAAAAAAAATTTTTTTCCCTCAGTTTAGGCCGATACGTATTCTTCTACATATAAGCGATTATTCATTGGTTTGCGCAAAAGTTATAGCGTTTACAAAATAGGGATAGTTTTATAGCATTTTTATTAATAATTTTTTATTATTTTTTTTTTACTAGTAATGGCGGCGATCAGCGATTTTTATTGTGACTGCGACATTGTGGGGGACCCATCGGACATTTTTGACACATTTTTGGGACCATTGTCATTTATACAGTAATCACTGCTATATAAATGCAGTGATTCCTGTGTAAATGACACTGGCAGTGAAGGGGTTAACCAGGGGGTGGCAGTGTAGGGGTTAAGTGTTCCTAGGGGTGTGTTACTAACTGTGGGGGGGTTGGGCTTTCATTTAGTGAACACTGATCTCTGCTCCAATCACATGGAGCAGAGATCAGCGTCACTAGTTGCTAGGCAGAATGGAGAAATGCTGTTTACACGGCATTTCCTCCATTCGGCCGCTCCGTGAGACGATTGCGGGGATGCCCGCGACGATCGAGTCCGCGGGTCCCGCGACCGGACTCACGGGGGTCCCGACCAGCGCCGGAGCGCACCGCCGCCGGCGCGCTCCCGATGGCAGGGCGGCATTGAATATTGGATGTACCTGTACGCCAATATGCCTGCCCGTGCCATTCTGTCGACGTACATCGTCATGCGCTGGTCGGGAAGTGGTTAATTTACAGCAGGTGACAATACTTATAGATTTGACAGGTAACTTGCTTGATATATTACGATGCTGAATAAATAGATAATTAAAGTGGTTGTAAACCTTTTACAACCACTTTAAACTACAGGCAAGCCTATAATTAGGCTTACCTGTAGCTGCACTGGATATCTCCTAAACCTGCACGGTTTAGGAGATATCCCTGTATTTGCATGTGCCGACGTCATGCAGCACATGCACACTTAAGCCATCTAAAGCAATCCCAGTACATGTTGTTGCTTCAGTTGTACTGTGCCGTTCGCGGTGGCTCCAGCGAGCATGCGCGAGAGTGACGTCATCTCGGCTCCGGCTAATCACAGCGCCCGGACCCAACATACCTGGAAGCAAGCCCTGGGTGACATATCTGTGGCCTGAGGGGGAGATGAGGATGGCTGTGGGAGATTCGTTCTCGGAGATTCGTCCTCTTTAAGGCTTGTGTCCTCAGGGTTTAATTATAAACACAGCTTTAAAACTAACAATGCATTAATCTCCAATCACATGCTTTACACAAATGCATGCATTCATGGCAATGCAGCCACTGTGTACTGAGGAAATTGGGATTACATTTATGCTGCTCAATGTGAATTGTGCTACCAATTGGCTCCAAATATTATCTGAATTGCTACTGGAGGGCCTCTTATATGCTCCGCTGCACTTACCTGATAGTCCTGTGCTCCATCTAATAGCTCTTCACCTCAGATCTGGTAGAAGAAAAGCTCCACGACCAGTCAAATAATCATTTATTCTCCACCTGTCCACTTCTAAACCAGCTCACAGGTACAAGCTGCCAAACATTCTGCATCTGAACAGCGCTTTTTCTGCTTTGACTTCCATTTGAGTTACCTAAAATGCAGGTAAATAGAACAACCTGCATCTGACAAAATGTAAATAAAATCAAACCCTGCTGTATTCAGATGTCCGCCCCAACTGATATTTCAAGGCTAAGTTCACCTTTGTTCCCCGTTTTTTCTTTTTTTTTCTAAATTTCAGATCCCCTATGTACCAATATAGCATGAATGTACTTCTTTTGAAAAAATAAAACAGCTTTCCATTTATTCTACACACGCTTACCTCGCTGTCTTCATAGCTGTTTAAAAACACTGCTCCATTACTTCTGCCTTACTTCCTGGACAGACTTTAGGTCATTACACAGGAAGGAGTTGACCAGCTGATCTCATTAGCACACATCCTGCATCATCTACCCTCTGCTGGCCAATCCCTTTCTGTGTCATGACCTATAGTCTGTCCAGGAAGTAATGTAGAACTAATGTATACGTGTTTTTTAAACAGATATGAATACATTGAGATAAACCTGGGTAGAATAAATGGAAAGCTGTTTTATTTTTACAAAATTAATACTTGAATACATGAATACTTTATTGGTACATAGGGGAGCTGGATTTTAGGAAAACAAAAAAAGATGAACTTATCCTTTCAAGAAAGCCTTTAATAAGTGAGACTACAATCTTGTATTTGGTGAAGCTTACAAATGAAAGTTATTAGCATTAAAATTATGCCCATAAACATAGTGTCATGGCATCCATTTGTTAGTGTAGTGGGGCATTTGAGCGTCTCTTGTGCTCATTAAGATCAGATAAATATTAACACAATATGCAATGCTTAAATCTTCAACCTAATATTGGATTTGTATTGCTCTGACAAATCAGCATTTTTCTTATAACATTATCAAGCTGTATGCAGTTATGATGCAAATTTAGAGACACAGCTAGTATAATAATGTCTACAAGCAGGAAAAGAAAAATGGGTATTCAGACACAGTGTTCTATGGAAGCGATTTAGTATTCATAAAAGTAATTTTCTGAGATTCGTTTTTTGTAGTCTTATCTGGGAAAATATACAGCTAATTTCGTGTTCTTAATGCAATATTCAAACACTGAAAATTATGTGCAAATATTGAAAGTTATGAGCTTTTTGAACACTTCAAGACGTAAAATACATTTAGTTACATTCAGCCTACATTCCACATCAAGATTCCAGATTTAGTTGCAGCATTCTAACCATTGTACTCTGCGTTCACTCTGTTAAACAAAATAAGGCGATAGACTGTTTTAGTGTGGCCTACCATAACCAAAAAAAAGTATTTTAGGAAACATATGCAAACAAAAGTTAAAGTACAAAACGGACACATTTCCAGATAGATGAGGGAATCATATTATGTTATTAGGTTACTGTACCTCTTCTGTTGCACAGCCATAAATCGACGTATTGGAACCTGCTATAATAGGCGCCTAAAGGATAACAAAGGTCAAGCACACTGGAGTTCATTTAATAAAGTAGGAGAGGATGTTTGCTTAGAAAAGAGAATGCTGATATAGCTTATATATACCTACATACATATATTTTATTATATATATATATATATATACACTGTATACACTCACTGGCCACTACATTAGGTACACATGATGAATTGCTTTGTGACACAAATTCTTTGTTGATGTCACAGGAGAATGGGCAGACTGGTTTGAGATAATAGAAAGGCAAAAGTTAAAAAGAGAAAAAAAAAAAGAAAGGCAAAAGTAACTCAAATAACCACTCATTACAACCGAGGCATGCAGAATACCATCCCTTTTTTTTTTTTTTTGCCACATCAGTTACTTTCCGCCAGAGACTAGAATCAGCTTGCCGCTCATTAGTGTCTCATTCACAGGTCCACATCATCGTGGCTCGTTTAATTGCGTACATTTTATTTTTTTTTTAATGTTTTTTATTGAGTTTTAGACAGACAAACGAACATTCAACAAAAAAAACAAAAACAGTGACATGCCACATTGTTATGGTTAGACCCACGCAGGGGTCGTCAAGTGATTCTAACAGAGTAATCGACACCTGTAGCACATCCACAACAACAATCACTAACTTAGTGCTAGGTTGGCTCCCGCTCCATATAACAACTTAGGGGCACCAGAATAAGTGAACTAGGCACATAGGATTGGTAACACTAAAAAACCTAAGACATTGAAGTGGAGCAATGCCAGGGGGCCCTCCCCAACCACACTCCCATCTTCCCTCAGGATGACATCCCGGACATGTTAATCTGTAGTCACTGTGGAGGCATCAGCCAGCCACTTAGACCACACTTTCATGTATTTTTTGGGGCAACCCCTGTTATGATACGTTTCCTTATAATGTGGTAAGACTTTATTGACATGGGATTTCCACAGTTGTAATGACGGCGGGGCCTGCTTTTTCCAGCATAAGGTGATCATTTTCCTGGCATAAAAGAGTAGAAGTCCTATCAGGGTTCTGTCTGCTATCCTGGGGGCCACCCCTTCCACCAATCCCAGAAGGCATATCCGCGGGGTCTGGGCTACATCTATTCCTACCACTTCATGAATTATGGACAGTACCTGTGACCAGTAACGCTGAATTACCGGGCAGGACCAGAAGATGTGTATAAAGTCACCCGGATCCCCAGTACATCTCCAGCATTCCGAGGACAGGGAGGTTCTCATTTTATGTAATCTATACGGGGTAATATATGCCCGGTGTAGAATTTTGTATTGTATGAGGCGGTCACGAAGGGATACCAGGATGGTGAAGGGAAAGTCCCACATGTCCTCCCAGTCCTCGGAATCCAGATCCGATATGTCTTGAGTCCATCTCTGCCGGAGCTTTGACAGATCTGGAAAAGAGACCCTAATAAGGTGCGCATACAGGACCGAAGTCGGCTTCCTAGTACATTCAGATCTTGTAATCTTTTCCAGGGCGGATTGCACAATTTGCGTGGTATTGGGTACCACTTGAGCCTTGAAAGCATGGGATAGCTGCATATAGCGGAATAGATGCGAGGGGGGTACATTATTGCGAGATACCAGGTGATTAAAGGGGTGTATAGTCGTACCGGACGTGAGGTCAGATAAGAGTTTTATGCCACATCTAGCCCAAATTTTGGGGTCTGGTAGTGAGTAGAGGTGGGGTAAGGTAGGATTATTCCATAGGGGGGTGTGTGGGGAGATTGCAGTCCCCGGAAACCCCTCCAGTCCCAGTCCCGCCCGCCAGGCCCTTAGAGTTGTGTGCATAGAGGGTGTCAGGTCATAGGGGGCCCTGGGACCCCGCAGGGGTAAGTGTGTCAGGGCCTCCACGGATCGGACCACCGCAGCCTCCAGAACCACCGCAGTGTTGGACAGGTCTGGTGTCATCCACCAGACTACCGTGACCAACTGTGCTGCCAGAAAATATTTCTGGCAGTCAGGAAACGCCAACCCCCCCCGCAGCACCAGACGCATCAGCGTGGATAGTTTAAACCTATGGGGGCCGGAGCCCCAGAGGAAGGAAGAGAACAAACAATTCAATTTCGTAAAAAATGAGGAAGGAATCCATTGTGGGGAGTTACGGAATAGATAGGTAAATTTAGGGATTATCTTCATTTTGATGAGGTTAATGCGGCCTAAGAGGGATAGGGGAAGGTTTTCCCAGGCTTTCAACCTAGCCTTGACATTTTGAACCACCGGATCTAGATTGAGGGGGATAAAGCTGGATACGTCTCTCGAAACCCTCACTCCCAGGTACACCATGTCATCTACCCATTGCAGTTGGATATTTGGCGGAGCTAGTCGCTTTGCCTCAGGGTCAATAGCAAGTAACTGGGACTTCGTCCAGTTCACCCGCAGTCCAGTTATCCTAGAAAAGTCAGTCAGTACTCGCAGCGCTCCCCTAAGAGAAGGGCCTGCGTCATTCAGAAAAAGCAAGAGGTCGTCAGCATACAGTGCCACCCTCTCCTCCAGCCAGGCCATTTTCAGTCCCTTTATATGGGGCGAGACCCGCAATGCTTCCGCCACCGGTTCCATAGCAATGGTGAAAAGTGCTGGAGAGAGAGGGCAGCCCTGCCTGGTACCCCTGGTCAACGGGAAGGGAGCAGAAACATCCCCCGCCAGCCTAATGGCTGCCTTTGGGGATCTGTACATAGTCTGCAGCCACCCAATAAAAACCAACGGAAACCCCATCCTCCGCAGAACCTCCCAGAGATAAGGCCACTCAATCGAATCGAATGCCTTCTCGATATCAAAGGAGGCAACCGTTCTAGTGCCCACATTATCATGTTTGGCATGGAGATTGGTGAAAAGTCTGCGGAGGTTGATGTCCGTCGATTTCTGGGCCATGAACCCTGTCTGGTCTGGGTCTATAACGGAGGGCAGAAGGGGGTTAAGTCTAACCGTGATTAATTTAGATAAAATTTTAAAGTCAGTGTTAAGAAGAGCAATGGGTCTATAGGAGGCGCAATGTTTGGGATCTTTATTGGGTTTGAGAATTAAAATGACATGGGCATCTGCCATGGAGGGTGGGAGCGCTCCCCCCTCCAGACACTGGGTATACAGGTCAGCCAGTAGAGGGGCCAGAAGATCCGCGTGGGATCGGTAGAACTCGACGGGCAGACCGTCCGGGCCCGGGGTCCTCCCAGCTGCGAGCGAGTTAATAACAGCATGCACTTCCTCCGCAGTAATAGGTCGGACCAGATGGGACCTCTCCTCATCTGAGAGCCACCCCAAGGCCAGGGGGTCCAGGAGAGGCGCCATCCCGCCCGGATCCACAACAGGAGGGAGCGTGGAAGTGTATAATGTCTGATAGAAGGCCCGAAACTCCCTTAGGATGTCCTCCCGGGATGTAAGAGAGTCCCCGGTAGGAGAAACCAATTCGGGAACCAGGGTCATAGGGGTATCATGGTGAGACATCATTGCCAGTAGCCTACCATTCCTATCACCCTGCTCAAAAAACTTTTGTTTAGAGTGAAAAACCTCCAACCGGGTAATCTCAGAGAGGTGGAGGTGGAGACACCGTTTTGTGGAATGAAGCCGATCGAAATTGGAGACCGAGGGGTCAGACCCATAGGCAGCAGCTGCCTCCTCAATCTCTCCCTCCAACTGGGTTTTTGTGACCTGCTGAGTTACCTGGACCGCCTTAATTTCTGACATATATTGCCCTCTAGTGTATGCCTTAAAGGCATCCCAAACTGTGGGAGGAGAGGATGACCCCGCATTAAGTTCCCAGTATTCTCGCAGTGCATGTGGGATTCGCTCCGCTATCTCTTCATGGGAGATCCACTGCACCCCAAGGCGCCATAGGGATCTGTTGCGACGCTCCGTCGCCCGCATAGTAATTTTGAGGGGGGAATGATCAGATAGCCCACTAGGCAGGTATGTCGCCTCTACCACGTCCGATAACATATGATGATTTGCGAACGCATAATCTATTCTAGAGGAGGTTTTGTAGGACGTAGAGAAGCACGAGTAAGCCTTAGTACGTGGGTGCAGCCATCTCCACACCTCCGTAACCCCCGCCGCGTCTGTCCACCCCATCAGGTCTCCCCTAGAGGATTGCGACGGAGTGGGCCTATCAAGATCAGGGGAGAGGATGTTATTAAAGTCTCCCAGGATTAGTAATTTAGCTGGACAATACGGGGTAATCCTCTCCAAAATAGTGTACAACACTTCCGGTCTAAAAGGTGGCGGAATATATACCCCCACCAAAATATACCTTTGTTGCCAGGCCGTGAGTACCACAATTACATATTTGCCATGAGGGTCCGTGTGAACAGCTTCCACTGTACACATAAAGGATTTGTTTATCAGAATGGAGACCCCCCTGGCATATGAGGAATATGTGGCATGAAAAGTCTTCTGAACCCAATGTTTTTTCAGAGTCAACAACTTACTCCCCATCAGGTGGGTCTCCTGTAGGACCAATATGTGTGGGTTGTGCGTCTTGATATACTGGAACATCAGTGCCCTTTTAAACTTAGAGTTTAGGCCCCTAACATTCCAGGACACCACCGACCAAGTACCCAGATCATGTGACGCCATAATTCCAGGGGGGAGAGTTTAGCAATCGGATGATTGAGTCCCACCTGAGACCCACCCGACAAGCAGCGAAAGAGCACGAGCCAACCGCACATAACATATACAAACTACAAAAAACTTTACAACTTCCCAAGCACTGGGTGCTTTTCCTACCGGTACCCGGTGCCCCCCAAAAACACTGGGGGTGGACCAGGAACCGGTCTATACCCAAAACTAGCCGTAACATTGTGGAGTGTGAGCCCAAACTCTAGGCCACACTACAGTCTTCCGCAGAACCGCGGATTCAACCTTTGAGGCGTGTATTCGGTACCAACACACTGATGTTCCCTTGAACCATGGAAGTCCACCAAAGGGCCTGAACCGCCCCCCTTGGTATACAGAGGCCCCCTAACGTGGGGTGGGGGGGGGAGTAATATCCTTCCACGGCAAAAGGGTTCAGTGAGAATGCCTCCAAGGGAGTGGAGAGCAGTTAGTTCCCAACTTCGTGTAGATGAACCCAATCGTAGGGGGTTCAGTGGGGGGTCACCTATTCAAGTACCTGTGAAGTGGCTCCGGTATTAAGAGGAGCTTGCGCCAAGAAAAACAAGCCAGGTCCAGGGTCACACAGTGATCGTCTCAAGGATAGGCCATCAATGCAAGGTGGTCAGCCAGGCGTCCGCGTCCGCTGGGTTATCAAAGAATCTGAGTGTTCCATCATGTTGGACCCGCAGGCGGCTAGGGTAAAGCATACTATACTTTATGTTCTTGTCCCGGTGCCGTCTACGAACATCATTGAATGTTTTCCTCTTCCGCTGCAAGTCAGCCGAGAAGACAGGGAAAAGATGAATGGATGCGTTTCCATATGTGAGAGTAGGATGCTTGCGGGCCTCCGATAGAATTCTGTCTCTGTCTCGATAATTGAGGAAGCGGACCAGGAAAGGCCTGGGGTGGTTCCCAGGGATGGCACGTCCGGAGGGCACCCGATGGGCTCTTTCCACCACATAGGTAGGAGGGACCTCGGTGAGATCCAGGAGATCTTTAAAGAACCCTTCCGCGAAGACAGCCGGGTGATCCCCTTCCTCTTTCTCAGGCAGCCCCAGGACTCTAACAATTGCGTACATTTTTACAAAAACTAATTATTTATAAATCACAAAGTAAAAAGTTAAGAGTCCATTGTTTTTGATATATTAGATATACATCCTATAAATAGACTTAAATGAACCTATGCATCGTGTATACCGTGATTATACCTATTCCCCTAGCGCTTCCTAAGTAAGGTTTAAACAACTCCCCCCCACCCCCCCACCATCCCAACCCCGCGAACTTCCTACACACACTTGATTATAAATAATTATTATTCCTCTCCCTAGTTCTGTAGCGATAACATTCACCAATTAGCTAAAAAATTCCTAAAGGAAAAAGAGATCAAAAATGAAGAGAAAAAAGAGAGAAGAAAAGAGAAAAAAGAAAAAAAAAAAAAAAACACAAACAGGGAAAATAAAAACCTGTATAGAAAGGGAAAAAGGGACGTCAGGTACCCATGGGGAACCTCAGATCCCCATAAGTAATCTACAGCTCTTTCACCTACAATAGAATACCTAGCTTCCCCAGACTAGGCCCCCATAGACTCTTGAACTTCCTATTATTGCCTTGTCTAGTAAAAAAGACCCTCTCAATAGCGATTGTCTTTTTTATATTTACCATCCAGGTTTCAACTGATGGGCCTAAGTGTGAATGCCATTGTTGAGCGATTATTTTCCTTGCCTGGAAAAGACATCTGATCACTGGTGTTTTAATGGCATTTGGGACTGTACGATCCTCAGGGATAGTCAAAAGACAGGTCCTAGCTGTTGCTTTCAATGTTAAGTTAAAAACTTTGTTTATCTGGTCTATGACCTGTGTCCAGTACCTAAACAACTTTGGGCATCTCCAGAACATATGAATAAAATCGCCAGTCATACCGCATCTGGGGCAATGGTCGTTGTTTCTCCATCCAAGTTTGAACATTTTCTTGGGAGTGTGATACACCCGATAGAAAAAGAAAAGGTGAGAAACTTTCTGGGAAGGGGAAATCGAAACTTTTGTACCGTAATCGATTATCCGATCCCAATCGGAGTTAGACAACGGGCCTACATCTTTCTCCCATTTTTCCCTACTTTTACGCAGGGCATCGTGGTTTAACATTTCGTCCCCTAGTCTAGCATACATATATGAAATCAGTCCCTTAAGCTTATCCTGGGTCGCAATCTGCGACAGCACGGGCATCTGAATCCATTGAACCTTTTGAGGTCCAAATTGGGACTGAACTGCATGCCTAACCTGTATATATTTGTAAAAAGCCCTGTTTGACAGTGAGAACTCAGATTTTAAACTATTGAATGATTTAATTTCTGAGCCCTGGAATATTTGGATTAAATAGTTTATACCTTGGTTCGCCCATTCCCTGGATCTTTCCACTTTAGCTATTTCAGCCAGGTTTCTATTGTTCCATAAGGGGGCCAATACGGATACTCCCTGGTATCTTAATATATCCTTGACTGTTTTCCAGAGTTTAACAATCTGATGGATTGTTGGGCAACTTATCCCAAACGAGTTTGCCTCAAGAGCCTCAATGAGTGTATTGTGGGGGCATCCTAGCATCAGTAGGCTATGATGTGGCAAACCCTCGCTTGATATTCCTGCACCTGCTATATGCTGCATCTGTGCTGCCAAATAATAAAGCCTGGGATGTGGAACCGCCATCCCCCCATCTTCCAGCGGTAACTGCAACGTCCGTAGGCTTATCCTAGGCGGCCCCTTTTTCCATATGAAATCTCTAAACAGAGATTCTATTTTCTTAAACCACCGCGCGCCAATCCATACAGGCGAATTATGGAGAACGTATAAGATTTGAGGGAGCCAAACCATCTTGACCAGGTTGCAGCGACCCGCAATCGATATGGGGAGGCGGCTCCAAATATCTGCCTTGTCTTTAAGTTTGAACAAAAGGGGAGCTAGATTATCTTCCACATACCCTTTTACATCCTTTGCCACCCAGACCCCTAAATACTTGAACTTGTCTACCACCTTTAAAGTGAACGTGTCTTGTATTATATTGGTGGTCCCCATATCTATCGGGAGTAATGCCGATTTATCCCAGTTGATAGCCAATCCAGATACTTGACCGAATTCCTTAATCATTTTCATAGCCGCTTTCAACGAAGCTTGAGCCTCTCCCAAAAAGAGCAAGATGTCGTCGGCAAATAGTGAGATCTTTTCCTCCCTCTGACCCCTCCTAAATCCCTGAATATCTGAATTTGCCCTAATGGCTATGGCCAATGGCTCCATTGACAGAACGAAGAGCAGGGGGGAAAGGGGACAGCCCTGCCTCGTTCCCCGTTCTAGTTGAAACGCCTCAGAGTATTCATTATTAATTTTTATTTTTGCTCTTGGATTAGTATAGAGCATTTTTACCCATTTAATAAAGTTTGGACCAAACCCAAATCTAGAAAGAACTTCAAACAAATATTCCCACTCAAGACAATCAAAAGCCTTGGCTGCATCCAAGGCTAATATTGCCCTGGGGCCTCCATCATCTACCGGGATCTGGACATTCAACTGGGCTCTGCGTATATTAATGCTAGTAGACCTGTTCGGGATAAAACCCGACTGATCAGGATGGATGAGCTTGTGTATAAACTTTTTTAAGCGAGTTGCCAGAATTTTCGCTAGAATCTTTACATCGGTACAAAGCAGCGAGATCGGCCGATACGAAGCAGGATCCATAGGGTCTTTCCCCTCCTTTGGGAGAACCACTATATTAGCCTCCAACATTGAAGGAGGCAAGAATACCATCCCTGAATGCAAAACACATTGAACCTTGAAGCAGATAGGCTACAGCAGCAGAAAACCACACTGGGTGCTACTCCTGTCAGCCAAGTACAGGAAACTGAGGCTACAATTCGCACAGGCTCGCCAAAATTGGGCAATAGAAGATTGGAAGAATGTTGTCTGGTCTAATGAGTCTTGACTTCAGTTGTGACATTCAGATGGTAGGGCCAGAATTCGGCATAAACAACATGAAAACATGGATCCACCCTGCCTTGTATCAATGGTTAAGGGCTGGTGGTGGGGTAATGGTGTGTGGGATATTTTCTTGGCACACTTTGAGCCCCTTGATACCAATTGAGCATCAATTAAATGCCACAGCCTACCTGAGTATTGTTGCTGACCATGTCTATCCTTTTATGACTACAGTGTACCCATCTTCTGATGGCTACTTCCAGCAGGTAAATGCACCAGGCCACAAAGCTCAAATCATCTCAAACTGGTTTCTTGAAAATGACAATGAGGTCACTGTGCTCAAATGGCCTCCACAGTCACCAGATCTCGATCCAATAGAGAACCTTTGGGATGTGGTGAAATGGGAAATTCACATCATGGATGTGAAGCTAACAAATCTGCAGCAACTGCGTGATGCTATCATGTCAGTATGGACCAAAATCTCTGAGGAATGTTTCCAAAACCTTGTTGAATCTATGCCATGAAGAATTAAGACAGTTCTGAAGGCAAAAGCAGGTCCAACCTGGTACTAGCAAGGTGTACCTCATAAAGTGGCCGGTGAGTGCATATACCTTTAATATATAAAAAGCAACCATCCAACCATGTGCAACAAGTTCATAGGCATTTACTTAACTGAAATGTGTGTCTTTTACATGAGTGACTGAATGATTGATGCGAGCACAGCTTCACTTTATTCACTAAGCTAAGTTAACATTCTTTAGTTCATCATCTCTCTCATTAGCAAACAATACAAACTTGCTTAAATTTTTTCAAATTGTTTTATCAAGAAGAGCTTATCCTTGATATTGATTACTTGCAATCTTTTTCATGTCATACATGAACAATCTTATTATGTTCATACCATGTGATGACTTGACCCAATGAAGAACTTCATGCAAAATAAAACCTGCTTCTATCAGACAGACTGACATACACATGGGCCAATCATCGGCCGTTTTTTTTAAACTGGCTGTTGTCTCCCGACATTCAGCCTGTGTGTACCCAGCTTTATTTTAGTCAAATCTCATTGGACATAGCGGAAAATTATTGTCACTTTAACCAGTTCCCGACCAGCGCACGCCGATGTACGTCAGCAGAATGGCACGGGCAGGCAAATGGGCGTACCTGTACATCCCTTTAAATTTTCCACCCTGCCATCGTGAGAGCGCCGCCGGCGGCGCGCTCGCGTGCTGGTTGGGACCCCCGTGAGTCTGGTCGCGGGTCCCGTGGACTCGATCGCAGTGGGCATACCCGCGATTGTCTCACAGGGCGGCTGAACAAGGAAATGCCGTTGTAAACAGCATCTCCCCGTTCTGCCTAGCAACTAGTGACGCTGATCTCTGCTCCATGTGATTGGAGCAGAGATCAGTGTTCACTAAATTAAAGCCCAGCCCCCAACAGTTAGTAACACACCCCTAGGAACACTTAACCCCTACACTGCCACCCACTGGTTAACCCCTTCACTGCCAGTGTCATTTACACAGGAATCACTGCATTTGTATAGCAGTGATTGCTGTATAAATGACAATGGTCCCAAAAATGTGTCAAAAGTATCCGATGTGTCCGCCATAATGTCGCAGCCACAATAAAAATCGCTGATCGCCGCCATTACTAGTAAAAATAAATTATTAATAAAATGCCATAAAACTATCCTCTATTTTGTAAACGCTATAACTTTTGCGCAAACCAATCAATAATCGCTTATTGCGATTTTTTGTTTTTTTTACCAAAAATATGTAGAAGAATACGTATCGGCCTAAACTGAGGGAAAAAAAGTTTTTTTATATATATTTTTGGGGGACATTTATTATAACAAAAAGTAAAAAATAATGAGTTTTTTTTTCTAAATTGTCGCTCTATTTTTGTTTATAGCGCAAAAAATAAAAACCGCAGGGGTGATCAAATACCACTTTGTCTTTGACCAGCAAAATGGTCTGGGGCTGAAGTGGTTAAAAAAAAGAAATACCTATCCTTATCCTGGTGTTTTAGCTTTGCAAACTGAGCCTAAAGAGGCATAATACAAGTATTGTCATGCTCTCTGTACTTCTGCTAAAAAAACAATCTCTAACCTTTAACATAGGCACTTCTGTAACATGGAGATCTCTTTTCAGAATGAATAGTACAGGCTTCTGAAGTGAAAGAATTAAAGAAATTATTTATAGTTTCTAGAAAGCAAAGGGAAATATATGCAGCTTAAAGTAAAGACTGAAGAACATGTATTTAAACTGTCTTTAAATCACATTCAGTGAACACTTATTACAGCCTAACACCACACGTCAGTTATTCAGTATTCATTGACATATGCCAGTTTAATTGAACGTTTCGTTCCATGATACCTGCAAATTGCTCGCTATACCTTGTAATACAAGCAATGTTCAAGTTTAAGCTATAATGCACAATTATTAAATCAATCAGAGTAAGAATAGAATGCAAGGTCAAAATGCAAATCTCAGTAATAGCAAACTAATGACAAAATGAATGTGTTTTTTTTTTTTTTTTAATCCTATTGCAAGCAGGCATATATACTGATATAATTTAATATATAAAAGCAACTTCCCATTTACTGACATTACTTCTTGTTTTGTTTGATGACATAGATACACAGGCAGCAGTAAAAACAATTATAATCTTCTCCAATTTAAAAAAAAAACAAGGTAGGTCTGAATAAACAAAAGAAAATGGCTTAGGATGGGCATAGTTTGAGTGCCATAATCTATTGCTTGTCGAGCATGTATACACTGGAAAGTATGTCCCCTCTTTTTCTTTACAAAGGAACATTCATCTCCCTGTCACACTGATGTTTCCAATATGTTGGAAGATGATGGTGTGATAAGTGCCTCTGACACAGGGATGCCCTTATCCAAGAACTGACTGGTTGCACTCTAGATGTGTAAAATCTTTAATCCAAGGTACTACAGCGCTGCCTCTATCCACCATTGTAATGTGTAAACCTAAATATTAATCTCCTTTCTAATTGTGAAATGTGTGTGAATTCATCAAAGCAATCATAAAGCAAAACCACCAATATTTAATCAATCCATAAAGCGTAAACATCATATATAAAAAAAATGTATACAAGTTCATCTAGGTATGCAGTAGAAATCTCAATTCATAAAATTTGTGCATATCTTAAAGGTGCTCAGATAAAGTGCTCTGAGCAATATTCCAATATAAGTGATGATTCTTGATCTGATGAGATATCACAGTGGTGTGCTCCCCTCCTTTGTTCCCCCACTCACCGACATTAAATGACTCACTGAGTTAAACCAGCATAACAGAGGTGTAGATAGATGGATGGATGGTCTCTCCTTTACTCCTCCTCTACTCTACCAATGCAATCTCCAAATTTACTACAACATTCATTTATTCATTCATTGATTCATTGAGTTAAACCAGCAAAGTTCAGATATGGATGGATGGTCTCTCCTGTACTCCTCCACTCTTCCAATGCAATCTTCAGACTCAATACTGCATAATCATGACATAGAAACAGATGATAGAGAACTCCATAGTGTAGTATTGTTATAATTTATTAAAAGGTAAAAAGCAATTGCACTTCCATTCACAAAGTTGAGAAAAAAACATATATGAACATCAAATGGCTGCCTCCACGTGTGCAAGGAGGAAGGCGGAAATTAGTTATAGGTTATTGTGAGGTTAATTTGGGAGAGGGAGGGAGGGCACAGGCCCATAAATACTCAAATCTATCACTGACTGCCTCCACTTCTGAAGAAGCCCAGTGGGAGGGGAGAAACTAGTCAAGCGAGGACAGTCAGTGATGAGCAGTTTGCAGCTGGACCAACACGTGGCAGTAGCCTTCTTATTTTCATATATGCGTTTTATCAACTGCATAGCATGTATAGTAAGTTATAAGTTATAAGTTAATAAAGTATAACAATACTGCACTATGGAGATCTCTATCATCTGTTTCTATGTAGAGTGGAGGAGCAATACAGGAGAGACCATACACCCATCAATATATCAACTATGCTGGTTTAACTCAATGAATAATTTGCTGTTGTAATAAATCTGGCGATTGCATTGGGAGAGTAGAGGAGTAAAGGAGAAACCATCGATCCATCTACACCTCTGTTACGCTCAATGAGTCATTTACTGTTGGTGAGTAGGGGAACAAAGGAGGGGAGCAGGACACTGTAAGATCTTACCGGATTAGGAACCATCACCTGTATTGGAATATTGCACAGAGCACTTTATCTGAGCACCTTTAAGATATGCACAGGCTATATGAATTGAGATTTATACTGCATATCTATATCAACTTGTATATTTTTTATATATGATTTTTACACTTTATGGATTGTTTAAATATTGGTGTTTTTGCTTCATGATTGTTTTGATGAATTCACCACACGTATCACGATTAGAAAGGAGGTTAATATTTAGGTTTACACATTAAAACGGTGGATAGAGGCAGCGCAGTAGTACCCTGGATTAATACTATAGGTTACTTTAATCAACCATAAAGCTGAAGCCTTAATGTATACAATTGGTTATATTTAATATTAGCAGAGTGACCATAGCGTGGGTATACCAAATAGAATGACTGAAAAAACTTTATTGCTAAGACTTTCTAGCTGACAATCATTGAAAGCCCCTGAAAGTCAGCCTTGTGCATGGAGGCTTAGGTTTTTCTACATGTCAATATCTTGGTAAATGCATTGAAATATATTGAAATCATAACATTGAATATGTACATACTGGTTAAACCCTTTTTCTAGCCTTGTACGTCTGTTATATACTAGTATCCAGGGTTCTATCCAAAGACTATTGACAAAAACAAAGAGAAAAAGAATAGTATCTTGATATAAATGTATATTTATATGGCTTTAGGTTTCATGTCTTAAACAAACCTTAATTGTGTATACCTGATGGTTAAAACATTTATAATAAAAAACAAATAATTTCACATATAAGTGGGATGAACTAGTAGGAGTCCAGGAATTAATGCAATTGGCAGAGACAATGAACAATCTGTTCTTTATTAGCTTCTTATTTTCCTATTGTAGTGTAAGATATTAGTAACAGTGCAGTGTAAGATACGGGACATCAAGTCAGTTCGTTTATTCTCTAGCCAGGCAATACACTAGTGGTCCGTTCACACTGTTACAGTGTGATAATGTGAGAATTATCACATGCATTACTGCAAAAGCACAGCAACATACATTATGCACATTAGTGTGATGCAGTGCCAACCATTCCCAATGGTACCCCATTGCACCTTGCCAAAGTACCTGCACTGCAGAGCACCACAATGCACGATAACACACTACCACATGTTGTTTTGCATTAGGCTGTAAAAGCATGGTGCCTGTATGATTTTTAGAGCTGTCCAGTATGGGGTTGCTAAATGCAAAACACAATAACACTCATTAATGCTCCAGTGTTAATTCATCACACCAAATTGCAATAGTGTGAGTGGCCCCATACTTTACGACTCTTTGTACAAGTTGGGATAATTCATGCAAATATAACAATTTGTGCAGCTCAGTTTCAAACCTTGCTAACCAAAGAACAGCACATCTGTACATGGTTATGTAGGGTTTTAGTAAAACCCTAGAATATATTAAATCTGGTGCATTACAGCAAAACCCTTTACAGTAATTCAGAAAATGAAGCAAAGTTTAACCACATGCCATCCAGCCGTGATGGCTCACTTCTTAGGGAAGGAGGGCATTTTGAATGTCCTCTCACTTTTGCCACTTGTGTGCACCCTCTAGCATGTGCAGCGGCATGCCCTGCGGATGCATAGATGCGATAAATGCGCTGGGAAGGGCATAAAGCATGACATCATGCCGCCATGCTGATCTGGTCTGTGGTGGGTGGCATTTGATGTAAACATTTACATGTGACTTTGATGTTTTATACATCGATCTTTTTAAAATACTGGCTTTGCATTTTGTACCACGAGGTATAAAAAATACTATACAATATGGCTTTATTATCTTTTGGCTGTTGTTTTCTTTTGAGTGCTTTGTGCATATACTACTCCCATGAGAGAAGCGTATTATACTGCTGGAGCTCTTTTTGCTGCTTTATCTTTTAGCAGCATGCCCATGTGGTGAGTGCGCATTTTCAAATTATTTTGTGGCGTACCCTTTAATTGCTATGGCCATCAGACACAGTAGATGGCATAGTAAGGTACAGAGTCAATGAAACTGGCCCCATACCATTAGATTACTGTGAACAATTTACAACAGTACTTGTAAACAATGCAAACACTTGTAAACAATGGCTGCATGTTGCAGCCAGTGATCCATTTCCCCTCGCACTGTTCATCTGTTTACCTTTCTCAGTGATTTGCAACAGTTTTTTTTCACAGTACATTATCTCCAGAGTAACCAGCCAGTGTCTCTGGTCATTAGCCACCCCAGTGTACTGGTCTGGTGACACTGTACTGGGGTGGCTAGTGATCAGAGACACTGGCTCCTCTGGTAACACTGTAAGCCAGTGCAGCCAGCCAGAGTCCCTGACTGCTAATCACCCCAGTACAGTGCCACCATACCAGTGCAGCCAGCAACAGCGTTCATGATCACCTCCATACCAGTACAGTGTCGTCAGACCAGTGCAGCCAGCCAGCCACAGTTTGCTGATTGCTACTACCCAAGTACAATGTCACCAGACCAATGCAGACAGCAACAGTGCTATTTATTGCTGCCACACCAGTTCAGTGTCGACAGGCCAGGGTAACCAGCCACAATATCCCTGATTACCAACCACCCAGTCAGTGCCTCCTGACTAGTGGAGCCAACAAGAGGGTTCCAGATCACCGCCACACCAGATCAATGCAGCCAGCAGCAGTGTTCCTAATCGTCACCACACCAGGACCAGTGTCACCAGACCAGTGTAAGCTAGAAGCAATGTTCCTGATCTCCACTGTAGTCCCAGTGTCACCTGATCAGTGAAATGCAGCAGCAGTGTTCCTGATTGTTGCCAGATAAGTCCCTGTATTGCCAGACCAGTTCAGCCAGCAGCAGTGTTCCTGATCGTCACCACACCAGTCCCATTGTCTCTAGGCCATTATAAGCCAGCAACAGCATTCTTGATTGCTGCCACACCAGTCCCAGTGTTGTGAGACTGGTGCAGCCAGTAAGAGTATTCCTAAACGCTGCAATACCAGTGCCAATGTCCCCAGACAAGTGTAAGCCAGCAACAGTGTTTCTGATTTCCCCAACACTATTGCCTGTGACCCAGACTAGTGCAGCCTGCAACATTGTTTTTGATCACTGCCACACCAGTCCCAGTGTAATCAGAAGAGTACAGCCAACAGCTGTGTTACTGATTACTGCCACAACAGTGCCAGTGTCCAGTGCCACCAGAACAATGTAAGCCAGCAACCGCATCCCTGATTGCCACCACACCAGTGCCATCATCACAAGAGAAAATATCACCAGCAACATTGTTCCTGATTGCTGCCACATTAGTCCCAGTGTCATCAGAAGAGTACAGCCAACAACTGTGTTCCCGATCACTGCCACACCAGTTGCAGTGTCACCAGGCCAGTGGTCTTTTTATTGACCACATTTCTGCCTGGATAAATTCTATGCCTGTTTATTTTTTGGTTTGCACTGATCTTCACTGCTTTATCTGATTGTAGCAATCATTGCCTTTTAGGACTTATTATATTATATTGAAGTGAGTGAACTGGAGTATTTCACATATAGTCACTTGGATTTTATATATCATTTTTGAGACAATATTACTCATTTATTCGTGCTGATTAAGTTAAAAGTTTGTATGCCTGTTTATTGACCACATCTCTGACTGCCACCTGATCTGATGTCCCACTGACTATGTTTGTCAAACACACCTGTCCCAGCCATCTACTTTGCATAACTGCACTCCTGGATCCAAAGAAACTCTTTTGTTCACACTTTATTCAGCCTCCTGGCCAGTAAACATATCATTTTGGAGCAGCCATGTATCAGTAGTCTAGGCTTGCTTGGCTTATAGGAACAGGATCTGCCATAAGAGGTGTTACACTAAGCTATATTCCCTGACCACTTGTACAGAAGTGAGCATTACAGTACACTGTTTTTGATACAATGTTAGTGTCAGCAGACCTTCTTGCTGAGCCACTTGAGATGCTGGACAGCTCCTTGCCTGAATCCTTGGATAAATGTATTTCTATCTTGTTTCTGGTGAACCTTGAACTCCTTGCTCCTCCAATGAAATTCCTATTTAAGCCATGCCTTTGCATTATTGTGTTCTTCTCTAGCCAATATCTTGCTCCTTTCGTTTCTGCTGCCATCCGTATCTTCACTACCACTGGTTACTGATCTTGCCTTGTTCTCTAATTACACTTTCACTTGATCCCAACCTACGACCTTTTGTTACCTTGGCTTTTTGCTCAGCTATGCTTCTGCTTGTTCCTAACCTGCAATAACATGTTACCGATCTTTAGCTTGTTACTGACTATGCTTCTGCTTGATCCCTACCTGCTATATCTGCTACTAAACCCTGGTCTGGTGATCCTGAAGACCACAACCTGGCACTAGACTGCTGCAAAACCCATCTCCACTATCAGGAGCTCTGGTGAATATCGGCTAGTGCTTAAACCCTGCACCCCGGTTGAGCCTGTTTCATCTGCCAGGGTGATCAGCTTGTGTTCTTATCCTGCTGGTTGATTGGAACCTCCAGACTGCTTTAGCTACTGGTCTCCAAGCCTGACCCTTGATCGTGACAGAATAATCTAGCCCAAACATAGAGGTCGCTATAGCAACTATTGTGACTCCTTTCAGGCAGCAAATTGCAAAATTGCAAGTGCTCAGTGTTAGTTACTAAGAAAAGTCTGATCCCTGATTGGGACAGTTGGTTGATTTTTGTGATACACAAGATTCAATAGGGTTGAATTACTAAAACTGGAGAGTGCAAATTCGGATGCAGCTGTGTATGCTAGTCAATCCACTTCTAACTTCAGCTTGTTCAATTAAGCTTTGACAACAACAAAATAGAAGTTGATTGGTTTCTATGCAGAGCTGCACCAGATTTTGCAGTTTTAGTAAATCAACCCCAATGTCCAGTACATAATCAGTCAAAACACTGAAAAGTCCCACATGTGTAGTATTCCCATAATAAGAAAGAGTAGCAGAATGTTTTGGGGTGTAATCCTAATCATGTTCAGGCTGTGTGTTGTAAATATCTTATTATTTTAAAATTTTTAATATTTACATTTTTTTCCTTTCTGCATTTTCCAGAAATTTGTGGCAAAAAATAAATCTTTAAAAGACTCGCCATGCCTCTTGGGGTGTCTGCTTTCTAAAATGTGGTAATTTCATGGGTGTTTCTACTGTCCTGGCATTCCAGGGCCTTTTCAATATATGCCCCTTGAAAGTCTGAAGGTGCTAGGCTGTAGAGATGGGCCAGATGTTCAAGTCGAACGTAAGTTCGACCCGAACATTGGGTGTTCATTTGTTCGTAGAACAAACAAACAAATGGGGTGCTTACGGGACGTTTGCCCACCAACGAGCGCCCCATAATGCACTGTGAGATCGCAGTGCATTTAAGTCCATGCCTCACGCTATACAAGGCTGCTACATGGTAGCCTTGTATAGTGCATATGAATGGAGATTAGGCAGGATAGTTAGTGTATTGTGCGGTCAGTCAGTGTAGAATATATAATACAGTGTAGTGTAGTGAATATATAATACAGTGTATAGTGGAGAATATATAACACAGTGTAGTGCAGTGTGTATAACACAGTATAGTGTAGTGTGAACAACACTGTATTGTGGTGCTAATGAAGTGTTGGTGTGTACAACACTTCTGTGTCACCACTAATCCCATTTTTATTTAATGATGTTTTTATTTTTTTGCAATATCAGTTTCTGTTGCGGCATTATTAGTACTCCTTCTGTGTCGAAGGTGTTATTGCTTCTGTGTCAACACAGCAGTGGTGTACTTTTTTTTTTTTTTTCCGGCGCAACAGCACTAAGAATATTTAGGGCATAATTGCTGTCCCCCCTTCTGTGGCACAGGTGTTCCTCTTTCTGCGTCAGCAGTGGTTCCCTTTTTTTGGTGGGGGGGCTTTTTGATTTTATTTTTTTCCAGCAGCAGCAGCAAAAAAAAAATTCTCCATAATTGCTGTTCCTTCTTCTGAGTTGCAGGGGGTCTTCCTTCTTCATAATCACTGTATTTTAGTTTTTTGCAGCAGCAGCAGCAGCAGCAAAAAAAAAAATTGCACAATTGCTGCACCCTTATTTTCTATATAAAAAGAACCCATAATAAAATGGTTTAAAGTGCACCAAGCACAAAAGTATTGCACCCAAGCACAATATTCCCATGCGACGCTCTATAATATAAAGTTATAAAAATCTCCCCTAAAAAATAAAAAACAATAATAAAACGGTTTATAGTGCACTAAGCACAAAAGTATTGTACCCAAGCACCATATTTCCATCCCACACTCTATAGTAAAAAGTTATAAAAATTCCCCCCAAAAAATCCTCATCATGTCCGAAAGGCCAACAAGGAAAGGCAGACACTCATAGGTCACTAAAAGAGGGCAATTAGCCTCTGTTTCTGCAGTGAAAAGTGGGGATCGTGGACATGGAGCATCCTCTGCAGGCGGTGCAAGCTTTTCCTTTTTTTTTCTAGAACTGGCCGCTTTCCGTTGAGCCACAACATGCAGAAGAGGCCCAATTTTTCTGCACCTGTTTGACAGGTGCATGTAATTTCATTTTTTTTTCTCATTTTTAAGAGCAGGACCCGTTCCTGTGCCCAGCAAGAGTAACTGTGAGGTGTTAGTGTTCAGGCACCACCAACACCTAAGGCAAAATATTTCTGTACCTGTATGTAAATTTTAAAAAAATTGGGGAAAACACAAAATGTGGGGGACCATTCGGGCCTGGTATGGATTTTAACCACTTCCCTACCAGTGCATTGAAAAATGACACCAGCAGGAACATTCCCTCTCTCTTGTAGCCCATCAAAGTACCCGAGTACCTGTTTCCATCCTATTAGACTACCTGAGTACCTATCTGCAGCCCATGCCTCATAGAATATACCTTGGGGTGTTTTCTTACCAAAATGGGGTAATTTTGTGGGTAATTCAACTGTCCTGGTGCTCTGGGACCTTCAAAAGTGTGATAGGTAGGAATGAAATTAGATGCATAATTTATGCTCCTTGAATGCCTGATGTTGGGCCTCTATGTGGACAGGCTGTGAAAAAGTACTGCCATACTCAGGAGGAGTAGCAGAATGTATTTTGGGATGTAATTGGAAGTATGCATATGCTGTGTGTGAGAAATTACTTGTTATTATGACAATTTTGTGTAAAAAAAAAAATATATATATATATATATATTTCTTTATTTTCCCAAGAATTAGGGGAAAAAATTACAACTTCAAAAAACTCACCATGCATCTTTGGACTGCCTACTTTCCAAAAAGGGGTCATTTAGGGTATTTGTACTTTCCTGACATAGCGTCAGTGCATCAGGTACATCAGGTGTGATCAATTTTTTATGATTTGCACCATAGCTTGTAGACTCTAACTTTCACACAGAATAAATAATATTCACTAATTTGGGTTATTTTTACCAAAGATATAGCAGTATAAATTTTGGCCCAAATTTTTGAACAAAAATTACTTGCAAAATGCTATAATAGAAACTAAAAAAAAAGTGTTGTTTTTTTTTTCAAAATGTTCGCTCTTTTTTTTTACTTATACCGCAAAAAGAAAAAACCCAGTGGTGACTAAATACCACCAAAAGAAAGCTCTACGTGTGTGAAAAAAATGATAAAAATTTTGTTTGCATGAGTAATTGCCATTCAAAGTGTGAGAGTACTGAAAGCGGAAAATTGGTCTGGGCAGGAAGGAAGTGAAAATGCCCAGTATGGGACAACAAAAATCTAGCTGAGTTGAGTGGAATTAAGAGATCTAGAGAATGGGTGAACCAAGGCATTAACTGGCTGAGTCAATTGTTTGCGGGTAATACTATAAAATCATTTGCTAACTTGAAACAGGAATTTAACTTCAAATAACTTGTTTGACAAATACCTCCAGGTCCGGCATGCAGTCCAGACATAGTTCGGATCTCAAACAGTTCAATGGATCCAGATTCCTATCTTGACACAAATAATGACTCTGGACTTGTCTAAAAGGTTAATCTCTCGATTGTATGCCAGACTTGGGGATAGAACATTAGATCGTGCCGGGAGGGTGCAGTTGGGCCATTGTCCACGGTAGAATGGGACCGGATTCTTAAACAAGTGACGCTTGCCTCAATTTCCCCCTCACAGAAGGTATCACACCTCTGTTTTCTTTATAGAGTATATTATACTCCCAAGAAAATGTTCAAACTGGGATGGGGGGAGAATGACCAGTGTACCAGGTGCGGGGCACCTGGAGATTTTATCCACATGCTTTGGAAGTGTCCAAAGCTATTCAGATATTGGACGAAGATTGTAGATGAGATTAACTTTTAAGATAGTATTGGAAATCACGGTCAAGACCTGCCTTTTGGGTTCAACAGAGGGGTGCAGTGTTCCAAAAGATACCGTTGAACCAGTATTAAGGTGTCTATTCCAAGCAAGGAAATTGATCGTCCAACAGTGGCAGTCGCACCAGCCTCCGCTTGCGGAGGCCTGGATAGCGACTGTCAATCTAACAATAGGAAACCAGCGTGTGTTATTTATTAAACAGGGCAACTATAACAAGTTCATAAGGATGTGGGGGCCTTGGTTGGAGAGACTGGGGCTCCCCCCATAGGTTGGTAGGTAGTTATGACACCAGTTGCTATGCTTCCTACATTTAGGCCTTGTTTTGAGGTTCTTTGTCTCCCTCCTTCTTTCTCTTTTCTTTTACTCCCTGAACTCTTTGCTGGTACAAGAAGAAATCCAATATAGTTATGGGAAAAACGAGGTGTAAAACAAAGGGTGTTGAGATGGGGGGGATGGGCTGATTGGGGGTTAGTAAGAGGAAGAAAAGAAGGGAAGCAACAATAGCTTAGGTAACACACTAGATATTGTAACTCAAAGTTAATTCTCTTCACTGTTGTAAAACGCTTGGATGTTTGGATTGTAATGTTTTATTGTATAAATACAGAAAAAGTATAAATGTAAAGGGAAAAAAGAAAAAAAAGAAAAAAAAAGGAAAATGCTCAGTATTGAAGTGGTTACGGGGAACCCTATGACAGAATTAAGTAAAAAATGGCGTGGGGTCCCCTTAAAATCCATACCAGGCCCTTTGGGTCTGGTATAGGTTTTAAGGCGAACTCCACGCCACAATAAAATAAAAAAAATGGCATAGGCTCTGCCCCAAAATCCATTCCTGGCCCTTATCTGAGTATTTAACCTGGCAGGCCAGGAAAGCGGGGGGGTGAGTGAGCTCCCCCCTCTGAACCAAACCAGGCTGCCTCCCCACGACATGGGGAGGGTGCTTTGGAATGTCCCCCAAAGCACCTTGTCCCCATGTTGATGGGGACAAGGGGCTCTTCCCATCAACCCTGGACTGTGGTTGTCGGGGCCTGCGGGTGGGGGCTTATCTGCATCTGAAAGCCCCCTTTAACATCGTACACCTACACATTCGCCAAAAAAGTGTCAAAAAGTATATCAATTGGTTTGCGCAAAAGTTATAGCGTCTACAAACTATGGGATATTTTTATGGAATTTTTATTTATTTTTTTACTAGTAATGGCACTGGTCAGCAACTTATAGTGGAACTTCAATATTGCGGCAGACAAATCAGACACTAAGTGACACTTTTTGGGGACCAGTGACGCCAATACAGTGATCAGTGCTAAAAAAATATCCCCTGTTACTGTACTAATGATTCTGGCAAGGAAAGAGTTAACATCAGGGACGATCAATGTGATAAATGTGTCCCTAGGGAGTGCTTTTTAACTGTGTATGGGGGGGGGGGGGTGCTTGTACTGTGGGAAGACAGAGATCCCTTGTTCCTGCTCTGCAGAAACACAGGCTCTTTGTCTTGCTTTGTCACAGAACGGCAATATGCCTTTCTCCCTCTGTCAGGAATGATTGGCGGGTCCCAGTGGACATTAAGGCTTTCAGACCTGCTGATTGGCTCCCAGTGTGTTCGATTACAGTAGGAGCCAGGTGCCAGAGGCACGCATGCATGTCGCAAACTCGGAAGTCCAGAACACGTACAGGTATGTGATTTCACCTATAGAAGCCACCACTCGCAGTACATGTACATGGGGCGGTCAGCAAGCGGTTAAAGTGGACCTGAATTCAAAAGGGATCCTTTGCTATCCTAGGGAAGATCTCGACATGTTAACTGTGCCAAAGTCTTCCAATGTCTTGAGCTTAATAACTGTATAGCTGTAATTTAGGATCATCCAAACCACTGCTGCCCATGATGGCTAGTCTTGAGAGTTTGTGAGTGAGATTTAGTGATGTCACTACTGTGCTTCTCATTGTTCTGCTTGTTAGATAGAAATTTGCAGTGTAAAAATCTCCCTGCTTCATCCATTCTGTAAATCTGTACTTTCTCCACTTCTCCTGCTACTTCTTTAATTTTGCTACACCAGTGATCAAAAGAAGCAAAAAGCCGACATTAGAAAGCAAAGCCCTACATCTATACCAAGATGGCTGTCTTTACAAAGAGATATAGCACGGATCAAAGCATGATAAATTTTCTGTGTCTGCATTTTTTAGGCAGAGCTTGGACAGTAATGCCACGTACACACGAACAGACTTTCCGGCAGACTAGGTCCGACGGTCTTCCCGATTGAGTTTCGCCAGAGTTCCGATGGACTTTTCGAATGAACGGCCACACACAATCACACCAGGGTCCGACGGATTGGAACGTGATGACGTACGACCGGACTAGAATAAGGAAGTTCATAGCCAGTAGCCAATAGCTGCCCTAGCATTGGTTTTTGTCCGTCGGACAAGCATACAGACGAGCGGATTTATCCATAGGAACTGGGTCCGGCGGAGTTCCGGCGGAAAAATTTAAAACATGTTCTATTTCTAAAGTCAGATTTTTGGACAGCAAAGGTCCGATGGAGCCCACACATGATCGAATTGTCCGACGGATTCGTTCCATCTGACCATTGCTGTTCAAAAGTCTGGTCATGTGTATGCGGCATAATGGTCTTTTTTAATGCCCTGGTCTCAGCAGCACATACCTTTTCTTAATTCCCTTGTTGCTCTGTTCACCCAGTAGGGCCTTGTTTAAGCTTTCAGTCACTTTAACCACTTCCCGACCGGCGCACGACGATGTACGTCGACAGCATGGCACGGGCAGGCATATTGGCGTACATGTACGTCCCTGCCTTGCCGCGGGTCGGGGGCCCGATCGGGCCCCCGCCCGGTGCCTGCGGCGGTCGGTATTCGTGCGGGAGCGATCCCGGACGAGGGGGCGGCCATTCGTTCATGGCCACCCCCTCGCGATCGCTCCCGACGAATAGGAATCGTTCGTGACATCACTTCCTCTCCTGTAATGTAAACACAGGAGAGGAAGTGATGTATTCTCTCCTCCGTGTCGGTATTTTTCGTTCCGACACCGAGGAGAGAGGATCGGTGAGTTGCACCAACACGTCACTACACAGTAGAACATGCCAGGCACACTCACACCCCCCGATCACCCCCCCAATTACCCCTGCCCCCCAGTCACAGTGACACCAATGTCATTTTTTTTTTTTTTTTTGCATTGGTGTCATTTGTGACTGTAATAATTGTTAGGGCAGTTAGGGTTAGCCCCCTTTAGTTCTAATGTACCCCCCTAACCCCCCCAATAAAGGTTTAACCCCGTGATCACCCCCCGTCGCCAGTGTCACTAAGGCTGGGTTCACATTGCAGCGGTTTATGAGAACGAATGTGATTCGCACCGCACTGCAGTGCAAATCACATCCGATCTCTGTGCGATTCGAGTTCAGCTATACAGATAGTATGGCTGAATTCGTGTCGCACCCGCCGCACCCGCCGCAAACTCGCACGGGACCCTTTTTTTGGTCCGCAGCAGAATCGGATCGCATGGGTGTTCACACCATGCGATCCAAGTTTGCAGATCGCACTGCGATATGCGAACTGATCTGGGGGTGTCATTAACATTTCACTGACACTCCCAGCAGTTCGCATAGGGCAGTGTGAACTGCCGCCGGGAGGCATGCGATGCGGGAACCCGCCGCGGATTCGTGGCGTTCCCGCATCGCTCCAGTGTGAACCCAGCCTAATAAGCGATCGTTTTTCTGATCGCTGTATTAGTGTCACAGGTGACGCTAGTTAGGCAGGTAGGTATTTAGGTTCGCCGCAGCTTTTTATAGCGCCAGGGACCCCCATATACTACCGCATAAAGCCCCCTGATTGCCCCCTAGTTAACCCTTTCACCAGTGATCACCATATAACGGTTACAGGTGACGCTGGTTGGTTAGTTATTTTTTTATAGTTTCAGGGCACCCGCCATTTATTACCTAGTCTCACTAGTGTACCCCTAAATTTAGGGGTGTCTACTTTCCAAAATGGGGTCATTTGGGGGGGGGTTTGTGCCATCTTGGCATTTTATGGCCTTCAAAACTGTAACGCCCTTAGAAAGCCTGAAGGCGGTGCTTGGTTTTCGGGGCCCCGTACGCGGCTAGGCTCCCAAAAAGTCCCACATATGTGGTATCCCCGTACTCAGGAGAAGCAGCAGAATTTATTTTGGGGTGTCATTTCACATATGCCCATGGCATGCGTGAGCAATATATCATTTAGTGACAACTTTGTGAAAAAAAAAAAAAAAAAAAAAGTTTGTAATTTTCCCGCAACTTGTGGCAAAATATAAAATATTCCATGGACTCAACATGCCTCTCAGCAAATAGCTTGGGGTGTCTACTTTCTAAAATGGGGTCATTTGTGGGGGTTTTGTGCCATCTTGGCATTTTATGGCCTTCAAAATTGTAATAGGTAGTGAGAAGTGAACTCAAAAATTTACGCCCTTAGAAAGCCTGAAGGCGGTGCTTGGATTTCGGGGCCCCGTACGCGGCTAGGCTACCAAAAAGTCCCACATATGTGGTATCCCCGTACTCAGGAGAAGCAGCAGAATTTATTTTGGGGTGTCATTTCACATATGCCCATAGCATGTGTGAGCAATATATCATTTAGTGACAACTTTGTGTAAAAAAAAAAAAAAAAAATATTCAATGGGCTCAACATGCCTCTTATCAATTTCCTTAGGGGGTCTACTTTCCAAAATGGGGTCATTTGGGGGGGTTTTGTACTGCCCTGCCATTTTAGCACCTCAAGAAATGAGATAGGCAGTCGTAAACTAAAAGCTGCGTAAATTCCAGAAAACGTACCTTAGTTTGTAGATGTGACAACTTTTGCGCAAACCAATAAATATACAATTATTGACTTTTTTTTTACCAAAGACATGTGGCTGAATACATTTTGGCCTAAATGTATGACTAAAATTGAGTTTATTGGATTTTTCTAATAACAAAAAGTAGAAAATATCATTTTTTTTCAAAATTTGCGGTCTTTTTACGTTTATATCGCAAAAAATAAAAATCGCAGAGGCAATCAAATACCATCAAAAGAAAGCTCTATTTGTGGGAAGAAAAGGACGCAAATTTTGTTTGGGTACAACATTGCATGACCGCGCAATTACCAGTTAAAGCAGCGCAGTGCCAAAGTGTAAAAAGACCTCTGGTCATTTACCAGCAAAATGGTCCGGTCTGAAAGTGGTTAACCAGAGCATAGCCTGTGCTGAAGGCTCTCTACCCACCTATTTTTGACAGCAGTGGATTCTTATTTTATGCCAAATGGGATGCTTGCATTTCCTTCACTGACTCAGTGAATTTTGTATTTTATTTTTACATTTTAATCAAGAAATACTGTATATCCTTACCTGATGAACTGTAGCATTTTTCAAATCAATTATATATTTGATATAATGTCAATAGTTATATCACATATGGACAAGATACTGTTGTTGAATTTTTTTTTTTTTTTATTGTTACTTATACCTAAAAAATCTTTTAACAAAAAAATGGAAAGACTGAAAAAAAGGTCCAAATAGCAGCAAGATTATAAAAAGACATCTTGAGAAAAAAATTAGTTTTTTTATTTCTCTCTTTTGAAAATATATACAGATAAGCCTCATACACACTATCAGATTTTCTGCTGATTTTTGTCTTCGGATTTACCAAAACCATGTAGTAGAAGGGCCTGCCTGATTGCATACAAATTGAAACTCCTAAGGTTTGACCTCATTATAACGGAAAATTCCTATCAGAATACTTACCGTAATTTTCCTTTCCTGATGGACTCCATGGCAGCAACGTGTGGGTTAAGTCCCGCCTCCACTACCCTATAGGACACCACTCCCATAAATCTTTGCTCCCTGCCCATGGCCGTGTTCGGTAACTAGCCTACTCCAGCCATTTTGGGAGGGAACTCCTGCTGCCATGGAGTCCATCAGGGAAGGACTTGCCTCCAAGTATCGTTTCAGAATAATTCCCATGTCGAGAGGATGAAGATCCTGACTCCCAGCCGAATTAAAGGTAGGAAGAGTAATATCCTGAATTTCGTGGAAGACTGAGGTAACCTTTGGATTCGACCCCAGTATTGGCACTAGGACCACTCTGTCAGGAAAAAATGTGAGGAAAGGATCCTTTGATCCTAAAGACTGAAACTCAGAGACTCTCTTTGCTGAAGATATGGCTACCAAAAAAGATGTCATTAGGGACAATTCTTTGATTGAAAGTGTTCTGTCCAGTTGTGAGAAGAAGACGAGAACCAGCGGTAAATCCACTTGGGGAATCTAGGTTTCCTCTGTGGTCTAAGTCTAATTGCTCCTTTAAAGAATTGCTGAACCAAGGGATATTTAGCCCAGGATACTCCAGAGACTTGTACACGAAGAGCGCTGACAGATAGGGGAATGTCTAGTCTGGACTGTAAGAGACCCAAAACATCCTGAACCGTCAGATTACCATTAGAGCAAGACTTGGAAGACAAGTGACTTGTGAATCTAGACCAAATCCTCTCATACACCTGGTTGGTACTTTTCCTCCTTGCACCCATGAGAGTAGGAAAGGCCTCCTTGGGACAACCCAGAGCCTCTAATCTTCCCCTCTCAAAAACCAGACCCTCAGACATAGATGGGCCGGACAGGGATGGAGCTTCGAGCCCTGGGATAGAAGATCGGGTCTGAGAGGTAAGGGAATCGGATCTCTGACGCTGAGGAGCATTAGAAGCGGAAACCATGGCCTGTTGGGCCAAAAAGGTATTACAGCTATCACCTCTACTGCTTCTGATTTGAGTCTCCGCAGGAACTGTAGAATAATAGGAATCGGAGGAAAGGCGTAAGCTTTGTTGAACCGCCATCGATCCGTCAGTGAATCCACTCCGTAAGCCTGAGGATCCCGAAACCTGGAATAATACCTTGCCAGTTTCTTGTTGCAAGGAGAGGCAAATAGGTCAACCTCTGGGGAGAAACACAACGTCAGAATCCGCCTGAAAACTTCCTCGTGAAGAGACAATTCGTTGTTGTCCAGATTGACTCAAGACAGGAAGTCCGCTTGGACGTTCTGCGTTCCTGGAACATAAGTTGCTGTAATGCTGACCAGGTTCTTCTGAGCCCAAGACATGATTGGCTCTACCCCCTGAAGAAGGGACAGACTCCGAGTACCTCCTTGTCACCTTATATATGCCACTGCTGTTGTGTTGTCTAGTCTGAGAAGAACCGAAGTTCCTGAGATCAGATGACGAAAGGCTAGGAGCGCCCGGAAGGCTGTCTTTAATTCTAGAATATTCGACACCATCCCCCTGGAAGGGAAGTCCCAGGTGCCTTGTGCTACTTCCGTCAAACAGTGGGCGCCCCAGCCCCTGTTGCTGGCATCCAAAGTTATTGATATCCATGAGATGGGGAGAATGGAATGACAATTGAATAGATTCTCCTTCTGAAGCCACCAGGGCAGAGAGATTCTCATTGAAGATGTGATCCGGATAAGTTGAGCCTTGTCGCCTAACCATTGGTGAAGAAACCCTTTTTGGAATGGTCTCATCTTCCATTGGGCCCACTTCACCATTGGAATGGTGGCCACCATAGTGCCAATAATTCTCAGGCACTGAAGAGCCGGGAGATGGGAGGCTGAGAGGGCCGAACGAATTCTGTCCCGAATTACCGGTACTTTCTCTTCGGGTAATGAGATGGTGCCCTTCACTGTGTTGAAGAGTGCGCCTAGGAATACAAGAGACTGAGAAGGAATTAACTGACTCTTTTCTAGATTCAGGATCCAACCGAATTCTTGAAGAGTGGAAATAACCTGATCCTTGTGCAATAACAGACGGTCTCTGTCCTGGACTAGCAGCAGAAGATCGTCCAAATAGTGGTGAAGACGAATCCCCTTGGATCTCAATAGAGCCACTACGGCCAACAACACCTTTGAAAGACTCGGGGGGATGTCGAAAGCCCGAACGGAAGACATACGAACTGAAGATGTGGTTTTCCTACTGAAAATCGCAGGAAACTGCTGAAAATCTTCTGCCACAGGGACATGAAAGTAAGCGTCCTTTAGGTTTATTGAAAACATCCAGACGCCTGACTGTTGTATTGTTGACAAGGTTTCCATCTTGAACCTTTTCCTTTTTGATAAAATGATTTAGATGTGTAAGGTCTATGACTGGCCTCCAAGAACCGTTTTTCTTTTGGACCATAAAAAGAGGAGAATAAATTCCTCTCCCTCGTTGATCATCTGGCACGGGAACGGCAGCGCCTTGAGCCAGTAAAGATTTCACGTAGGCCAACAGGATCTGCCTTTTTTCTTCTGAGGTCGGAAGGGAGGTGGGAACATACTTTAGTCTTGGGGACCTGCTGAAGGTCCAAGAATGACCTGAAGAGACCGTTCTGACGGTTCAGAAGTCCTGGACTGAGGCTGCCCAGACATGCCGAAAAAGTAGAAGATGAGCCCCCACCTGGCCTATCTGAGCGGGCCCAATCTCAAAAAGATTTGGTTGGTTCCCTCTCTCCTGTCGCACTGCTCTTGGCGGATTTCTTGAAAGGAGGACTGCCTTGACTTCCATGACCTGGAATATTTTCGACCCGGTCTATAGCTACGGGCCTCCCTGGCCTGCTCTTGATATTGCTTTTTAGAAAAAAATCTCCTCTGGCTTTCTAAACGTCTATCCTGAGGAAGAAACCCCGACTTCCCACCAGAGGCCCGGGTTATGGCATTATCCAACTTATTCCCAAAAAGGGAAGAACCCTCGAAAGGGATATGGCACCACACCTGTTTAGATGCTGGATCAGCCAGCCAGGGACGGAGCCCAAGAGCCCGTTTGGTGGTTACAGCTGAAAGCATAACCCGAGACACTAAGCGGATGATGTCAATCGAAGCCTCCCCCAGAAAAGCCGATACAAGCCGTAACTCCTGGATAGGAGAGTTTTTGCGACTTCATCCGAAATGTTTCTGAGGGTATCATCCACCCTGTCCGTCCAGACTTCCATGGCCTTGGACATTGCCGCTAAAGCCAATGCTGGCTTGCATGCCAAACCAGCAGTGAGCTAGACTCTCTTTAAATCGGAATCAATCCGCCTATCTAAGGCATCCTTAAATGAAACTGTATCTTCCAATGGAAGGGTTACATGTTTTACTAGTCTCATCACCGCTGCATCCACGAGAGGAGCTGAAACCAGATACTTGACCTCATCCTCCTTAAAGGGATATAACCTTAGGACTTTTGAGAGCATACTATTCTTTTTCTCAACTTTTAGTCCATTCATCCGTGATGACCTCACCAAGTTCAGACAGGAATGGAAAGTTAAGACGCTCCCTTTTAAGTTGCTTAAAATACTTCCTTTGTTTGGAAGGATTAGCCAAGTTCACAGCCTCTCTGATAGCCTCTCTGATAGCCTTCACCAAGGGGGAGAGTAAGGCAAAGTCAAACCCCACACAGGTACTATCTTCCTCAGAAGCTCTTGAGCATGCGACTCCCTGACTGGAGACTGAGGTGACTCTGACTGAGGCACAGGAGCCTGACTGCCACCGATCCCCTTGAGGGATTCTTCACCACATTTTCCACAAGGGACCTTAGATGCTGGTCCGTACCCCCTCTCTCACTAGAGGCTTTGGAAAAGCAGAGGTCACACAGGGATTTCCCAGTAGGAACTTGCGATCTGCATCCCCAGCAAGTATTAGGCCGCGTACACACGCGGGGACTGTTCGCCCAACTTTGTCCGTCAAACAGTTTCGGCAAACAGTCCGCTCAAAATTAGCATGGACGGACATGGCCACACACGACGAACGAACAGTTTGCTGAAACCGTGCGCGATGACGTGAACGGCACGTACGACGGGACGAAAAATACGACGTCCTATACACTGCATTATAACTTTCGGCGTGTAAATCCTTTCTGAGCATGCGCGGAACTTAGTTTGACGAACAAGCCTACACACGGGCGGACTGTTCGCTCAAACAAGGTTTCAGCGGACAGTTTTACGGAATTTCCGAAAAACCTTGTTCGTCAAACTGTCCGCTGAAACTGTCCGCTGAAAGCCCACACACGAGCGGACTGTCTGCCCAAACACTGTTCAGCGGACAAAGTTGGGCGAACAGTCCGCGCGTGTGTACGCGGCCTAAATAACTGAACAGCTGGATGAGCCTTGGAGGAGCGAGATCGATCCTCGCTACGGCGCCCGGATCTTGAGGGTGAGCCGTGATGTTTAGACTTAGAATATGAATGCCAGTGGTAAGACTTAGAAGAATCGCTTCCTCTATGCGTTGAGCTGCGTTGCTGTTCTGAACTAGATGGGTTAAGACAGAGATAGAAGAGACACACAGATAAGGAAAGATAACAGACTGACTAATACCGGACCCCCCCCCCTACTCCCCCCCCCAGACAGTACCTATTATGAGAGGGCTGGCCAAATACAGGCGGAGGTGAGTCCATATCTCTAGGGGTTTCCATAAATGCTGCAAAGACATATAAGTAAGGCTGAGAGCACCATACACACACACGCCCACCCCCCTCTTCCCAGAAGGCCACCTACCTCCACAGAAGAAATCCTGGACAAGGGGAAGTCATATAATAGCCTACAAGCAATCCCAAAGCTTGCAGGCTATTTCCTATATTTAAATAGGGCGCCTTAGTGACGCCATCATCGTATCCTGTGCGCCGCTACTGCGCATGCGCGAATAGCGTCATTTTTGCCGCTATCGCGCATGCGCGAACCAAGCCTCGTTCCTGTGCCGCACTCGCGCATGCGCAGAACGAACGTATCTAACGAAAAACCAGGAAGTGAGCGGCGGCCGGAACGCAGGCTAATCCAGCCGCCATGCCTATACCCTTATACATGAAAACACAAAAAACGAACGGAAATGAAGGAAAAGCAAGGAACAAACACAAAAAAATACTACACATATCAAATACCGCCACCTAGTGTGTAAACACTGCGCCAGCACCCAACCTCCCTCCAGCTGCCACTTGTTTGTATATTATTCAAATATTTAGAAGGTGAATAAATCCTCACACTTACACCGTGTTAAAATCACTATCCCCTTGTGGCGCTAAATGGGAAAGATTAGTCCCCCAGTAAGAACTCCCAAAATTATATAATGAGAGTATACAGAGTGGATTCTTCAATCCCTATTCAATACAGCTCAAAATAAAAAAAAAAAAGGGAAAAAAAAAAGAAAATTAGCAAATCAGATCAATAAATGAAATATCAAGTAAACTTAATCACTCAATTACAAGTGCAAAGCTAAATGAATATTTTCATATCCATTTAAAATATGTGCATGTCCCTCAAAAAAAAAAAAAAAAAAAAAAAAAAAAAATATTCAAACAAATATGCAAACAGTGTCTGCCCAACTTCACATGTGTTTATAACATACAGCAAAAGCAGGTTAATTTAAAGTGAAAAAAGAAGAACAATTTCTTAGCATATAAGTAAAAAAGTCCTCAATAGAAGTGTCCCAAAGTAGAACGACAGGTGGTGATAAATGAAAAATCAGCACGCCCTTCTCATATGTGCTTTCTTATCAGTGTCCCCAAACGATGAAAACTCCTTCACCACACCACTAGTGACCCCCTATGGATGGAGCACTCACCAGATGGATTGCCTAGTACTCTTGCACCAGGCTCAACAGGCGTTTCAAATAACTTAATTAGGAATCACAGATGTCCAGCACACAATATCCAGAGAGTGTTACTTCCTTTTTGCAGATTCAAATAGGATTGACTCCCCCAGTACCTCAAAAAGAGAAACAGAGGCTTCCCATGGTGTAATACTATAAACCACTTTAATAGCACACTTAAAAGCCACTTGGTAATGCACTCACATGTAAAAAGATTATAAAAAGCACTTCAAAGTCACTGCAATAATTCACATCAGCAAAACTTCACTCAAAGGCATTGGTGGTTACAGTGGATACTGGTCACAGTTAGCAGTGTCAGTGGTATCTCTCACCCCTCCTTCAGCTGTATGGTACCCTACAGCCAGACTCTCAATGACACTCTCTCTCCAATCCTGTTCCTCGTGTAAGAGGCACACACACTTCAGCCTTGTTTGCAGAGTTTGATACAATCAATGGTTGCCAGATAGCCACGCCCCCGACATGTTTCGTCACTAGGACTTATTCATGGGATTCAATCCTGTGACCAGTATCCACTGTAACCACCAATGCCTTTGAGTGAAGTTTTGCTGATGTGAATTATTGCAGTGACTTTGAAGTGCTTTTTATAATCTTTTTACATGTGAGTGCATTACCAAGTGGCTTTTAAGTGTGCTATTAAAGTGGTTTATAGTATTACACCATGGGAAGCCTCTGTTTCTCTTTTTGAGGTACTGGGGGAGTCAATCCTATTTGAATCTGCAAAAAGGAAGTAACACTCTCTGGATATTGTGTGCTGGACATCTGTGATTCCTAATTAAGTTATTTGAAACGCCTGTTGAGCCTGGTGCGAGAGTACTAGGCAATCCATCTGGTGAGTGCTCCATCCATAGGGGGTCACTAGTGGTGTGGTGAAGGAGTTTTCATCGTTTGGGGACACTGATAAGAAAGCACATATGAGAAGGGCGTGCTGATTTTTCATTTATCACCACCTGTCGTTCTACTTTGGGACACTTCTATTGAGGACTTTTTTACTTATATGCTAAGAAATTGTTCTTCTTTTTTCACTTTAAATTAACCTGCTTTTGCTGTATGTTATAAACACATGTGAAGTTGGGCAGACACTGTTTGCATATTTGTTTGAATATTTTTTTTTTTTTTTTGAGGGACATGCACATATTTTAAATGGATATGAAAATATTCATTTAGCTTTGCACTTGTAATTGAGTGATTAAGTTTACTTGATATTTCATTTATTGATCTGATTTGCTAATTTTCTTTTTTTTTTCCCTTTTTTTTTTTTTATTTTGAGCTGTATTGAATAGGGATTGAAGAATCCACTCTGTATACTCTCATTATATAATTTTGGGAGTTCTTACTGGGGGACTAATCTTTCCCATTTAGCGCCACAAGGGGATAGTGATTTTAACACGGTGTAAGTGTGAGGATTTATTCACCTTCTAAATATTTAAGGAACAAACACAAACTGCTGCCATGAAAAAGAGGAACAATCTTACCGCTCCCACACGATCGTCTCCAGGCCGAAGGTAAGAACAAAACATACCGGACTTCTCAGGGCAAAATAGGTCACCTGCTATTTAGCTGGGCTATCCGACCAAATGCGCAGCCTGCCTGCCAGTGGCTAGGTTCCTGGCTTCCTCCAGCGCTTATATCCAATGCCCACTCCATACCCCGCTAGTAGCTAGGGCTTAACGGAGTCATGCGACAATTCCATCCAGTCGCAATTCGGCCAAACCAACAATGGAACCGTGTGGGAGCAATCTTCAGGTAGAAAGACCATAACGTCTGGTCCTACGGAGGAGGACAAAAAAAGAACACGGCCATGGGCAGGGAGCAAAGATTTATGGGAGTGGTGTCCTATAGGGTAGTGGAGGCGGGACTTAACCCACACGTTGCTGCAATGGAGTCTGTCAGGAAATATGGTTATGGTAAATCTGAAGGAAAAAATCTGCAGAAAATCTGATAGTGTGTATGGGGCTTTAACGTGTGCGTAAATTATTTGTTTTTCTGCCAAACAGCAGGAAGTCTTTAAAAAGTCTATCAACAAGTAGATTTTTTCTTCAATATTTTCACCTTGTACAAATAGTGTAAGATATGTAAATCTACTAAGGCCTAAATATGTTAACAAGGAATGCAATGAAAGCTAAGTAGTTTTAGCATTACCCAAAGCTGAAATCCAAAAATGCTAAGGGTGTTTGAATGATAACGAAAAAGTACAATTTTATAGGGTTATGTTATAATAATGATTTCAGTAATTATCAAACATAGTTCTTAGTTTTTTTTTTAATAAAACCGATTACTTAACGTGTCTGAGTGAGAGAATGTTTTTACAGTAATAAAGGAATATTCATTTTGATTATGACAATGAATTAGTTTGACTGACTTTTAGTAGTGGCACAATCACTTAACACAATTTGAAGTTATTTGAATAATATATGCAGATAATTTCATTCTCGACATGAAAGCTGGCCTTGACATTGGCAGCTTCTAAATCAATAACACATAGTTAATTGGGATCTTTCTCTTTCCCAGTTGCTAAGGTGACTGGTGCACAGAAAGTGATGCTGGTAATAAGGCCCCACACTAACTGAATTCTTTGCATTTAAAAATAGAAATAGCTTTTGTTTCCTGGAGAAAACTGCACTTGCTAATTTACTGCTATTTGTTTCTATGAGCCTGGTTTGATAAAGAAACAACTGAATATTATTAAATGGAATATATATTTATTTTAATGTTTATTTAGATAGGCAAGAAAAACAAATCCGCATGATGTAAGTAATCCTATTAATCTGTGTTAATTTTAAACAAACTTGCTCCTATGTATAGTCTGTATTTAAGTGTACAAGGCAGCATATTTGCTCATTATATAACCTGGAGGAGCCTGAGATCATCAGCCAAGCATATTGTTAAAGGCAAACAGTCCTTTCTATTTTCAAAAGAAGGCAGACAGAAAAACAGCTTTTCCGAAGCAAACAAAAAGAATCCATCATATTCTGTGGCAAAAAAAAATTGTTGACTCACTGCCAGTTACACTTATCTCTTAACAGGGTTTTTAAAAATTCTCGTCTGCCTCTGGGGTCCCAAAAGGAAGTCTCCACAGTTCAGCAACTGTGTCTCAACCACAAGTTAGCTCACCCTACTCACCCACCCACCTCACAAACAGTTACTTACTGAACTCTCTTTCTTTTCTAGACTCTGATGCAAACTGGTAGACCCTTTTAGGACCAAAGTAATGTCTCTCCAAATTGCAGGTCCCATACAAGGACTTACCAACCCCGAGAGCACTGTAAATCTGTCCTCCCCAAGCCGACTACCCTGGAACTATTCACTCTGCATGGGTGAAAACCCCTGAGTACAAAAACTGCATAAATGATTCCCCCATAAAGGGACCACAACCCAAACAGTGGGTAAATATACCTGCTATTCAGACACATTTCTGTTGTCCTGTAAAATATGAAGGTCTTTCTTCCTTTTTTACAGGACAACAACATAATTTTGCTTAAAACCTTGTACACAGTGGCTTAAAAAATTTTTTGCATCAATGCCTGTCACACTCATTTCTTAACAGGGTTTTTGAAAATTCTCATCTGCCTCTGGGGTCCCAAAGAAGAGGTCTTCATAGTTCAGCAACTGTGTCTCCACCAAAAGTTAGCTCACCCTGCTCACTCACCCATCTCACAGACAATTGCTGACTGTTTCCTCTTCCTTTTCTAGACTCCAATGCAAACAGGTTAACCCTTTTAGGACCAAAGTAAAGTCTCTCCAAATTCCTGGTCCCAAACGAGGACTTACCAATCCTGAGAGCACTGTAAATCGGTCCTACCCAAGCAAACTACCCTGGAACACTTCACCCTGCATGGGGACCATAACCCAAACAGCGGGGAAATATACCCGCTTTGGATACACCCCTGGTGTCCTGTACAATATGCAGGCCTTTCTTCCTTCTTTGAAGCACAACAAGATAATTGTGCTTAAAACCTTGGACACAGTGGCTTCAAATCCTTAAGAAGCAGTGTGTACAATGTGCCTTTTAGTTTCTAGAAGCTTTGTTGAAACCTTTAGTTTAACCACCAGTTTTAATTTAGGAATGTTAAACACAAATCTTAATGGGACTTGTGTCTATCAAAAGGAATGTGTGTCCAGACTGGGACAAGTATTTGCTCATAATGGGCAGTAAATAATCTTTAAAAACAGCCTTCACTGTCTGTAGCAGCAGACTCTCTAAAGCAATTAATCCTCAAAATATACAACAGAAGCACTAAGGTCATTCTATCAGGAGCTCAGCTCCCCCTACTAGCCCTTCTAGTGCATTACATTAGAGCAGGGGCGGCCTGTCCATTAAGGGAGCACAGGCGCCACCCCTCCTATACATGCACCTGGCCCCCTGCAGGACATCGGATGCACTGATTCCAATGGGGGTGTTTTTTAAGCACCTGATTAGAGCCAGAGGCTCTAATAGGCTTCAAAATAGGGTGGGCTCTGGGCGCAGAGAATGCGAACCAAGCCTACCCAGGTGTGTTACAATAGCAAATGAAAATTCGCTATTGTAACACTGATCCTCCCAGCCAATCAGGAAGTAGATCTTGAGACCAGTCACTGATTGGCTGAAAGGACAGGTGATCCTATTGGATGCCTAGGAGGAGGGGAGGAGATTCACAGCGGAAGCTGCCATGATGGAAGAGAAGACACAGGAGCTGCTGCCCGCTGCCCACCACCCGCCACCCAGATAGATGGACCGACCAGCAGACAGGGGGATCAGGGGGGTGGTTGTTTGCCACCCCCAGAAAAAAAACAGCCGCCACTGCATTAGAGAGTATAAAGCAGAAAGACTTCTGGGTCGCTGCTGGGAGAGGTGGAGCAGGGGGAACTGAGCTGCCAAAAGAATCACTTCAGTGCTTTTGCTGTGAATGTGAAAGAGTTAGTTCCCCTTTACCAAAAAATAGGTGTAGGGCATTTATGTACCTCCCAAAGAGATAGCATCATCCTGCTCTGCTCATTTGCTAGGACGTTGCTAAGACCAGCTCCCAGCTGATTCAAACCCCCTTGCATGCACGCTCTATACCCTGTCGCAATTGCTCTGAGCTCAGCAATGATGTGACAGAGGAGATAGTGAATCACACATGTGCGGGGAGTTTGAGAGCCCTCTCCTTTGATTATGAGGGTGAGCAGTAATGACTGAGAGTGTCTTAGCAATGTCCTAGCAACAAGGCGGTATGGGATAATGCCATCTATAGAAGTTTTTTGGCCAGGATTTGGGAGGTACATAAATGGCCTACACTTATAGCAAGGTCCTTATCCAACTCTAGTCAAAGCTGCACTGTTTGTTTTTATCTACAGGTTTTCCTTATGTGCATAAGCTGTTTCTTTGGTAATGGTCAATTAATCCTTTAAGGATGCATTGGTTCAAGATGCCTATGACTACAGATTTTTAGTAAGGGTTTGTTTTACGGACCTATTATGCTATATTGTTGTGTTGTAGTGCACTAATGTATCTGTTTCAATGTGCAATATTTCACACATTTATGTGCATTGTGTTAAGGCAGCCCATACATTTTAAAAGGGCTGGCAATGCACTTGATGGGGAAACACACTAAGCAATTTTTAATGCAATGTGTTTTCAGGTTCAACATACTGCAGATTTGTTGCCATCCACTGTATTTGTGCATTAGGGTGCCATTTTAAATGAATAGCACCACACAAAATGCAAATTATTACTGCCTGTTGTGGTAAAGCATATTGCATATTGCATATTGCATATTAAAGCATGTGTTGTTCTTCCTGCAACACATAGGTGTGAAACCAGCCTAAAAGCTCACTTACTGCTTGTTAAAGAGGAACTTTACCCTCCCTAGAAACTTTATATATTTACCTCCTGCCCCCTTCTCTAACAGAATTGGACATTTTGTTTTGGGGGGGACACCTCCCACATTTCCTTACTTTTGGACTAGGCCAGAATATGTACCGTGCCTGCAGCCTCCAGTAAACCCTATATTATAGGTCCTAGGAGGCTGCGGGATACTCTACAGCTCATGCTCCATACCGCGTCATCAGGGTGCCCAGCTGTGTATTTATGTTTTTTGCAGCCATCGCCTGATGATGCAGTGCATAGACTGAACAATCGAAGACACAGCCGCCCCTCCTGGTGAACTCTGAAGAAGACGACAGCATGGAATTAAGTGTTCTGAAAGAGGCAGATCCCTAGGTAACACTGCTGGATTGCCAGGCTTGCGAGTATGCTTTTGGAGAACAACCTGGTTATATAGGTAAGAGGGGAGAGGGAAAAATAGGGAGGCGTTACATTTTTCTTTATGTATTTATAAATATTTAAATGTCCATAGCCTTGCCCCATGCTCAGTTTGAACAAGCTGCTAGAAAAAAATAGCAATAAGACAAGCCCTGGAATTTACGGAAAGCGTTGTAGATGCTCTGTAGAACCTGTCTCGCAGTACTGTGATAAATTGTGGAACTTGCAACAAATTAATTTACGTGTCTGTAAGATGGAATGATTTGTCGCAATTCTGACAGAACTGTCGTGAGCATCTCTCCTGTGAAGTGGCAGACTTACAGGGAGAGAAGCTATTTGTAAAAGTAGGGAGAGCAATGGAAATGTATCAAATATCAGTTCCAGGGGAACTTAAAGACAATTTTTTTTTCTCTTCACAAATATGCCACAAAATAATTACATATGCAACACAATCAACAATTTACCTCAACATGGATTTACCACAACATTTATTTTCTTATTTTAGTAGTATTTCTTTATGAATTTGTCACAATAATAGAACTATAAAGTGAATGTGTTGCAAATAAGAACAATTTGAATTAATTGCATGTAAAATTGTCCCAGGGTTTTTATGAATTTGGTACAAAGCTTCTAACTACATAGACACTGCCAAAAACTCCATATTGAATCACCCTAATGTGTTTAAAACCCTTCCACTGCAAGGTCCATACATCGTATGGACCAGACAGTGGGGGCTTTTACACAGGTGGCTGCAACCACTGGGATTGTGTATAAATCTGACAAGCAGACTCCTGCCTGTCAGTTGGAAACATTCCAGTGGCTGCACTTTTTTTCACGCATCCCTGGTAATGTGCCCCCACGCATGTTGCTCCAGCCATGTATTCTGGGCTCTGCTTGTCCATCTGAAGGACTGGGACCAGCATAGCAGGTGCTGCTGGGTAGGGAAGAGAAAGCTGAGCAGATTCACATCTGCTCTCCCCTCTCCTTGTTGCTGACTCAGAAAGTGACCTTTTTGTCACTTCTGGGTCAACCTCTCTGTGTCCCCAGGCAGCATGGCCAGGAAAGAATGTAATGTAATGTGATCTGCATTGCATTACATTACATTCAGTGGAACACAGTGGAGACATCAAGGGTCTTTAGGACTCTGGATGTCTCCTTAAGGAGAACCTGTCACCAAAACATCATCATATCTGGGCCAAAAAAACAAAAGTTAGGTAAATACAATTTTTATTTTTATTGTGAAAAATGAAAGTTACATCTAAGCACATAAAATCTGAAAATATTCAGATAATAATCTGAAAAGAAAAAATATTTACAGCACCAGACCCCCTCCGCAATGTTAAACTGATGACCTATTAAATTCTCATCTATGGATAATATAGGGTATCGAAGTTAGTTGTCATTACACGGGTGCATGCAAGTTTAAGGTTTGACATGTCAGGTATCTATTTACTCAGTGCAACTTTGTCTTTTATATTTTAACAAAGAATTGGGTAATTTATTGTGTGTTTTTATGGCCTAAAATATATTTCAGTGTATTTTTTGGTAAAAATGTTTACCTTGCGGTAATATCATGTTAAGTAAAACATTGGAACTATGACTGTTATGGTGTCTGCTTTCAGAAAATGTACAATATTTTGTAGGTTTTATGTAATCTTCAGGCCTAAAATGATCTTTTAAACATGTGGGCAAAAAATGAAAAAAGGCACTGGCATCGAGCTGTGGGTATTTTACAAAAATAATAAATTGTCCCCGACTCTCATTGCACAACAAAGGACACTAGTCTGAGCTACGCTTACGACCTCTGTATACGTGGATGATAAAGAAAACACCATCATCTAATACAATAAGGAATGCAGCAAATCATTTGCATTTATGTATGCATGTCTATATTTGTTCAGTCGTGTCCAGCTGCTGCTCAAGTTCTCTAGCCACCATGCTTGGTATGTCTAAAAAGCCTTTTTTTCTAGTTGAATTTTTTAGGAAGTAGATTACCTGGTCTTTTTACCACCCTCTACAATTGGTCAGTTTGGGACTCACATGCAGAAGGAGATAGCATATGTAAATGGATGATTTGTATACACACACACTTAAGACTAGACCACGAAAACTCATACAAAGATGGGGAGAACATGCAAACTCCATGCAAATAGTGTCCACGAGATGTTGTAACCCAGTGCTGAAAGGCATTAGCGTTAACTGCTAAGCCACTGTACACCCCAATTCATTTGTAGCCAATGAGAAACAATAAATTCTAACATACAGAGTAACACAACAACTTACACTGTCAACTGTAGAGAAGTTCCTGAGTCCCAGGGTTATATGTAAAGGGGGAGAAGAGGATCTGTGCAGGTAACCAACCAAATGATAAAACCAAATGCTGTTCAATCTCTTTCAATCAAACTGCATAACCACTACTTTGAGCACAATGATTCGGTGTGCACTGGAATCCTGATGAACCTGGCTGTATGTAAGTTCTGTACACCTTATAAAAGTGATTGACATCCCCTGCAGCCCAGGGGCATGTCTACAAAAGACAGTTGTATTTTTGTGAGGCTGAACTCAAACACATAATAGTTTGTAGCCATCTGATAAATTTTTTTAATCACTCATGAAGGTGTTTTACAGTTATTAATTAATAAATCGGTGCAATGTCTATAAGAAAAAAATGCATAATCTGGCTGATTTTTGGCCAGGCTGAACAACAATTTCAATGTCTTTAGAAGCAGCAGATGATACATGGTATCCCTGTCTGAGAAGTGTGGGGATTTTTGATAAGTCATTTTGGATTTAGTTTAATCATTATTATTTTCTCCCAAAACATCCTGGCACTAGTGATTTCTCTCTGTTCCTTAGGCATGGATATGTCACTTTAATATGAAACAGATCTATAACATTAGACTACAATTGTATTTGTCAATCTTATGCAGACAGTTCCAGACTTTACTTATTTACATGTTAAATGATAAGATTTAGGGCCTTTTCACACTACAACGCAGTTGATTTCAGATAGCAGCATTTGTAAAATGCAATATGCCTTTTTGAAAAACATTGCAGCAGCCCATATGCATTGAATGGCTGGTTGGTAAGGATGCTGTCAGGTGCCAGCTCCTTAACAACCAGCTATTCATGGGTTGATGCTGGTGGGCGATTGTTAGACAGAACTCACAGGTGTTCTTAACAACAAGCAGCTACACGTACAGTGCCCCACTGTACCTCCACGGTGCTCACCAAGCTCCCCTCTGATCACTGGCATACTTATCTGAATCGTGAGCCTCCTTTAGAATAAGGGGGCCCCAGATATCCCCCCCCCAGTGAAGTTTTTTTTTCATTCACAAAAATAAATGTAAAAAGTAAATAAAAACACCCCTACCATGAAAAAACAGCCCCATTTAATTTACATCCCGTGATGAAAAATCCTTCATCAAATACATCATCCAGTAATATATATTGTCATCAATGATGATGAGCTGCTGACTGACAATGTTGACCCATCAAACAGTTATCGTTCACCCTTCAAACTACCGCTGCAAAATCACAGATCCCTGGCTAGGTTATGGTCATGACCATATCTGGCCAATGATGTCTTCCAGGATCCCAGCCATCTAGTTTGCAAACACCAGCCAGGGGAACTCTGATTTTGAGACAGTAGTGGTAACACAGCAAAATGGTTGATGTTCTGTTTACAACAAATCAGCTGGGTGTTTGGACAGGCAAATTGAACAAATAGAGCTAGACGGTTTGATCATTCACCAAACTGTGTGCTTGAACCTGAAGCTTATTCCTACCCATAACTAATTATTCAACTTTGAGTAGATTGCAACTGTCCAACTGATGCAGCTACCACTCTGGAACACTAACGTCTAGAAAAAAAAAATTGAATATTTTAGTACACAGGATATGAGATGAAACTCCAGAGCAAGAATTCATTAAAATGTAGCAGCTCTATGCCAAAGTTATCTATTTTGGGTATTCCCAAAACAACAAACATGCTTAGTTTAAGTTTATTGAATTTTTAATGCAGAGAAATGTTTAATTTAAGGATTAGCAACTAAGCCAAGTGTGAGCTGGTGAATTCACTAAGCAGAAACATAAAGGTTTGCCCAAGTTAGCAAATTTTGCAAAAGCATAATTATTCTTGACAGCTGTTCTTAAAAATATGTCAGTTGCTGTGGCTGCTAATGACAGAGAATAATATGTCACACTAAAATATAATACATACTATTTAAACTGCAATTTGGCTGACCAGCTCCTGAATATAAATTGTACCCACTAAAGAAATAATTTGAATGGCTGTTATGTAGTAGCTATTACCAAGTTATCTATTGCCAAATTCCTTTAGATTATAGTGCAGCGCAGAATACGTTTTAGAGGCTAAAGAGGGAGACCCTATGGAGTCAGTCTGAAATTGAATCTAATAGGGATGGTTCTCAGTTGTAATGATATTTGTTAATATATAACTATAGAGACAAGCTGTCTTTATGTAGCATCATTAGCTTCAAACAGTAAGCCCAACTCAGGGGGAAAAAAGAGTCCCCATGCAGGGGTTTAAAATAAAAAAGCAGCTTTGGCTAAAAGCCCACCTCCTCTCCTGTCCCTTTCAGTGATATTCAGTGCCCTGGTGTTATTCAACCTAGAAAACTGAGGGCATCCTATGAAAGCAGGGCATCATGGTCTCGCCCACTAATGCCCAGAAAGGCATTGTCTTTATGTCTTTCCAAGTCAACATGCCAGTGTTGCTCTCTGTATCATTAAGGTTTGCATATAACTGGAAAGATCCGAAAGAGAAAATTACCCTGCATCAGATGAGCAGCCTCAAGAAACCTGAAAAAGAAAAGTATTCACAGAAAAAGAATAAAAGCAAGGGGACAAAATGGAGATGGAAGGAGTGAGCTCCATAGGTGTGCACAGCCTATTGGACTAGGATGTGCACCCTAGAGCTCAAACACACATGCGTGTGTGTGTGTGTGTGTGTGTGTGTGTGTGTGCCTGTAAATACTTATACCTTATATTACCAAAAATATTGGGATGCCCGCCTTACACACATATAAACTTTAATGGCATCCCAGTTTTCGTCCATAGGGTTCAATATTGAGTTGGCCCACTCTTTGCAGCTATAACAGCTTCAACTCTTCTGGGAAGGCTGTCCACAAAGTGTCTATGGGAATGTTTGATCAGTCTTCCAGAAGCGCATTTGTGAGGTCAGGCACTGATGTGGGACTAGAATGCCTGGCTCACATTCTCTTCTCTAATTCATCCCAAAGGTGTTCTACCAGGACTCTGTGTAGGCCAGTCAAGTTCATCCACCCCAAACTCGTTCATCCATGTTTTTATGGACCTTGTTTGTGCACTGGTGTGCAGTCATGTTGGAAAGGGAAGGAACCATCCACAAACTGTTTCCACAAAGTTGGGGACATGAAATTTTCCAAAATGTCTTGGTATGCTGACACCTTAAGAGTTCCTTTCACTGGAATTAAGGAGCCAAGCCCAACCTCTGAAAAACAACCCCACACCATAATCCCTTGGACCAGTGCACAAAGAAAGGTTCACAAAGAAATGGATGAGTGAGTTTGGGGTGGAGGAATTTGACTGGCCTGTGTTTAATGTATTAACCACTTAAGCCTCGGACCAATTTGCAGCCAAAGGACCATGCCCCTTTTCTCGATTCGGCACTGCAAAGCTTTAACTGACAATTGCGTGGTCATGCGACGTGGCTCCCAAAAAAAAATTGGCATCCTTTTTTTCCCACAAATAGAACTTTCTTTTGGTGGTATTTGATCACCTCTGTGGTGTTTATTTTTTGCGCTATAAACAAAAATAGAGCGACAATTTTGAAAAAAATTCAATATTTTTTACTTTTTGCTATAATAAATATCCCCCAAAAATATATAAAAAAAACATTTTTTTCCTCAGTTTAGGCTGATACGTATTTTTCTACATATTTTTGGTAAAAAAAATCACAAGCAGTGATTATTGATTGGTTTGCGCAAAAGTTATAGCGTTTACAAAATAGGGGATAGTTTTATAGCATTTTTATTAATATTTTTTTTTTTTTACTAGTAATGGCGGCGATCAGCAATTTTTATTGTGACTGCGACATTATGGTGGACACATCGGACATTTTTGACACATTTTTGGGACCATTGTCATTTATACAGCA
>NW_027507748.1:422671976-422801976 GCF_037356315.1 Lithobates pipiens
TGAACCAGAGCATGATTCCCTCCCTTCGGAGGCTGGGCTGCAGGTCAGTATTCTAACATAACGACCCCAAACACACCTCCAAGACAATCACTGCCTTGCTATAGAAGCTGAGGGTAAAGGTGATTGACTGGCCAAGCATGTCTCCAGTCTTAAGCCCTATTGAGCATCTGTGGGGCATCTTCAAATGGAAGGTGGAGGCGCGCAAGGTCTCTAACATCCACAATATCCGTGATGTCATCATGGAGGAGTGGAAGAGGACTCCAGTGGCAACCTGTGAAGCTCTGGTGAACTCCATGTCCAAGAGGGTTTAGGCAGTGCTGTAAAATAATGTGACCATATTGGGCCCAATTTGGACATGTTCATTTAGGGGTGTTCTCATTTTTTTGTTGCCAGCGGTTTAGACATTAATGGCTGTGTGTTGAGTTATTTTGAGGGGAGAGCAAATTTACACTGTTATACAAGCTGTACACTCAATACTTTACATCCCGCCTGTGGCCAATCATGGCTCTCCTCGCTGCCGGCGCTGTGATTGGCCAAGCATGCGGGGTCACAGTGCATGCTTGGCCAATCATGAGCCAGCAATGCACTGCGCCATCGCAGTGCATTGTGGGGCGTGAGCGCCACACGAATTTGGCGCGAATGCCCCATAACGTTCGGAATTCGCCGAACGGGCGAACAGCCGATGTTCGAGTCGAACGTTTGTTCGACTCGAACACGAAGCTCATCCCTACCCCCAACCATCTACTGGGATTCTAACATTACATCCTGACAGAGCTGTACACTAGGGTTGTCACCTCATCCCTTTAAAACTGAACACATATTAATTACACAGGTTCTAAGGCTAATTTAATCCATATAAGGCACTGAGTGAGTTTAATTACCACCTTAATCAGCCACAGAACATGTCTAATTAATATATGTTTGGTCTTAAAGGGATGAGGTGGCAACCCTACTGTACACATGCAATGGGCATGGCAATTGTAGCTCAGGCTGCAGAGTTTGTCAGGCAGCACCACTCACCCTCACCCATTGTGCTACAACCATGAGCCAAAAATGTGATTATGGCATAGCCCTGCAATCTAATATTTTCATTTGTCAATTTAAATAAAAGTGAGAAAAATAAAAAACAGCTGCCAAGAGGCAGCAGTTTCACCACTGGAATGCAATCCACCATGGATCGCTATTCATAAAGCAGTATTTCTTCCTGCCTGAAAGAGCACATACTGTCCAATTTTCCCTTTCAAGTGGAGGAAATGGCTCCAATGATGCTTCAAAATACAATAGATGAATGAGACACATCCAGCCTTCCGAAATAGGAAAACAACAATAAGCAAGGAGCCGTGACCACAGTAAACAATCATAACTCCCTCTTTACTGAACTCGCTTAACTAAACAGAAATATGATTAGATGCTACAACTTATGTTACTTTTTAAATATTTTTTTTTTTTCCTGCAATGGCTTGCTGAATAAGCCATAATGTGCTCTCACAAAAGCTCAGTGATGAACTTCATAAACAGGCAAGCAGGTTCTAATGAGATTGTCAATAATGTGTGCATAAAACTTATCTCAAATAACATGAAAAAAAAAACTGAATACAAAAATGAAAGCTGAAATCTATAACAGCACTATTTATTATGGTATGTTTTCAATAAAAATGTAATTCCAGTTTAGGTATTTAATAAAAAAGGATTCCCCAGGCGCTCCTAAAAACAAAAAAACAGCTCTGGCTGCTAGATTCACCTGATCTCCAATGCTGTCACTACAGGCTTCTAAGTAGAATTATGTCCAGCATCATTCGACCCACTTCCTATGAGCCCAGGGTGTAAAGGCTCCACTGTCTGCCCTGGACTCACAGGAAGAATGCTGCAGAGTAATGATGTAGTGCAGTGTTTAGGAGGTGCCCACTGCCAGAAGAGGAAGAATAGAGCAAAAAGGTCCTGTAGTGCAATTGAAAAAAAGCACATATTCCCCAGTGCACCCCTGGTCGTCAAATAACATCCATATATCCATGGTGTGCTGGTGAATATGCACTTTTGGTCTATGGTATCTCCAGTTCTATAGCCTCATTTAAGAAAGTGTGTGATGGGAATATTGACATTACTGTAATGTAATTGGACCTAGTTGATTCTTCCTGCAGTGACGTATAAGACCTGGCTCTGCTGTGTTAATCAACAACAAAAATGCAGATCCCTTGACATGGAAAACAGTTCACGTGTATGTATTTTAGCTGTATATCTAGGTATGTGTCCAGTGATTCTCACTTTCCTTTCTAGATCATAGCAAATGCAATATATAACAAGGTATTAAAGAAAGAAAACACATATTCAAGAAGATTAAAGGAGGTTAATTTGTAATGCAAATCTTCAATTACTGCATATATGAAATGCTCAGTTAAGTGCAATAATGGCCTTCATAGTGGTAAAAATTACAATCCTAATTTAATACATCTAAATAAGTATAGTTAAAAAGCCATATTTATTGATTCACTGTGCTCATGCTTAACTAACATTTGTATTGACCAATTCAATTTATATCTGTTCTGTTCGCTCATGTTGAGCGCATTTGATAACTGTCATTGTCATGTACCTCTTTCAATAAAAAGAGTTAAAAAAAAATATTATATATATGGGCTAATGACCTGGAAAATCATATTTGAATAAACCTTGCTTTACTTTATCTTAACTGTCATAATTAACTGTATGCATTTCATTATTAGTTGGTTTTACTAAAATGATCAGAATTAAATGAAAAAAAAATAGTTTTCAGAGGGAGATAATGGCCTACAGGTGCTTGAAGCAATTGAATTGAGCATTTTGGAGCATGGAGGTCATTGTTATTTAAAACATTCTCAACAGCCTATTCTATTGATTCCCTGCTACTACAGGTCTATGTCCTGTGTAAATACTAAAACATTGAGTCAATTATATCTCACCTCCCTGGCAAATGACAATCATACTGGTAACTTCTGTGCTAGAGAATCTTAGATTTGTCTGAAGACAAACTCTTGCGATACCCACTGTATATCCCAGTAGAACAATATTAATAATATTTAAGTCTCTGGATTCTTTCCAGCTGTATAGCTTACATTCTTTTCCTGTACAAAGCTGGAATGTCTAAAAATCAAGATAGATTGTTTACTTCAAATCTGTAATGCACAATTTTCCTTACTCACGGCCAATATTGCTTGGGGCATTAATAAAATTTGACAGTGCATTGCCAGCAGTCTTTGTTAAATTAAAGCTGTGCACGTTCTGGCCAAATGTGTGGCTTTGGCAGAAATTATGTCTGACAAAGAACAACTATCGGGCTTTCTTGAGTGTGATATATCTCCACAGCCCCAAAATCTTTACAGAATACAAATGTTATTTAACAGAATGCAGATCACCTTGGATAATTGCTCAACTAGATGTGCATATTCAACAGTTTCCTATTATTAGTACTTTTTTTTTTTATATATATATTTTTAGGATGCACTGTACTTTTTATGATAAATAGGAATTTATTAATTACATTACTGAATGTTGTTTTTTAGACAGTTTTACATTTTTGGATTTTCTAATTATAAGTTCCCAGGTCTGCAGAGCTGCAAAAGGGTTTTAAATAACAATTCCAAGCAAGTGAAGCCAATCAATGATCAGTAATTTTATCCAGGAAATGCTACAGCTGTGTTAAAATTAGAAGTTCATTTGTTTTGACTTAAAGCTGAAGTATGGCAATTTTTACCTCCTGTATTCAGTAAGCAGCAGGGCAGCCACTCATTATGGGACTCGGCAGACAGGGGCAATCACTGCCTTCTACAGCAATCAGCAATTGCCACCTTCAATGAGGATCCTGTTGGTATGGAATAATAATAATTATATTGTTCTAAACTGTACCAATGTAAAAATTGCCATACCTAAACAGTTTTAAAGCATAAGTATCCTATGTATTTAAACAATCCCCAGTCTGGATACCTGATTGTATTTTCCAGAAAATAAATTCTATAATATAGGCCTTTATGTAGTGTAGAATAGCACATACTACTTTACAACTCTCAATGGCCGGCGCAGGTCTGGCACTGCTGTATTTACTGTATTACTACTTGGCATCCATTATGGTCACTATTAGCTGGTGGTTCACCCTGCCTGCTGTCAAGTGGTGGATCTAGAGGCAACTAACCTCGGTTCTCCACAAGCCTTACAATCTCTAATATAACCAGAAATAAACTGCAGCCCCAAAAAATAAAATAAAAAAAATGGTGAAATCCATACATGTGCCGACAATTATAAATTAAAAAAAAGGTATCATATGAACAATCAAATGAGTCAATGATTGTAAAAAGTATAAATGATAACCAGTGCCTATCACAAAAATGTCTTTCCCAAAATTAAACAGTGAGGATCCATGATAATATACAAGTAGTAAAGAAGAAGGCTGGATGGCCACACTCCTATGCAATTTCTTTATTCAAAGGTGAAATTTCTTTATACAAAGGTGAAATACAGATATCAGCTTACATGTTTCACAAGGTCGGGTGCTTTCTCATAGCTCAAAAAAATGGTGTCTACTGACAGGTATATATACTCACAGGTACCTAGATCAGTGATGTCGAACCTTGGCATCTCAGATGTTTTGGAACTACATTTCCCATGATGCCCATGCACTCTGCAGTGTAGTGGAGCATCATGGGAAATGTAGTTCCAAAACATCTAGGATGCCAAGGTTCACCATCACTGACCTAGATAATTACATGAGGTAAAGGTTATCAATTGACACCCTAATTAGCAATCAATTTATTAATTAAGCAAGTGTCAGAAAAACGCTCATACAGGATGGTACGCTGTTCAACCACTCCCTGTATGTAGACACAGGTGAATAGATAACAATTTTATGTTCTCTATTCGCCTGTGTCTATATACAGGGGTTGGTTGAACAGCGTACCATCCTGTATGAGCGGCACTATGTTGAGACTATAAAGGCTAGATCCAATCACAGTATATGCAGATTTATTATTATTAATAATAATAATAATAATAATAATAATAATAATAATAATAATAACACACATCGATCGATTGAGTGGATGGGGCAGAATAGAATCAATTAAATCAATATAATAAAATAAAATTCACCCTTAATTAGCCATCCCAAAATAATGATCATTTCTTTATGTATATTATTAACCATTCAACATATTTTGATATTTTATAAATGTAAAATAACTCTTTTGTAGTTGGAAAATGTTTTATGGAACAGTATACCAATGCAAGAATCCAATAGAGTGGCTGCTTTTGCTTTGAAAAGGGACTGTTCCTTGATTCAGGCACCTGTTTAGGTCCATATATCCTTTTTCCTGATACTTTGTTTCTGTATTTATGGTATTGTCACCATACAGCAGTCGCCTAATTTTTGTAAGACCCGCTTTATAATCTAAAAAACATTTTAGAAGTTGTAAAAATCACAGTATAAAAAGATTATTTCTTAGAAAAAGTTGTGAGGTTTTAGCAATAAAATGTGCAATCTAAATGATAAAATCCCTTTAACCTCCCTGGCGGTACGATTATTTCGGATTTTAGGTGCTAAAAGCGGTACCATTATTTTGCATGAAAATTTGGCGTTTTATATTGTAGTCCTGCAATTCTTAGGAATAACTCTCTTAAATCTGTCCAAGCCAGAGTCTAGCAGATATCCCGGGTATGATAAAGTTTGAAAAATTAAATCATAAATTATAATATAATAAATAATTATAAATAATTGTACCAAATAATAATATAACAATAATAAAAATTATTCAATAATGTAATCAAATCAAAAACACTGAAATTTGCTCAGTTGCAGAATTGTCACTGTCATTACTTTTCAGTATTTGATGACGGATCTCCCCACAAATCGCTATCCCTCAATTCTGCGAGTGATTCTAATTTATTATCGCTGTTTTCTAGCTGGTCTAAAATCATTTTTGATGTACAGTGACAGTTTTGGTTGCTATGGACAATCTCCAGTTTCCAGGCATAAAGAACAGTTTTTATTATATAAAACTGCATGCAGGACACTGGGCAGACCACTAGGGACAACGGGGATGTGAAATATTTACATACAGCAATGTAATCTGTAAGATTACATTATACTGTATGTATACTGTTTGTTTCACTTTTTGAATTTGGCGCCGATCTCCGTCCCCGTGCGTCGCAACGCTCGCAGGGCACGGAGATCGGCGGTGTGATGCATCGAGCGAGACACGGCTCGCTCGTACAGCGGGGAGACAACGCTGGATCCGAAGGAGAAGGTAAGTAAACCTCCTCCTGGATCCAGCGACGCTGTCCCGAGTCTGACTCGGGGATACCGCTTTTGGTATGAAAAATCCACCCCGAGTCAGACTCGGGAATACCGCCAGGGGGGTTAAATGATTTAAATTATAAAATTCCTTTAAATGATAAAATTCCATTAAATTATTTAAATGATACAATTCCTTTAAATTATAAAATTCCTTTGATAATTAAACCCTATTTTATCAATCTCATTAATATTAAATGATTGTGTTAATAGCACATATTTGTTTTTGTTCCACTATTATTATTTTTACAACATTCATTATGGATGTTCACAACAGGGCACAGCAATTCACGCATTTGAGGTTTATTTACTAATTTTTATGGTAATCGTGAGAAGTTTCAGTTTGACACGTTTTTCTGACACTTGTTTAATTAATCAATTGATTGCTAATTAGGGTGTTAATTGATAACCTTCACCTCATGTAATTATCTAGGTACTTGTGTGTATATAATATTCCTGTCTGTAGACACTAGTTTTTTGAGCTATGAGTAAGCACCCGACCTTGGTGTGAAACATGTAAGCTGATACCTATAGTTCACCTTTGTATCCATCACTTGAATAAACAAATTGCATAGAAGTGCGGCCTTCCAACCCTCTTTTCTTCTAAGTATCTGTTTGCATACAGAGCTCACACCCTCCACCTGGGATAGAGGATTTTTGGAGTAGCAGGGTAAGAGAAACTGCCTTATGCCGCGTACACACGATCAAACAAGCGGGTGGAAAAGTCCGGCAAACTCAAGTCCGCCAAACAATCCCCCCTTGTGTAGCCTCCGGCATACTTTTTTGACCCGAAAGTACGGCGGACTTAGAATGTAGTTTTACACTCCAATCTTCCCGCCGGACTCGCATTTCGGCGGACAATCCGGCCGTGTGTATGCCAGTCCGCCGTACTTTTGAAATGAACGGACTTTTCCTGCCCGGAGAAAAGTCCGCTCATTTCGAGCGGGTCTCCAGGTAGGCGGGGCCCGCGAAGGAGACGTCGCTGGCCCCGCCGCCTGGTATGGACTTAAAGGGGAACCCCAATGCCGAAAAAAATCAGCGTGGGGGTCCCCCCAAAGTCCACAACAGACCCTTGTCCGAGCACGCTACCCGGCCGGCCAGGAAAGGAGGGGCGAGCGAGCCCCCCACCCCAAATCACCTTGTCCCCATGTTGATGAGGACAAGGGCCTCTTCCCGACAACCCTGGCCATTGGTTGTCGGGGTCTGCGGGCGGGGGGCTTATCGGAATCTTTTACTAGCGGAGTTCTTCTTCTTCTTCTTCTTCTTCTTCTTCTTCTTTCCCCTTTAAGTCCATACCAGGCGGCGGGGCCAGTGACGTATCCTTCGCGGGCCCCGCCTACCTGGAGATGCGCTTGAAATTTCCTCCGCGTGTGTGGGGGCGAGTCCGTTCATTTCAAAAGTAGGGCGGATAGTAGTCGCCGTATTAGTCCGTTCGAAAAGTGCCGTGTGTGGGCAAGTAGCCCGTTCGGAAAGTCCGACGGACAGTCTGGCGGGAAGTCCGCCAGACTAAGTACGTCGGACAGACGGCTACGTGTGTACGCGGCTTTAGAGTTATGTACATGTAAATCTGCAAGTCACAGAGATGAAACACCTAGTACCAGGAGGAAAGTAATGTGCTTACCAGATCCTCTACCTCTCAGAGGCTAAACGCATGTGTGTTACTAAACCCAGAATGGATGGATTTCTCTGTGCCACAGTCCTCTGCAGCCAAAACCACAGTAATTCCCACACAACAGCCTTTCCACCCGGTTCTGGTTTCAGTAATTATATGCCACAGTGACCATAGGAAATAAGGACAAGGCTCTCGTGGTGCAGTATTTAAAACTTTTAATTGGCTTAGCAATATACATGAAAACTGAGAACATTAAAGCAAAAGTCAGCTCAAAAAACATACAAAGCTACCAAAGTCTCCCGGCCAGCAGTATGTGCCATCAGTAATTTCAGTCTCCACCCTATGCGCATCTTTTGAAAATAGATGTATGAGTGCTGCCAGCATTGCTGCAGAGGTTGAAGGGGTGGTGAGTCAGCCTGTCAGTGCTCAGATCATATGCTGTGCACTGCTTCAAAGTGGTCTGCATGGCTATTGTCCCAGAAGGAAGCCTCTTCTAACGATGATACACAAGAAAGCTCGCAAACAGTTTGCTGAAGACAAGCAGACTAAGGGCATGGATTACTGGAACCATGTCCTGTGGTCCGATGAGACCAAGATAAACATATTTTGGTTCAGATGCTGTCAAGTGTGTGTGGCGAGAAGCAGATGAGAAGTACACAGACAGGTGTGTCTTGCCTACAGTCAAGCATGGTGTTGGAGTGGGGAGCTACAGTTCATTGAGGGAACCATTAATGGCAACATGTACTGTGACATACTGATCCCTTCCCTTTGGAGACTGGGCTGCAGGGCAGTATTCCATCATTATAATAACCCCAAACACACCCCCAAGGCAACCACTGCCTTGCTAAAGAAGCTGGCGGTAAAGGTGATGGACTGGCCAATCATGCCTCTAGACCTAAACCCTATTATTAAGCATCTGTGGGGTGTCCTTAAACAGAAGCTGTAGGTCTCTAACATCCACCAGCTCCATGATGTCTTCATGGAGGAGTGGAAGAGGACTCCAGGGGCAATCTGTGAAGCTCTGGTGAACTCCATGCCCAAGAGGGTTAATGCAGTGCTGGAAAACAATGGTGGCCACACAAATACTGACATTTGGGGCCAATTTGGACATTTTCACTTAGGGGTGTACTCACGTTTGTTGCCAGTGGCTTAGACAATAATGTCTGTGTGTTGAGTTATTTTGAGGGGACAGCAAATGTGCACTGTTATACAAGCTGTACACTCACTACTTTACATTGTAGCAAAGTGTCATTTCTTCAGTGTTGTCACAAGAATGTGAGAGGTGTACTAATTTTTGTGAGATGCTGTGTGTGTGTGTGTGTGCGTATATGTGTGTGTATATATATATATATATATATATATATATATACAGTGGTGTGAAAAAGTGTTTGCCCCCTTCCTCATTTCCTGTTCCTTTGCATGTTTGTCACACTTAAGTGTTTCGGAACATCAAACCAATTTAAACAATAGTCAAGGACAACACAAGTAAACACAAAATGCAATTTGTAAATGAAGGTGTTTATTATTAAAGGTGAAAAAAAATCCAAACCATCATGGCCCTGTGTGAAAAAGTGATTGCCCCCTAAACCTAATAACTGGTTGGGCCACCCTTAGCAGCAACAACTGCAACCAAGCGTTTGCGATAACGTGCAATGAGGCTTTTACAGCGTCCTGGAGGAATTTTGGCCCACTCGTCTTTGCAGAATTGTCCTAATTCAGTTACATTAGAGGGTTTTCGAGCATGAACGGCCTTTTTAAGGTCATACCACAACATCTCAATAGGATTCAGGTCAGGACTTTGGCTAGGCCACTCCAAAGTCTTCATTTTGTTTTTCTTCAGCCATTCGGTGGTGGACTTGCTGGTGTGTTTAGGATCATTGTCCTGCTGCAGAACCCAAGTTCGTTTCAGCTTGAGTACACGAACAGATGGTCGGACATTCTCCTTCAGGATCTCTTGGTAGACAGCAGAATTCATAGTTCCTTTTATCACGGAAGTCTTCCAGGTCCTGAAGCAGCAAAACAGCCCCAGACCATCACACTACCACCACCATATTTTACTGTTGGTATAATGTTCTTTTTATGAAATGCAGTGTTCTTTCTACGCCAGATATACTTGGACACACACCTTCCAAAGAGTTCCACTTTTGTCTCATCGGTCCACAGAATGGTGTCCCAAAAGTCTTGGGGATCATCAAGATGTGTTGTGGAGAAATTGAGACGAGCTTTGATGTTCTTTTTGCTCAGCAGTGGTTTTCTCCTTGGAACTCTGCCATGCAGGCCATTTTTGCCCAGTCTTTTCCTGATGGTGGAGGCATGAACGCTGACCTTAACTGAGGCAAGTGAGGCCTGCAGTTCCTTGGACGTTGTTGTGGGGTCTTTTGTGACCTCTTGGATGAGTCGTCGCTGCGCTCTTGGGGTAATTTTGGGCGGCCGGCCACTCCTGGGAAGGTTCACCACTGTTCCATGTCTTCGCCATTTGTGGATAATGGCTCTCACTGTGGTTCGCTGGATTCCCAAAGCTTTGGAAATGGCTTTATAACCCTTTCCAGACTGATAGATCTCAATTACTTTCTTTCTCAATTGTTCCTGAATTTCTTTGGGTCTCGGCATGATGTGTAGCTTTTAAGGATCTTCTGGTGGACCTTACTGTGTCAAGCAGCTCCTATTTAAGTGATGCCTTGATTGTGAACAGGTGTGGCAATAATCAGGCCTGGGTGTGGCTAGAGAAATTGAACTCAGGTGTGGACAACCACAGTTATAGTATGTTTTAACAAGGGGGGCAATCACTTTTTCACACAGGGCCATGATGGTTTGGATTTTTTTTCACCTTTAATAATAAACACCTTCATTTACAAATTGCATTTTGTGTTTACTTGTGTTGTCCTTGACTATTGTTTAAATTGGTTTGATGTTCCGAAACACTTAAGTGTGACAAACATGCAAAGGAACAGGAAATGAGGAAGGGGGCAAACACTTTTTCACACCACTGTATATATATATATATATATATATATATATATATATATATATATATATATAAATAAATGTCTAGTAAACAATAACAAATTGGATCCTTCTCACAACAGTTTAGAATTGGAGCTAAAGGCTAGCATGGCACAAGTACAACTCAACTAACTTATGTGCCAGGATTAACAAAGGACTTGACAAATCCTTTTTTTAAATTTGATGTTGCATTGTTAACATGCCTTCAGTAAGAACACATATAGTCTAAAAAATAACAGACACTTTAGACTCGCCATATACAACTCAAATTTCCAGCTGAATCAGCCAAAATTCAGCTGAAAAATTGACTGTGGCAGGTGAAAATTTGCAATCTCTGTTCAGGTATTCAGGAAGCTACAGCTGTCCATATACAATAGCTGCCAGGGGGGATTCCGCCATCCACACTGTTTACCATGAATGGTGGAATTGATTGAGCCCTACATGTGTATGTCTAGCCATACACAGACTTAAAAAAAAAGTAGAACAGCAGAGCCTTCTTAGAAGAGCCTTTCATTGCGTATCCCAAAAGTAGGAGGATTATGCTATTATTTAGGGCATAGGGTGTAACTATACAAATCATTGCCTTATCAACATTACCTAAATGTTTATATTGTCTCCCTGGGTCCCAAGCCCTACCCTATAGAAGTCATGGTTTCTGCTCACTGCACTGATAAAAACCAAATAGCCTGAAACTGTTGTATGCAGTTTGGAATAAATGGCTCTGTAGCATTCAGATTTGCACTGTACACCAGTGGTTCTGGCTGTTCATCTGGGGTGTAAAGCAATTATTTGAATGTCTTTGCCCACTGTACTGGAATGAGGAATGATCCTCTTATTTTTGGGATATGATGGAATGTGACAAGAATACCTTCTGCTTTAACAAGGTTTTATTGTGATACACACTGAATTTGCCTCACTGGCCAATAGGAATGTGCAGAAGGCAAAAAAAGGAAATCACGCTTTGTCAATATCAGGTGATTCCAAAGTTTTACTCATCAGAATAGATGGCAACTGAGCCAGAAAATGCAAGTTTCTGAAGGTGGCATGTAGATGTCTGCACTTTATACCCCTTTTTTCGCCAATCATCAGACCTCAGGCCACCCAGTAACCAGCACATTAGTTAACATATCTATTCTCTCCTTTTCACAAGCACAGCCATTGGCAGAAGAGCAGTAGTTTTGCTATGCTGGTCATTGGATCATAACACAATACTTCTCCACAATTACTGGTATCAAAGTCAGGGTGTGAGGCCACCCGGACAGTAACCACTTGTGATAGGAAAGGAAAACAACATGATGATTCAGTGAACAGGACAACAGTACTCAAAAGTAGCTCTTCTCTCTCTGCTCCAGCAATTCTCTAGGAGAAAACATTGTGTAACTAGGACAATTAACACTGCATAAATACTGTACACCTTCCTGCCCACGGGATGTTACTTGGTGTCAAAATGTTGGCCTGATTCTTTGCAAATCTTCCAGTGCCTTATGGTGCTGCCCCTCCTCTTCCACCATCAGAGCCCATCTGTACTTCTCTTCCCATCAACCTCCAGTAACGATTATGGTGGCCTCCCATGCTCTTTATCAGTGAAAAGCCTATATGAATGGAGGAGACAGACATTTCATTAATCTGCCCGTCTTCGCTTCATAAAGCACTTTTCAATGCTTGAAGCTATAGTACAACCTCTATCAATGACGGAGGGGGACTGGAAAGGGAGGACGAGTGCCACTGACATTTTTTAGTGGCTGTATTAACCCCTGCCACACTGGAGGATTGCTGTTGTGGAGGTAGGAGAAACCCAGGATCTGAAAATGATGAAATCTAAGACAGCAGCCAACAGCACAAGGGACACTTCTCATTGAATTGAATTACTGTCCTTGTGCCAATTTGAAAAACAAAACAAAACACAGTTTCTCTAACCACTTAACAACCGCCCTATAGCCGAATGACGGCTACAGGGCGGTTTCTTAACTCTGGGAGGCCGTCATATGACGTCCTCCCAGAATTCCGCTCTCGCACGCCCCCCTGGGGCGCGCACTCGAGAGCATCCGTGACCGCTCATAGCGGCCGTTTACCACGTGATCGCTCCGTCAAATGATGGAGTGATCACTTGTAAACAAACCGGCATCATGTTATGACGCCGGTTCCTCCCTCCCCCTCTCTGTACTGATCGGAACAGCGGAGGGGGAAGAGATCGGTGTCAGCAGCGATGTGGGCTGCATCTGCAGTGCCCACATCGCTGCTCACCGAAAATTAACCCCTCAATTCCCTGCCAATACTCTGCAATACCCTGCCATTACTCTGCAATACCCTGCATTACTCTGCAATACTCTGCATTACTCTGCAATACTCTGCATTACTCTGCATTACTCTGCATTACTCTGCAATACTCTGCAATACTCTGCATTACCCTACATTACCCTGCATTACCCTGCAATACTCTGCAATACTCTGAAACACTCTGTAATACCCTGCAACACTCTGCAACACTCTGCAATACCCTGCAACACTCTGCAACACTCTGCAATACCCTGCAACACTCTGCAATACCCTGCAATGCTCTGCAACACCCGCCAATACCCTGCAACACTCTGCAATGCTCTGCAACACCCGCCAATACCCTGCAACACTCGCATGCAGAAGCAAACGCATACGTAAGTCCCGCCCACATATGAAAACGGTGTTCAAACCACACATGTGAGGTATCGGTGCGAACGTTAGAGCGAGAGCAATAATTCTAGCCCTAGACCTCCTCTGTAACTCAAAACATATAACCAGTAAAAAAAATTAAATTGTCGCCTATGGGGATTTTTAAGTAGCGTCGTTTGGCGCCATTCCACGAGCCTGTGCAATTTTGAAGAGTGACATGTTAGGTATCTATTTACTCGGTGTAACTTCATCTTTCACATTATGCAAAAATTGGGCTAACTTTACTGTGTTTTTTTTTTTAAGCACAAAACTGTTTTTTTTCCAAAAAAAAGCATTCGAAAAATTGCTGCACAAATACCGTGCAACGACCACCATTGTATTCTCCAGGGTCTTTGCTAAAAAAACATATATAATGTTTTGGGATTCTATGTAATTTTCTAGCAAATAAATGATGATTTTTACATGTAGGAGAGAAATGTCAGAATTGTCCTGGGTGCTCCAGAACGCCTGATGGCGCTCCCTGCATGTTGGGCCTCTGTATGTGGCCACACTGTGTAAAAGTCTCACACATGTGGTATCGCCGTACTCGGGAGTACTAGCAGAATGTGTTTTGGGGTGTAATTTGTGGTATGCATATGCTGTGTGAGAAATAAACTGATAATATGACAATTTTGTGAAAAAAATAAAAAGTAAAAAAATCTTGATTTTGCAAAGAATTGTGGGAAAAAATGACAACTTCAAAAAACTCATCATGCCTCTTACTAAATACCTTGGAATGTCTTCCTTCCAAAAAGGAGTCATTTGGGGGGTATTTGTACTTTTCTGGCATGTTAGGGTCTCAAGAATTGAAATAGGCCGTCAGTACTTCAGGTGTGATCAATTTTCAGATATTGGCACCATAGCTTGTGGACTCTATAACTTTCACAAAGACAAAATAATATCCACCAATTTGTACTTATTTTTACCAAAGATATGTAGTAGTATAAATTTTGGCCAAAATTTATGAAGAAAAAATTACTAATCTGCTAAATTTTATAACAGAAACAAAGAAATATTCATTTTTTTACAGAATTTTCTGTATTTTTTCTTTTATAGCACAAAAAATAAAAAACCGAGCGGTGATTAAATACCACCAAAAGAAAGCTCTATTTGTGTGAAAAAAAGGACAAAAATTTCATATAGGTCCAGTGTTGCATGACTGAGTAATTGTCATTCAAAATGTGAGAGCACCAAAAGCTGAAAATTGGTCTGGTTATTAAGGGTGTTTAAGTGCCCAGTGGTCAAGTGGTTAAAGAAGATTTTTCACCTCCAATTACAGATTCCAGGTTTTATTGTCAAAGCGCAATTGAACAAGCTGATTGGGTACCAGGCACAGCTGCACCAGATTGTGAGTGCTCCAGTTTTTGTGAATTTTCTCCTGTATGACCAATACAGTGGAAGAGCGGATTCTGTATGCTGCAATGTGAATTGCACTGTATATTCTAAGAGCATAGATTCTAAATAATTATAATAAAAAAATAATGAAATAAATAAAAATAAGTTAAAAAGGATATATAGTAAGCAACACGGCACTCTATTTTACATATATCTTAATAGCGTGGAAACAAATAATAGTACTAGCAGGCAGTTCATGACTTAGCAGTGTAAATAGGAGAATGAGTATTCACGTGCGTTACATAATTACAAAGGTTGCCTAACATGCCTTGCCTGTTTATATATTTACTTTATTGTATTACCATCATCATCATCAGTACATGAGCACCATTGTAGGAGAAAATGAGCATTCACATGTGTTACATTATTACAAAGGTTTCCTAACATGCCTGTTTATGTGCCAGGGTTTGGTGCCCATACAGGCAATTTGGGTTAAAAAAAAGTGTATGGTTCAGCAAGGCAGCAAAGAAAAACAAGAAATGGCAAATTTCTTATCACCTATCATTACTGTTGGTAAATTTGCTCATCAAAGGTTTACCCATTAAGATACTGTAAATTTCTGAATTATCGGGACTGGTGGTAGTAACAGGTAAGATAAATGAATAGAGTTAACTTTATATGAGAAAATCCTGAATATCATTTTAGCACAAGCTGAACATAATGTATCTACCCTATTGTAGACCTTTTCCTAACCAACATATATTTTAACTCATGTGAGAGAGTGTTTTAATAATAAAGTCTTATAAAACAGGCTCTCAGCATATTCTCTAAAAATACATTTTCAATTATTCATGCAACAATAAGACATCTGTTAGTAGTAAAGAAAAGCATTCCACTGTGTTTTGTAATTATACTGATTTTTTCAGTGGGTTTAGACCTTGGGATATTTTTTTATTTTTTCATTATAGTGAACAATAGATTGGTTAGAGTATCTTTATTTGGAAAAGCTAAATATTTAGCTGTTTATCATCTTTGTTTTAGGTAAATTCAATTTTGTCACAAAAAAATGCATTTTAAAATTTTTGTAAAACAAATTAAATTGCCTCTATCATGAAAAATGTGTGGAGGCTGCCATTGCTGAGAATGTTAGTTAGTAATGCTTTGGCTTAAACCCTTTTGAAATACCTGACCTGAAACAAATACAGAAATAATTCTGACACTGATTTTTGAGCATACTCATTTTGGGTCTATGACTCAAACGTATCAAGCGTAGACACAATCGATTAGCTTTTTTAGAAGGGGGCCATTAATGTCAAAGTACTATACTTGTCTACTTTTTCCAGACTGTCGATGTGAAGGAAAGTAGACAGGTCAGAAAAAGACTTAGGTGTTACTAGAGGGTCAGTTAAAGGTAACTGTACTAAAGTGTAACTATACTTTTGCAGGCCACCACTATAGCACAAGGAGGATAGAGAAGCGTCAAGACAATCCTTTAAACAGCTTAGGAAATTATTCAGTATATAAGTATAAGACAAAACTAAAAACTTGCGTGAAAAATGTTGGAGCACTTGCAGTGTGCTAGAGCAGGTGGGAGCTTCCACGTGCAGTGTCACAGGAGCACAGGAGGACTGCCGGGAAGTTTCTATTGAGGGATCCACGAGCAATGTGTGTTAGCTGCAGCTAGAGCTTTGGTAAGCCTCATGGAGACGTTAGCTATGTGGCTATGGGTGGGAGTGGTGCAGGACTGTGAAACTGGGGAGCTGCCCAAATGTTGTCTGGCCAATCAGAACGCATTTCAAAGGCACAGCCTCATCTTATTCATCAGCTAATGAAGAAGGCAAGGCCATGCCTTCGAAACACATTCTGATTGGCCAGGCAGCATGTGGATGGCTCCCCAGTTTGACTGCCCTGGACTACTCCCAGGGCTGTATTTAAAGTATTGGCTTGGCACGTCTCTCTCCTCCTTTTGCTTTCCTTTTGTTCACAGCGATCGGGTTGCCCAGCCTGCACCTGAAGCAGCCTCGCTCCCTTTACAGGTTCCATTTAGAGACTTTTTTAGAAAATAATTTTTAGGGGTTCACCCCCCAGATGTTCCAATTTACTCACATTCACCTTCATGTATTAGCATGCAAATGCATGCCTTTTCATTTAAATGTTAAACTTTAATCTTTTTCATCAGATGGTTTAGCTCTGAACATTATAGCAATATTGTGTATGTGGTCCCTCCTAATGTCATCACTATAGCACTGCTATGGCTTGTTTTGCTTTAAAATGAAGATGGGAGTGCGCATGCGCGAGACTTCCGTAACGACGCCCTAGCTGGGAGCTCCGCACCGCTCCGGTCTTTCGCGGCACCTCACGAGCGCTATTGTACGCAGCCAACTCTGGGGAGACCTCCCCCGTACAGCGGAACACCCCGGGCACCTACACCTATGCCGGGAAAGGTCTCCAAGAAGGACGTTAGCCGTCAGCTGGACTTTGGCCCGAAGGCCCCACAGCCTCCCAAGATGGCGGCCGCCATTCCCACATGCGGTGAGAACGTGACGCTGACTAGCACAGCTACCTATGCTACGATCGCAGCTTTGCCTGTGATCCACCAACAGAACCCCTTACCCTCTCCAGCCTCCACAGAATCACTCCTGGGCAGACTGCAAACAGAGAATCCAATCTCCCCGCTGGCTGGCACACCTAACAGTGCTGTGGACTCCCTGCTAACCTCCCCCATCCTACCTGATCATCCCCCTGACATGACCCAGCTATTGAACAGCTTCTCTGATATGCTAGCTGTCGGTCTTGCCCAAAACGCTGCACAAATCACCTCTGCCATCAAAGCTGACATCCAGAGCCTGGGAGCCAGAATGGATGCCATTGAACAAACCGTTGATAATGCAGCTGCTCGCACAGACCAGAACACGGCCTGTATTCAGACCCTACAAGATCAGCTTGACACAGCCCTCTCTAAAATTGACGATTTAGAGAATAGAAGTAGACGTTATAACTTTCGCATCAGAGGCATTCCAGAATCGCAAACAGATACTCAGGCGATTGTCCGAGCTCTAATTAAGGATCTCATCCCTGACATCTCTGACAGCAGACTTGAGCTTGACAGAGCCCACCGTGTTTTACAGCCCCCCCGCCAGGATGGCCTTCCTCGGGACATTGTGGTCAAGCCGCACTATTATAGTGTTAAAGAGGAAATAATGAAAAGCTCCAGAAACAGGGGAGACATCTCCCTCAACGGCGCAAAAATTCAAATCTTTGCGGACATATCACCTACTACTATCCAGAAACGAAGAGCCCTCAAACCCCTACTGGATATTCTCTCGCAGAAGATGATCAAATATAGATGGGCCTTCCCTTTCCGTCTGCAGTTTACCTTCAAGGAGAAATCGTATAACATCACGAATTTCCAGAATGGCGAACGTTTACTTCTACACTTGGGGCTCATCTCTCAGGAACTTTCTCCCCAACACATGGAGACCCGTCCGAGTTCCTTCAAGAGGCCATCGCCGACCAGCCCTCTGACCCCCCTCTGGGTTAAACAGCAACCGAAGAGACAGAGGGACGCCGTCCCACCAAGATGAACTCCCGCCCCTTCCCGACCCCTTGGGGTCTGACCCTTTCTCTCCACCCTCGCCAGATCCTCTCTGGGCGCAGGATTCCCCAACTCAACCACTGAGTCCACCCGGGACATTTTTCCAGTAATCCTTTATTCCCTGTTTTCTACTCCCCTCTCCCCCCCCCCCTTCCCCCTTTTTTTTTGATTTATCAGGGACATGCATGCACGGCCAAGAACCGTGTGTTTTTCAACGTGTCACGTTCTGAATCCTGGGGGCCTTCCCCTAGGGACTCTTTTGTTTTCAAATACCTTTTGCTGTTTTGGTTAACCATTTTTTGAGGTTAATGTTATGTTGTTATTTAAAAGGTGCAGACCGCCGCTCGACCGGAGCGGGTATGCCTGCCACTCCACCTGTTGTAGCCCTGGGGATTTATTTTCCCATGGTGGCACCAGGAATGCAACCTTCTAATAGGTTGCCCTTCTACCGATCCCTACAATCCAAAGGGATCCGGAGCAGGCTCCACCCTGCCTTTCCCTTCCATGGGGAACCCAGGTCTCCTTTCTTCCTGGTCCTTCCCCCCTTCTCCTCACTCTTTTCTTTCCCTTTCTGGTTTCCCTTTCTTCTCTCTACTCATTTGTCTTCTCCCCCACAGATGCCTTCAAGGAGAGCTGGACGTTTTGAACCTCCCCGGTTTACGAGAACTGAACTTGCCCTCAACCTTGAGACCAGGACCCGCTCGGGAAAGGTAACCAAAGCCAGCACATGCTCGCACCTTACACCTCATGTCTATGGCTGATGATATACCCCATACACAATCCCTTAAAGTAGCATCCCACAACACCCAAGGTCTAAACTCCCCCATCAAAAGACGCAAGGCCCTACATAGCTACCATTCTAAGAACTTTGACATTGTTCTTCTACAGGAAACACACTTCCCGAAAAGTTTTAATCCCTCCTTCCTCCACCGTAATTATCCCACCTTTTATCTCGCCAACGCTGACGATAAGAAAAGAGGGGTTGCTATCCTCATTTCTAAACGCACATCCTTTACCCTATCTCATACGATTAGGGACACAGAAGGACGTTACATTCTTGTCAAGGGACTTATTAATGGGTCTCTTTTCACCCTCATTTCTTATTACGCCCCTAATAAAGGCCAAACTAGGTTCTTTTCTTCGATGCTGACCTCCCTTTCCCCTCACCTGGAGGGTAAGGTGATTATGGGTGGCGACTCTAATGTCGCCTTCGATCACGTGCTAGACAAGTCCTCCTCGAAGAGGTCTCTCTTGAAGAGGCCTCCCAAGCAGAGTCTTCGCATTGCGAGGCTCTTTCACGCTTTGGGCATGATAGACTCCTGGAGGGAGCTGAATCCCTCAGCCCAAGATTATACGCACTTTTCTGCGCCCCATAGTACCTACGCCCGCATAGACCACATTTTCATTCACTCCACTGATATTCCTCTAACCTCCCATGCCGCCATAGCTGATGTCCCTTGGTCTGATCACGCAATAGTCTCCTTGAAGATTTCCGGGTGCCTGATTCGATCAACTCCTCCGCAATGGCGGCTGAAAGAGTCCTTGCTTTCTCACCCGGCACATCGCACTAGCCTTGAAATTGACCTAAAAGAATATTTCCGTACGAATGACACTGAGGACATATCCCCCAGTGTTTTGTGGGGGGCACATAAGGCAGTTATGAGGGGTAAGCTCATTCAGCTCTCCTCCCGCCTTAAACGGGAAAAACAAGCAGACATTGTCAACTTGGAGAAAAACTTCCAGCTCCTATGTAAAGAGCACAAAAAACACCCCTCTGCTTCCTCCCTTGCTCGCCTCGATGCTGCCAAGATCGCTCTTAACACCGCCCTCACATCCAGCGCCGAGAACCATACCCGATGGGTGAGCGGCAGATTTTATCTTAATTCAGATAAATTCGGACCACTCCTCGCAGCGAAACTCTCCCCCAAATTTAGAGCTCAGGCCCTCCCAAAAATCAAATCACCATCTGGTGCTCTTACACAAAACCCCAAACATATCCTGAAGGCCTTCCACGAATTCTATGCTAAGCTTTACTCTAGCCCGAACCATATTAGCTCTCAGTCCACCGAAAACTACCTAGATAGCGTCCCTCTCCCAAAGATATCGGATTCTCATCGTTCAATCATGGAGGCCCCCATATCGGAAACAGAAGTTAGAGCAGTCATTAAAGACCTTAGGAAGGGGTCTGCCCCGGGCCCTGATGGATTTTCAACACATTATTATAAGACCTTTTCCGACATATTATCTCCTTATCTGGCCCGATTTTTTAACTCATTGTCCCAAGCTTCACCCCTAGACCACGCAACAAATTTGGCATATATCTCGGTTATCCCTAAACCGGGGAAAGACCAGAGTCTAGTTAGTAACTATAGGCCCATCTCCTTAATCAATAACGATCTGAAAATAATGACCAAAATTCTCTCTAACCGTCTGGGATCTTTCATTAGCAACTATATCCATAAGGACCAAGTGGGATTTATTCCCGGAAGACAGGGACCGGACCAGATAAGGAGAGCGGTGGATATTATTTCCCTTCTCAACTCAGGGTGGGATGGAGGGCCTCCTCAGGAGGGCTTCCTTCTTTCTATAGACTTGCAGAAAGCGTTCGACACTATCACATGGCCTTACTTATTTGGCGTTCTACGAAAATGGGGTTTTGGTCCCCACTTCACTCACCTCCTGGGGGCTCTCTACTCTCACCCTCGGGCACAGGTTAGACTCCAGGGCCACCTCTCAGACCCCTTCCTAATCAGTAAAGGAACCAGACAGGGATGCCCACTCTCCCCCCTTCTCTTCGCCATTGGTATTGAAACGTTAGCTATATCCATCAGGAATCATCCGGACATTCAGGGAGTACGTTGTGGCGATACGATTCACAAATGCGCTCTGTTCGCAGACGACGTCCTCCTTTTTATTACCTCCCCCACAGTCTCGACCCCTTATGTCCTTCAACTCCTCCAAGAATTCGGACAAGCTTCAGGACTCCAAGTTAATATGGCCAAGTCAACAGCCCTCAATGTTTCCTTAACCCCTGAAGTAGTGAATAGGTTAAAAGAACACTTCCCTTTCGCCTGGAGCTCTCCCTCTATCCCATACCTAGGGATTCAACTTACATCTAACTTTGGCCAGTTGTTTCACCAGAATTACCCACCCATGATCAAAAAACTTAAAAATGATCTTGAACAATGGTCCCTTCATAAGATATCCTGGATAGGGAAAATTAACGCTGTAAAAATGACCCTTCTTCCTAGGTTACTATACCTCTTTCGCTCTCTACCCATTCCGGTACCTAAGTCTCTTATACAGAACCTTCAATCGGCAATTATTAAATTTACCTGGGGCAAATCCAACCACAGACTCCCCAAGAAAACATTATTTAGACCCAGAAGAAAAGGCGGTCTAGGTCTGCCCAATCTTTGGTGGTATTACCAAGCAGCTCAACTCTGCCAGATATCTAATGTTTACTCAAGCGGGCCTAAACCCGAATGGATAGAGATGGAAAGACAGGCTATCCCTAAATTTACTATCGATTACCTCTTATGGCGCCCCCCAAAATCTAGACCCCCAGTCATGTCTCCTACCCTCTCTCACTCCCTTGCTCTTTGTGATAAGATTTACAAGTCCACTACGCTTACCTCCAGGTGGCAACCTCTCGCACATATCTTCAATAACCCCTCATTTCAGCCGGGGCTGAATATCAAAGCATTCCAATGGTGGATAGACAAAGGTCTTTATAGAATAGGACATTATCTTAATCCGGCAGGACCACTTAAGTTGAAACAATGCATCTCTAAGTTGGAGATGCCTCCTACAGAAAGGTTCCGGTTCCAACAATTATCCCACTTTCTGCATAAACTAACTTCCCAATACCCCCTTCCCCTCACAGTTTCGCCTTACGAACTCTGGTGTTCTTCAGCCATAGACATGAGGGGAGGGATTTCGCTGATCTATTCGGCATTTGCCGAACCAACGGATAAAGCGCAGTACATGCTGAGCTGGGAACGCGACCTAGGAATCGAGTGGGACCTGGACTCCTGGCACACCCATTTCAATACTGCATTTAAGGGAATCCTCAACACATCTCTGGTGGAGGCGGACGTCAAAGTCCTTACCCGTTGGTACCTTGTACCCACACGCCTTGCTAAGTTCTACCCTCAATCCTCCCCCTTATGTTTCAGAGGGTGTGGGCACCTGGGATCGCTCATTCACATTTTGTGGGAATGTCCCAGGATTAGAAACTTTTGGAATAAGACGTTTGCACTGATCCGCAAGGTCACCGGCCAAGCAGCTCCCCAATCCCCAACATTTGCCCTCTTAAATGAAGGAATCCCCCACATCTCCAAACATACTCAATCTTTGATTCACTTCATCCTATTGGGTGCTAAATTGACTATAACCAGGTCCTGGAAATCCCCTAGGGTTTCCTTCCCGAATCTGAAACAAAAAATTACCTGGATTATGTTTCAAGAAAAAATTTCCTACACTATTCTGGACAAAACGAGTAAATTTAAAAGGGTTTGGGAGCCCTGGGCTAGTCACATTGGGATCCTTATTTAGTTTTTGGTCTCGGTGTTTTGTTCTAGTGATTGCTCTATATTTTGAGCTACTCTCCCTTCTGTTCGCCTCCGGCTCTCCTTGACCCAGGCTCTTTCAGTTTAACGTGGTTCCCTCCCCCTCTTCCCCTCTCCTTTTCTCTCTCTTTCTTTCTCCTTCTTGTCCCTCCCCTCCACCTCCCCCTGGTCAGGCCAGGCTGAGGGGGGGTGGGGGACGCTTTCCTGAACATGCTCTGGCTTAACAATTATATTTAGGCATGTATTTATAACAATATCCTTTGTTTGCTTGGCTTTCCCAGGGGCCTGACATCATGTCCAGCTGGGAGCTATGCCTTTGAACAGGACCCCCTTGGGGACTCCCCCAGGTTCTCCCTATTAGTCTTTATGTTAGTCATGTTTTCAGTTTACACTAAACGGGGTATGATGTGACCTGACATTAGCTTATCCTCGGTCCCAGGTGAGCCATGGGGCTCCGACACAGTGAGATCCCTGTCGGGGTGTCGGGGCACCAGGCCGCCGGGAGAGGGGGTTCATTTATGCTTATTATTTTTTTAATTTGTCTTTTCTTTTGTGCACGCCTAGTACTCCTAGTTCCTTTTCCCTGTCACATCTCTACCATGGTTTTCTTCAGGAGTTTATTTTTCACTTTAGTTGCGCAGGTTAAACTATACTCCTGACCTGCCCCGGTACTAGGTTCTCCCTGCTGTTACCCCTTTAGTTTTATACCTGATGACAGAGTAAGAAACTTACTCCATATTGTTCATGTGTACAACATGTTTTGTTATCTATTCTTTTTTTTATGGCTTTCCCCTGCGTGGGAGCTTCAACTCTGTTATGCCACCTATTTTTCAATAAAACTCTTTTAAACTCAAAAAAAAAAATAAAAAAAATAAAAAAAATAAAATGAAGATGGGAACCTGTAAATGGCATGTGGAGTGCCTGGCACCAATAAATAAACTGATGACCGTATACTTAATGGTCTTTCTATTGAGCAGTACTCTGCAACTCAGAGGGTGGTTCATATGAAAATCATTGATATCTTGTTGCACTAAACTGCACGGTACATGCCCCTTCAGGCTGGCTATAATACAGTAAGTTAGCGATAATAATGCAAGGTCACTGTTCAAACCATCAAAAGGTAAACCAGTTGTCTTCCTCCTCGCACTCCTCCTTTATTCATAATGTTATTTTTTTTTTTATATATATAATTGTATTTTTATTACTTCAATAAGAAGACAGAAATACAGCAGTATAAAGAATACAGATCCCAAAATGCTGAAAACAAAAAAACAGAAACATAGACATAAACATAGAGTGTCAAATGATCTGCAGATACAGAATGTGATGTAGGGATAAAAGTTATTGTACAAGGCCTAAGTACATGATTTTAGGTATAAAGAGCAGATTAGCATCTAGTTGTTGTATGACAAACAGAGGAACACAGTAGGATCAATCATATATGGTCATCAAAAAACAAAACAAAAACAATAATAAGAAGGGTCAGTTAGGAGTACGGAAACCACAGAAGATTAAATCAAGATGGTGATCAGCACAGGGCCAGTCAGAACTGTCCAGACAGAAAGGAAGGGGTCATGCAGCCTCATAGGATAGTCAGAGGAGAATGAAAACTCCTCCCACAAGGTTAAACCTATGCTCAGCCGGACAATGATAGAAGCCACAAGACTGCTATATATTGCTGATAAAAAAAAGGCATTTAACAGTTTATAATTACTAAAATAGTTGCATTTCCATGTTCTGTGTACTGTGGGAGACCAGATATAGTGAAGGCGGTGGCCTGGATTTAATACCACTTTAATACCTTTAGTTGCTGCAAAAAGAGTTGCTTTGAGCACTGACTGTCCCCTTGGGGAGCAAGAAAGAGTACTCATTTTCTTGTGCATAACCTGACCTGAAATGTTTTGGGAGAACTGAAACATTGTCACAAACTCCAAATTTCAATAAATCTATTTGCCATTTTTTTTTTAACATTCTGCAATCTGATTACTAAATAGAAGAACATTTCTCACAGTAACAGATGGTTATTTGTTGCTATCCACTTAAGATGATTTCTTCAAATAAATTGCAGATGTCACTCTTAAACCCAGAGTACATTGCTACGTACAGTATAATGTAGGACCATACTTATTTAGATAAAGCATGACAGTTGGGTTTCTAAATAACCTTTTCAGCTTTACCTAAGGTCAGGCTTTGTTTTCCCTTCCCATTCTCTGCAAAATCTCTAGCTATTCTGCTTTTGAGTCAAATAGAATTAAATGTTAAAATGGTGCTGCCTCTACATTAATTATAATGGCACTTTCACTAAATATTATGTGTATGTAGTACTTGTCTCAGTAACCTCAACATGCCAGTGTGGTGGGATACCTGCACTGATGAAAAAAAAACATAGATGCACATGAACACATGGCCCGATCTTGCTGCTTTATCTTCAGTAATGGTACCCTTCATATGGGTATTCTTTTTACTGGCTGCTGAGACAAGAACACATACTGTATATAAGTAAAAGTGTGGTAATTATTTAAATATTATTTGTTAATGTTTTAAACCTAATAAGTAATCAAAACAAATTCATATTTTACCAAGTAATTTACACAGGACTAATAATTTGTATACTCTTTTACAGAAACATCCTATATAAATAAAGAATAAACTGGATGCCAATGAAAAGTAAAATGCTTGGATCAGCACTCCTTAGTTTCAAGGGTAAAACACAACTTCCCAACAAAGTAATTTAATGTTTACTCACCAAGGCTATGTTTTCTGAGTGGAAAATATTTTTGCAGAAAAATGTCAAAAATGTCTTGACTTCAATCTCAGAATCATTGCCTTTAAATGGCATTTTAAAGGAATATTAAGCACCTTTGTGTTCAATAAAATAAAATGAATCTGCTATAAAAACTGTCTCTTTATTCTTGAGTCATTGATGGAAATCCTCACAATGGAAAAAAATCTCAAAAGAAAAAAAGAAGAGACTATATAGTGTAGTAAGTTCCTCTCCACATTTGGAAAGCTTAAAATCATATAATGGGATCACATTTAATTGGGCTTATGGGCTCCTTTATACACACCCTTACCCTCCAATCAATATTTTAAGCCTTTCATACACCACTGTTGAATCCTCTTTTCCAGTTGCTATGTGCTATCCTTCTTGGGAGAAATCCTTACTTCATACTTCCAAATGGATATTAGGAGTTCCCAAAAAGGAAAATTATACACATAGTGTGATAGTGTAAAAGTTGTAAACAAAAAACTTTTACAAAAACCTACTCAGAAATAATAAGCCTGAAATGTGCATATCCTTTTAAATCCCAATCTCAAATCCACCATGTGTGCTGTGCTACACAAATCACTCTATGCACCTTACCAGATATCAACATTTCTTGCATATCCACTTAATCACTTAAAAGCATTCATCCCCATTTAATTTCAAGCGTATACATGCAGAAATCCTCAGAAAAAAATAAATATAAAATATAGTGTGATACCACTTTAAGAATCGTTTCAATTACCGTGCCCACCCACTCGCATCCCACTCTTTACCAAATAGTCACTTCAGGCACCTTACCAAATATAAATGCTCCTCATATGTTATCTTCAGCACAAAAGGTCCACCAACTCCTCCAATATTATGATTCCCCATGTAGCAAAGTTTACATAAAATTACACCATTTATTCCAATGCCAATTCACTTACACATAGAATATAAAGTCTGTAGACTTTACCTAAAATGGCAGCTGCGGCACTTCCAGCATGTGTGATGACATCACTTCCGATGCGTTTTGTCCAATCTACTTTTCACTAGGATCATCCTTTGGAATAAATGGTGTAATTTTTGAAAAATTGCTGCACTATGGATCCTTTCTATTATCTCTGCATGGTGGAATCGAAATATTGGAGGAGTTGAAGATCTGGTGGACCCTTTGTGTGGAGATATCACATGAGGAGTGTTTATATGTGTAATATTTGGTACCACTATAATTAATGTTTTGTTTCTTTGAGGATTTCTGCACATATACTCCTGGTATTAAGGGGGGTGAATGTTCTTCAGTGATTAAGTGGGTATGCATAAGAAATTTTGATATCTGATGAGGTGCATGGAGTGACTGGTGTTGCACAGCACATGTGGGACTTAAATTGAGATGCACATTTCAGGCTCACTATTTGTTAGTTAGTTTTTTTGTAAATATTTTGTTTTTTACAATTTTTATGGTATCATACTTCTCAAGTTCAGTTCAATTTGATGGTGACCATTTGCGAACTGCAGTCTTCAAGTCATTAAACAGATTTTCAATGTTTTCAATTGGGGTTTAAGTCTGGGCTCTCACTAGGCCATGCAAGGATATTCACCTTTTTTTCCTTCAACCACTGTGTGGTCATTTTAGCTGTGTGCTTTTGGTCATTGTCATGTTAGAAGATAAACTTTCTTGACAACCTTCTGGCAGTGGGCAGCAGATTTTCCTTCAAGAATTTGATGGTATTTTTCCCCATGGGTTTTCCTTACTATTATGACAAGTGCTCCAATCCCTGCTTCAGAGAAGCACCCCATAACAGGAAATTACCACCTCCATGCTTTACTGTAGGAATAGTATTATTTGGATAGTGAGCTGTATTGGATTTCCGCCAGACATATTGTTTGGAGTTGAGGCCAAATAATTAAATTCAAGTCTCATCTGATTATAACACCTTTTCCCATGTGGCCTCAGAATCTTCAAGGTGCGTTTTGGTAAAGCTAAGTTGATTGTATGTGACCTTTCTTGAGGATTGGCTTTTTCTTGCAACCCACCCATACAAGCCACATTTGTGGAGAATTTGTGACCACAATGACCACTCTTTGTCATAAATTCCTGCAACTGATTTGGAGTTGCTGTAAGCCTCTTGGTAGCCTTTTTGGACAGTTTTCTCCTGGCTCTTTCATTCAGTTTGGAGCGATGTCCTGATCAAGCGAGGGTCTGTGTTGTACCAAATAATTGTGCCTGTCCACAACTTTATCCCAGAGATATTTTGACAGTGCATTGTCACCCATAGTTGATTGTTTACTTTTGTTGTACTACAATGCTCCAGGAAAGCTCTTTTCATGCTGAGCTATTCAAAATGACCACAGCTGATCACAGTTAAAAGTCAAATGGCTTTGTGTGCCATTTATAAGGTGATTAGCTACATCTGACTGAGTTTACAAGTCATTTTTAGGAGGTGATCCTTTTTCCAACTCTTTTTTCTGACATATTGGTGTTTATATCTTTCACTTGGATGTTATACATTGCACTGAGTAAATACAGTGGATAAAACAAAAAACGCACCAAATTGTGATTATTAGATAAGGGGGGTAAATTGTTTCTATACCCACTGTATGTATACATTTCCTTTTTGGGAGCTGTGGAAGAGTGATGTGAGGATTTCTCCCAAGAAGGATACTGCATACCAACTAAAAAAGGGGATTCAAAAGTGATGAATGAAAGGCTTACAATGTTGATTGGAGGGTAAGGGTGTATATAAAGGAGCACATAAGCCCAATTAAATGTGAGCATGTTATTTGATTTTAAGGATTGCACATGTGGAGTGGAACATACTACACTATATAGTCTCCTCTTTACTTTTGAGATTTTTTTTCCATTGTGAGGATTTCCACCAATGACTAAAAGATAAAGAGATGGTTTTTATAGCAGATGCATTTTATTAAACATTTTATTAAACAAAAAAGGTGCTGAAGATTCCTCAGAAAGGATATTTAAAGGGACATTGACTTTTTAGCCCTGATTGTGAGATTGATATTTTTCAGCTGGGGTGGCAGAGGTTTTCAGCTGCTGTTATTTGCAAAACCCTACTGTTATGGTCATGTGTACCGGGGACCCGAATAGCTGTGTGTGTAGCAGCCATTTTGTTTGCATCACAAGTCTCCCCTGTCATTTTGTCATAAGATAATAATAGCACAGACAGAATATAGACATATTTACCTCCTTCAGTTAATTTATATTGTTTTGAGCCCAAACACCGCTGCCCTAGGAGTACTGGGGTAGAACCAGCCCAATTTAGCTCCTAGGTGAACTTGGCATCCGAAACCTGTCAAGTTTATATTAATTTCAAAGCTACATTTAAGCTTGGCAATAATCTGCATGATAGCAGGCTTTACCTCAGAGATAGGAGTACCTATAGAAAACCGTATTTGGGACATAGTCATAACCATAGTGACATCCCAGAAACCACTCCTCGGATACTTATTGGTCAGATGGCCTCTGTCAACAACCCTTTGATCTCAGAGAAATGGGAATGCCAACACAGTTGACAGCTCTTGTTAACATCAAACCAAGGATCACCTAACAGGACTTGTAAGAGCCACTGTACCGTAACACCTTTTCCCATGTTTGTTGGACTCTTCTGAAACCAGAATTTGAAAGTATTCTTCATTATCAACTCATCTTTTTTTCTCTGTTGTTTTATTGTCTCTTTATTTCTTCGTAATACCCTTTTTTTGTAAATATTTTATTTGCACCATTTTGACCTTTTCATTATTATAAGGCCTTATTTGAAAAATGTTAACCTTGTCTCGAAAGTTTTCAATGCAAACTAAATAGAATCCCTGTCTCTTGAAGAGTGCTACTGTATAGTCCAAATCCTCTGAACATTCTTGTTTGAACATTCAGTGTGTGTTACAAATGTTTATTCTAAAATCATAGTTGGTATTGCTAATCTTGTGGAAGTCCTGACTCTTCGGTAAAAGTCGGTGGTGGCAGTTAAAGGATTAATTTCTTAATTAACTTTACCCAGTGACAATCACTCTCAGGATGCTGGCTCCTAGATTGTGGGCCTGTGAGCTGGAAAACAGTTGTGCAGGGTGCAGCTGAGAGTGGCATTGTTACGTACATAACAGCGTGGTGTGAGATTTGCCAGTCCTTTGTCACCAGTTTATAACTTGGTGAATGCACCATTTATCAGTTAGCATAATAAGATTGGTATACTAAGGGATTAGAGACAGTTCACTTAAAAATAAAAGAACAAATAGGAATGAGCACATCTGTTTAGGTTTGATTTGCAAAAGCTTAACACAAAACTTTGCAACTTTTACTTTTTGGTGAAGTTTGTGGTGAACCCCACGTCAATAGGGGTGACCCTTGCTTTTAATTTTGGGTCATTTGTAGGGCCATTAAGCAAACAAAAAGGTGTGGAAAGCCAAGCACTGCCACGGGAAATATATTAATGCCAAAAAACAGTACTACACAGAACTGTCAGCTCTCTCTAAAAGCTCCAACACACATTTACAATACAGTATCTCAGCTGCGGGCCTAACTTTTTATAAAAAAAATGTAGCTGGGTAATAAATTATTTCAAATCACTGATCAAGGCAACAACTATTACTGCATTATAGATCCTTCTTTATTTCCAACAGCAAGCCTGCATACTTTTTGTCCATAGGTTTGCAATGCAAGAGTTTTGCAAATCCTAGAGCAAACCCGATCCTCATCCCTAAACGTAAACACAGCATTACTGTACATGATTTACTAAACTCAATAAGCATTCACTTTGCTAAATGAACAACCTTTGCTATTTAGTAAATCCACAGCTTTATAACGACTTTAAAGGGATTGTAAAGTAAATTTTTTATTTTTTTTTTTAAATAACAAACATGTTATACTTACCTCCACTGTGCAGCTCGTTTTGCACAGAGTGGCCCCAAACCTGCTCTTCTAGGGTCCCTCGGCGGCTGTCTCTGCTTCTTCCCGCAGGTACTTCTCACGTTCATGCGAGCTCCCTCGCATGGTGAGAAGCACCTGCGGGCGCGCTCCGGTGATACAGCCCGTGGCTATAGCCGCTCGCTGTATCACACGGCCCCGCCCCCCCGGCGCACCACGTCATTGGATGTGATTGACAGCAGCGCAAGCCAATGGCTGCGCTGCCTTCAATCCATCCACTCCAGCCAATCAGCGGCCAGGCTGAGCGGCGAAGAGGACGGCGGGGGCGAGCGCGGGACTTTCAAGGGGTGAGGCAAGTAAAACGGGGGGGCTGGGGGCGTCGGCACTGTGAGATGTTTTTTCACCTTAATGCATAGAATGCATTAAGGTGAAAAAACATTTACCTTTACAACCCCTTTAAGAGTCAATTAAGTGATCTGGCAGATCTAGAGCTGCAGGACACTTTTATGGGGTTCTCAAATGGGGAGTCCCCTCTCCCTAGCAGTGCCGATGAGCTCTACTGTTCCACTGGAAACAGTTTCCCTGAAGTAAGCAGGAGTAACTTGGTGACTTATTAACCCAGAAGCGATGTGTATTATGTCACTTCCAAGATCACAGCTGTCATTCCTAGGTTAGTGTAGCTGAGGATGCAGCTATTACAGCATGATCTGTTCTGGAATAGCTGCATTGGAGGGGAGTGGGGAAATTGGGGGTCTAACAGACCCCCAATCTCTCTTTAAAGAGTACCTGCGACTCATGCTGTCACATGCTGACACATTTAGCCCCTTGTGATTGCAATATAGTAAAAACTAATAATTAAAAAGTGTAAAAAAGGAATTGCATCAAATAAATAAAAATAATTTTAAAAATGTAAAGCCCCACTGTCACCCCTGTACGCACCCTATATAAAAATTTCAGTGTAGGGCAAGCATGTGTATGTAAACATTAGTCAGGCCACGCAATGAGATATCGTCACAAACATCAGAGTGAGAGCAATAAATTTAGGATCAAAGTTCATAGTTAACACTGGTAAAATTTTGCGCTTCCATGGGCATGGAATAATATATTTTACCAAAACTGTGTATATAATATTGTGTTTGCACTAAAATTCATTTTTAGTGTATTTTATCATGAAAATGTTTTTTGATAATTACTGCACAAATAATATGCAACATAAACAAATGCAACTACCCCTATTTTGTTTCTCCAGGGTCTCTGCTTTCAGAAAATATATACTTTTTGTGGGATTTACAATAACTGCTGGCAAAAAAATGCAGATTTTATAATGTGTGAAAAAATGAATAAAATGACTTCAGTAAATAATTTGCCCCATAGATAGACTTTAACCAGTTCCCACCCAGCCGTCAATCTGCTATAGGCTGGGCGGGAACTGGTTAAAGTCTCCTTATGGGTATATGTCATATGATTTCATATGATGTCCTCCTGGTAACACCACTTGGCACAGCGATTGGTCCATCAGTGGCGCCTTATCAGTGGCAATCAGTGCAGCCTCATCAATGCCCATCAGTGCTACCTCATCAGTGCAGCCTCATCAGTACCCATCAGGGCAGCCTCATCAGCGCTCATCAGTGAAGAAGAAAATTTACTTACTTGTAACATTTTGTAACAAACAAAATTATATATATATTTTTTTCATTTGTTTAGCAAAAATAAAAAAAACAGTGGTGATTAAGTACCACCAAAAAAACGAAACAAAAAAACTATCTGTCCCAAAAAATTTTGAAAAATTTTAATATGGATACAGTGTTGCATTACCGCTAAATTGTCATTCAAAGTGCGACAGCACTGAAAGCAGAAAATTGGCCTGGGCAGGGAGGGGATAAAAGTGCCCAGTAGGCAAGTGGTATTGTTTCCTTGCATACATATATATATATATATATATATATATATATATATATATATATATATATATATATATATATATATGGTTCAGAGCCCTCTGACCGGTACGGATAAGGATGACAAACAAGGTTAACATAAACTCGCTTACTTGAAATGGACCTGAAAGTGTGCCCTGGTCTAACGTACGGTATACCAAAATAAGGGGGCATACCCTAGATTGAGAAATGAGTATTAAATGAAATGAACATGAAATGAAGTGAAATGAGTACTCTCATGAGGAGTATAATGCTTGAGAAATGCCCTAAAAAAGGGGGGTGGGAGGGTGGGTATCGCGCACAGGAACCGACAAGGAAGACAGGCGAACGGGCTGGTTATATACCCCTCCGGGCTCCTCCCATAATTCCAGGCCACCATACTGGCCTTCTTATTTATAGTTCAGAGCCCTCTGACCGATACGGATAAGGATGACAAACAAGGTTAACAAAAACTCGCTTACTTGAAATGGACCTGAAAGTGTGCCCTGGTCTAACGTACGGTATACCAAAATATTTATAGACCTACCCTTTCTTCACCAGTTTGTATTCCCTTTGTTATGTATGTATACTGAATGTACCAGTATTGCATTATCTATTGTCAACGACTCATTGTCAAGAATAATTCCTTACCTTGTATGCTACATACTTCTTGCTTAATAAAAATATATTGAAAGTAAAATAAGGGGGCAAAACATTCAGGTAGGGATTGTGCTTTATCGTTTTTAGTTTTGTTACTGGGTGAGCTTGACAAAGGCCTGGGCCATCTCCACTTGTGGATTGGGTATGTAACGGGCAAAACAGGTGGACTTCCATCTGCCCAACTTCTTGATGACATGGTCCGGGACCCCTTGGCGGGAGGCTGTTGAGGCTGCGCCGATACGGAATGAATGTCCGGAGTAGTGAGTAGGGTTGAGCTGAAGGATACGCAGGAGTATCCTGACATGTTCCATAAACCGGGCAGCGTTTAGAGGTTTAGTATGAAATGGCAGAAGCGGGCTCGTGTCTGGTTGATCGGCCAGAAGGGTCAACAAGCGGGTGAGAGTGGCGACCGGGCACCAGCGGTTGTTGGTCTTATAGAAATGTATGTCCGTACCAGAGCCAAGCTGCTGCGTTTTGGAGACTGCTAAGTGTAAAATGAAATGGTCTTCGTAACGGACCAGGTGGTGTTTGCACAGCATGCGTGGTGTGGGGCTGTTACAAGTAAACTCGCTTGGCCGTAAGAAGCCGTAGAAGGCCAGATGTATGGCTGCTTGTAAGATGACACTAGGATGGAGACCGAAAGGGGATGTGGCCAGGATATCCGACATGTTTCTAAAAATATCTCCTGTGATAGGCAGCCGTCTGGTGCTGGCCACTGGCTGGCGCTTCTGGACGCCGCGCATGATAGCCTGAACGGCGTGGTAAGAAAATAAGGAAGGTTCGGTAGGGTCCTGGAGGGACGTGAAATGTTGTACACTGGCCAGGTATAGCCTGATCGTATTATAGGATAATGCAAGCTCCGAGTGGCAGTAGGAAATGAAGGCCAGGACTTGCTTGACACGGGACGTCTCTGTGCTGTGATGTGTCATGAAGCGGTTAAAGGCCCTCCAGGCCGTTTGGTAGGCCTTAAGGGTATTACGTGAGAGGGAGAGATCGATGAGCTGGGTTGCCGCTAGGAGGTGTGGGGCTAGTCCAGGGTCAGCTGAGACCAGTCCGGGATAGCTGCTGATGTTGGTCCGGCTTCGGGCACCTGATCGAAAAATGAGACAAAGTTAAAGCGGGAGAGGGCGTCCGCTGCCCGATTGAATTTACCGGGGATAAAGGAACAGTGGATGAATATAATTCAAACAGGGAGGATGTTTCGGAGAAGCCAGGTATCGCCAGTATCTGGGGAGGCCAGGGAGCTGCGAGCCAGAGGTGGCCAAAAATTGCCGCGAAGCCTGTGGAGGCCGCCGCGTCGGTCACCACCTGGGGTGAAAGGGAAGATATGGAGGGAATGAACAGGGACACGCCATTCCAAGATGATAGGAATTCCTCCCACATAGCGAGGTCCGCTATCGCCGTGGGATCAAGGCTGAGGACTTGCTCCGGGTCCTGTGTGAGGGACAGTAAGACCAATAGACGTGACACAAAGGCGCGACCCTGAGGGATGATGCGCATGGCGAAATTCAACATGCCGAGAAGGGACTGCAGCTGTCTCTTGGTGCAAGTTCTGGCGTGAGTGAAGTCCCTCAGGACCGCCCTGATGCGGGCCAGTTTATCCGGGGGCTGGCCTGCATGGTGTTGGTGTCTAGGTTAACACAGAGAAAGGTGATGGACTGCGTTGGACCATCCACCTTGTGCTCGGCAATGGGGACGTTGAGGTTACTGAAAACCACCCTTAATTTATCCAGATCTCCTGGCAGTGAGCCGGGTGGCTCGATCAGTAGGAAGTCATCCAGATAGTGTATGACTCCCTGACACCGGGCTACATGCAGCAAGATCCACGTGAGTGACTGCGCGAAAGTGTCAAAGAGCCAGGGGCTGCTTTTGGACCCGAATGTCAGTTTGGTGGCAAAATAGTACAGCTCCCTCCATTTGATGCCATGCCAGCACCAGAGAGATGGATGGATGGGAAGGAGCTTGAAAGCATCCGAGATATCGGCCTTGGAGAGCCAGGTGCCCGTGCCTGTTTTGAGAATGGCCTGGATGGCCGTGTCTACAGAGGCATACTTGAGAGAACTCCTCGGAGGGGATGAGGGAATTAAGACTGGGGACAGAAGAGGAATGAGGCGCTGACAAATCGTACACCAATCTGAGTTTATTTGAGAACTTGCCCTTGACAAGCCCAATAGGGCTGACTCTCCAGGTGTTAAATGGGGGCTGGTTGAAAGGGCCTATGATAAAGTCCTGGTATAACTCTGTCTGTAGGAGTTGATCGATGGCTCGTTCATCAATGGATGCTGACTGCAGGTTCCGGCATTCGTGCGTGAGGTGAGGGAGAGAGATAAGTCCAGTGTGAAAGCCTTGAGTGAAGCCCTGAACAAGGTAGACAGACAGTGAGGGAGTGGGATGAGCTGTAAGGTAGATGCTGTGCCATGAGACGTCGAGCCGGCTCAGTCAAGATTTCTTAAGCTGTTTGACTTCGCACATAAGCCTGGGATGAGCCCTATGACATAGCGTGCATATGTGGAGCAGCCTGCATTGACTAAAATTACATGACCCGCAATTGTAGTTGTTGCAGATTGCTGCACCTCCCACAATCTTGACCGGGCGCCCAAATTTATCCATCTGCGGCAGGCGTGCCGGGGCCTGTTGGCCCTGAGCAGTACCTGAAGCAGAAGGATTGTCTGAGGGCCGGGCTGCCACTGAGTTAGCGCACCAGGTAGCGGTATGGGTAGCCGACTGGCAAATAGCACAGAGGGGAGACCGTAGACCCGCGAAGTGGCGGCAAAATAGCTCAGTATCCATGACGTTCCAGTCAGTAGGCGTCTGGAATTGGAAGAGCCTGGCGGCCGCTTTAGCGGACAGGGAGCGGTGGTAGTCATAAAACGCAAAACCGCCGTATTTGTAGCCTAGATCTACTATTGCATGGAGGTAGCGATCCAGCTCCTCCCTCCTGTTGGGGGAGGCTGAGCAGACGACGTCCCTCAATATGCCGAAGGCCAACGTAAATTCGGTGACCGAAAGCTTTCCGTCCAGCCTGGGGTCTTTGGCCTTGAGGACCACTGACACATCCCCCATGTATAAGCCTTGTTCTCCGCAAGCTCGTGGATGGAGATGAGTAGAGAAGCCAGATTGACATCCTTGCCCTCTAGGATGTCCTTCCTGACGCTGGCCGATACCAGATGAGAAGGGTACACAACTGACGTACACCCGGTGATACCTGTGAGTGGGCTAGTTACTGCCTGGGCTGCTGGTACTGGGTGGGTCTCGAGGAGGGCCACCCGATTCTGGACCTCTGAAATTGAGGTTGCCAGGGAAGATACCAGGGTATGCAGTTGCGAAATTGAGGTGGCGATAGAACCCAGGGAGGCCTGCTGGGTACTAGCTTCTGCCACATCTGGGGGAGGAAAGAGGAGCTTGAAAAGCTCGGCCTTTCTGGCTGTTGCCAGAAAGGGTACACCTCTGCGCCTCAGCTCAGCTGTCAGTCTGGGAATGGTCCATGCTCTGGGGGACCACTGGCTGCCACTCTCTGAGACTGGAGATGGAGATAATGGGGCTGTGAGATCCTCACTTCCGGCCAGGGACATGGTGGCGTAATCCAGGCCTAGGCGAGCCTACTTGTCCTCGGGTTTGGGTTTTCTTCTAAGCGGACCTACATAAGGGTGACATGGATTACAAGACTCGTTGGTGACTCCTGAAGAAATACCTACTTAATGAGAAGGACGCTTCCGCTCTTGTGCGTTTTTTTCATATATGTATTATTATTTTTTTTTTTCTTACCTAAGGAGGCACCGTCCGACAAGGTGCAGGGTGGACCTACTGAAACTCGACTGACCTGAGAACATGAAGGTGAAGTTTGTTTGAGAGTTCAATACCTAAACACAGATGGCTAGCTAAATAGTGACTTCATGAGATGATGAGATTTTGAAATGAAATGAAATGAAATGAGACAAACAAACAAATGAAACGTTGCCTTTTGAATGAAACGTCTACCATGACAGAGATGCGATTTGGTCGCGTCGCAGGTGCAACTGACAGCGAACCGGACTCTGGAGCATGTATTGAAAATCGAGGCAATTTTAGTGAAATGAGGCCGATGAGCAAGGCCCCCGGCAGGAATCAAAACATTGAAGAAACAACTGGATTCGAACCGGGAAGCGGTACGTGACAGTGAAATGAGTGAATCTGCCATGACAGAGGTCCGGATCGCCATGCCGCAATCTTGCGACCGAGCACGAAACGGATTCTGGAGCATGTACTGAAATGAGGCCTGTCCTAGGGCACGCCGAGACGAATTTGGTACACAGGTGTGACTATTCATACCGGAGCATGATAGGTGAGATGAAATGATCCCCATGACAAAGACAAAAATCAGAGGGTGGCCCATAAATGATAAAATGAATCCTGCCTCTGGAGCATGTACTGAAATGAGGTGTAAACAGCTGGGCACACCGGAACGAATCGGTGCATCGATGAATGTGACAGGATTCGAATCGGAGCGTAATAAGTGACAGAAATGATATGCCATGACAGAGACAAGAATCAACGACTGGAATGATGATTTTAACAAAGAATCCGTCTCTGGAGCATGTACTGAAATGAGGCCGACAGCTGAGCGTACCGAGGCGAATCGGTGCATACCTGGTAATGCGACTGGATTCGTCTCGGGGCGTAGTACGTGACAAGAAATGAAAATGCCATGACAAAGACTAGAATCAGGGACTGTGCCTGAACCTACGAGTGACTCCGTCTCTGGAGCATGTACTGAAATGAGGCCGAAACCTGGGGCACGTCGAAGCGAATCGGTGCATCGGGGATGCAACAAGATTCGAATCGGAGCGCGGTAAGTGACAGAAATGAGTGAAATGATTCGAACTGATATGAAATGATTTGAAATGCTTCGGAATGACATAAAAATGATTTGAAATGATTTGAAATGACATAACATGATTGAAATGATTCGAAATGACATGAAACGATTGAAATGATTCAAATGATATGAAATGATTCGAAATTATTTTGAAATGACCCGACATGATTTGAAATGGTTTGAAATGACTCGTAACGATTTGAAACGATTCGAAATAAATTTGAAATGGTTCGGACTGCTTGATGTTTGACATGACGAGCAGTCGGCTGTGTTTCGAAATGATTCGAACGATTCGAATATTTTAGAAATGATTGGGGAGTCGTTGAAATGTCTACGAAAGGAAGTGCCTGATGTGGCATGACCAATATGTGACGAATGGGTGATAACGTCTTCTCTTTGGAAAGGAAAGGAATAGTGACGTGAGGTAACGAGTACGGGTGACGTGATTTAAAACACGTTCGTGAAATGTAAAGTGAGCGGTTTGTGAGTTCAGGATATCGTGTTTAAGTGACATAGTAAACATGAAATGAAAAAATGGGTGCCGAAGCCCTACCTGCGACAGCCGGCCCAGATGCGTTGTACGACAACGGCAATTTTTTGAGTATTGCGACACTTGGACAAGGAAACACACGAATGCTTACGAAAGACAAGACGACTGACAACACGGACACGATCGGGACTAACAAACACGGGAACTCACGAACACCACTCACTACGTTTGGTCTCGAACAGTCGGCCCTAGATCTCTGACGTAACAGATATCGCACACAGGAACCGACAAGGAAGACAGGCGAACGGGCTGGTTATATACCCCTCTGGGCTCCTCCCATAATTCCAGGCCACCATAATGGCCTTCTTATATATATATATATATATATATATATATATATATATATATATATATATATATATATAAAATTATTTTTTTTCAGTGCTCTCACACTTACTCAGTCATGCAACACTGTACCCAAACAAACTTTTTATCATTTTTTTTCAATAGAGCTTTCTTTTGGTGGTATTTAATCACCACACATTTTTTTGGCGACAAAAGAGTAAAAGGAGTGAAAATTTTTTAAAAAATACTTTTTTTTAGTTTCTATGATAAAATTTTGCAAATAATTTTGCAAATAAGTAATTTTTGTTCATAAATTTGGGCCAACATTTATACTGCTACATCTCTTTGGTAAAAATAACCCAAATTAGTGGATATTATTTGGTGTCTGTGAAAGTTATAGGGTCTACAAGCTATGGTGCAAATCATTGAAAATGTATCACACCTAATGCACTGACAGTCTATCTCATTTCCCGAGGCCCTGAAATGTCAGGAAAGTACAAATACCCCCCAAATTACCCCTTTTTGAAAAGTAGACAGTCAAAGGTATTTAGTATGAGGCATGGTGAGTTTTTTGAACTTGTAATGTTTTCCCACAATTCTTGGGATAATTAAGAATTTTTTTTCACAAAATTGTCATAATAACAAGTTATTTCTCACACACAACATATGCATACTTCCAATTACACCCCAAAATACATTCTGCTACTCCTCCCGAGTATGGTGATATCACATGTGTGGGACTTTTACACAGCCTGGCCACACAGAGAGGTCCAACATGCAGGGAGCACCATCAGGGGTTCTAGGATCATAAATTACACCTCAAATTTCTTAACAACCTATTACATTTGTGAAGTCTGTGGAGCACCAGGAGAGTGGAATTACCCATAATCTATGAGGCATAATGAGTCTTTTGAATGGTTCATTTTTTTCCACAAGCCTTTGGAAAATGTGGAAAGAAAATGAAAAAACGTTTTTTTTCCACCAAGTTTTTAATTTATTTTAATTTATTAAGATATTTCTAACACATAACATGTATATAGCAAAAATTACACCCCAAAATACATTCTGCTACTCTTTTTGAGTATGACAATACCACGTGTGAGACTTTTGCACAGCCTGGCCACATACAGAAGCCCAACATTGAAGTAGTACCTTCAGGCATTCTAGGAGCATAAATCACACATCTTATTTCATTCCTACCTATCACAACTTTGAAGGTCCTGGAGCATCAGGACAGTAGAATTACCCACAAAATGACCCCATTTTGGAAAGCAAACAACCCAACGTATATTCTATGAGACATGGGCTGCAGATAGGTACTTGGGTACTCTGATGGGCTGGTGACAGGTGCTCGGATACTCTTATGGGCTGGAGATAGATGCTTGGGTACTCTGATGGACTGTGACAGGTATTCTGGTTCTCTGATGGCCTGGTGACAGGTACTCGGGTACTCTGATGGGCTACAGATAGGCACTCGGGTACTCTGATGGGCTGGTGATTGGTACTCGGGTACTCTGATGGGTGCTGACAGGTTGGCTGAAATCACCTCAACAAACCCCCAAAAAGAGGCATAAATACCTGGGGGAAGGTGATAAATAAATAAGCTATCCAAATCACTATACATGAACAAAAAAAAAATGTATAGTGATTTGGATAGCTTATTTATTTATCACCTTCCCCCAGGTATTTATGCCTCCTTTTGGGGGTTTGTTGAGGTGATTTCAGCCAATGTGGATGTGTAGCTGATTTTCAGCCTGGATTGTCCACCTAATACAGGTGTATATATATATATATATATATATATATATATATATATATATATATATATATATATATATATATATATATATATGTGTGTGTATATATATATATATATATGTATGTATATATATATATATATATATATATATATATATATTTGTTTTGTTTTAATAATGGATGCATTATTATTTTCCACCCCCAGGCTTTGTATCCACCAGTCAAATACATTGTTTCCAGTTACCTTATTTTACCCTCTATGGTCATCGGATGATCTACCGGTGGGGTCTAGCTTTTCGGTTGGTCTGGCTTCAATATTAGTGTTTTTCTTGTTTATCCAACTTCTTTATTCATCTTTATACAGGTAAATATCTCCTTTGGGCTGGGGTGGTGTCATTGGCAGTCTAGACTTGTGGTAAAATTTTGTATTCATATTAACCTCCCTGGCGGTATGATTCAGTCTGCATTTAGGTGCTGAAAGCGGTACAATTATTTTGCATGGAAATTTGCCGTTTTATATTGTAGTCCTGTAATTCTTAGGAATAACTCTCTTAAATCTGTTCAAACCAGAGTCTAGCAGACATCCCGGGTATGATAAAATGTATAATATAATAAAGAATAATAAAAATTATTCAATAATGTAATCAAATCCTAAAACACTGAAAAAGGGACACTTTTTGGTCGCTATGGACAATCTCCAAATTCCAGGCAGAAAAAAACAGTATTTATAATATAAAAGTGCATGCAGGGCATTGCACAGACCACTAGGGACAAAGGGGGTGTGTAATTTTGTAATACAGTACTGTAATCTGTAAGATTACAGTGCTGTGTGTGATTTGTGTGTTTTTACTTTTTTGAATTTGCCGCCGTTCTCCGCTCCCGTGCCCCGTAACGCCACAGGGAACGGAGCTCGGCGGCATTCGGCACTGTGAATCGAGCGGAGGACAGCTCGATCACACAGCGCGGAGGACATTGCTGGATCCAGGGGTCAAGGTAAGTAACTCTCACTGTGTCCTCCCCTGTATCCAGCGATGCGATCCCGAGTCTGGCTCTGGGTTACTGCTTCTGTCAGTAAAATCCCAACCCGAGCCAGACTTGGATTACCGCTAGGGGGGTTAACATAACACATGCTTTCTGATATTTCTATTGTTTGTATTGTAATATTTTGTGTATTATTATTTGTAGATTGTACCTGTAAAATATCAATCTCCTAATGAAGCTACTGGACATGGTGTAACATGTTGCGAACAATACATTTTTCAGCCACACTGTCTAATATTGTACTGTAATATTGGATACATTTTAAATCATGCTTTTTATCAATGTTTTCTAAAATAAATTTATATTTTTATAATTTTTGTGTTTTGAATTGCACCTTGAAAGTCCAATTTTTTATTTTTTATTGTTTGTTCCTATTTGCCATGTAGTTGCCCACCTCATTATTTTGTTTAGGTCTTCTTGTAAGCTTACTGATCATGTGTAGAAGTTATTGCCCTGCTTAGTTTTGTATTGTCCGCAAATACTGAGATTGAGACGCTTATCCCATCCATTAGATCATTTATAAATAAATTAAACATGATTGGTCCCAAGACAGATCCTTGGGGACCCCACTTTCCACACCAGACCATTCCGAATACTCACCAGAACCACCCTCTGGACTCGCCCCTGTAGCCAGTTTTCAGTCCAGATACTCACCCTATGGTCCATACCGACAGACCTTAGTTTGTACAGTAAAGGTTTGTGGGGAGCTGTATCAAATGCCTTTGCAAAATCAAGATACACTACATCTACAGGCCTTCCTTTATCGAGATGGCAGCTCACTTCTTCGTAGAAGGTTACTAGTTTGATCTGGCAAGAATGATTCTTCATGAATCCATGCTGATTACTACTAATAATACAATTTTCAGTACAAAAATCTTATCTTATATCGTATATAGTCCCTTATGATCCCCTCCAATAGCTTTCAGACTATTGATGTTATGCTAACTTGACTGTAATTCCCAGGAATATGTCTCTGGCACTTTTTTACATATTGGTGTCATTTTGTTTTTTCTCCAATCAGCTGGTACCATACTACAGGCATACCCCACTTTTAAGTACACAATGGGCTTTATTTACTAAAGCTGAAAAGTGCAAAATCAGGCTCACTTCTGCATAGAAACCATAGCGCTTCTAACTCCAGCTTGTTCAATTAAGCTTTAGTAATAAAACCTGGAAGCTCATTGGTGTCTGTGCAGAAGTGAGCCTGATTTTGCACTTTTCAGCTTTAGTAAATAAACCCCATTGTGTACTTAAAAGTGGGGTATGCCTGTAGTCAGTAAATGGTCCATAAAAAATTGTAACAATGGTTTAGTTAAAACCTGGTATTTAACTACTTGCTTACTGGGCACTTAAACCCCCGTCCTGCCCAGACCAATTTTCAGCTTTCAGCGCTGATGCACTTTGAATGACAATTGCGCGGGCATACAACACTGTACCCAAATGAAATTTTTATCATTTTTTTCCCACAAATAGAGCTTTCTTTTGGTGGTATTTAATTACAGCAGGGAGTTTTATTTTTTGCTAAACAAACAAAAAAAATGCAAAAAAAAAAAAAAAAATCATGTTTAATAGTTTGTTATAAAATTTTGCAAACAGGTAATTTTTCTCCTTCATTGAAGTGCGCTGATGAGGCGGCACTGATAGGCTGCACTGGTGGGCACTGATAGGCTGCACTGGTGGGGCACTGATAGGCATAGTTAAGGCGGCACTAATAGGCACAGATAAGGTGGCACCGATAGGCACAGATAAGGCAGTACTGATGGGCACAGATAAGGCAGCACTGATGGGCAAAGATGGGCACAGATAAGATGGCACGGATGGGTGGCACTAAGGGGCACTGATAGGTACCACTGATAGATGGGACTGATGGGCACTGATAGGTGGCACTGATAGGTGGCTCTGATAGGTGGCACTGCTGGGCACTGATGGGCGGCACTGATGGGCACTGGTAGATGACACTGATGGGCACAGATATGTGGCACTGGGGTGCAGCACCGTTGTTGAGGCAGATTGTGGGCACTGATGGGTGGCACTGTGGGCACTGATGGGTGGCACTGTGGGCACTGGTGTGTGGCAATGTGGGCACTGCTGGGTGGCACTATGGGCACTGCTGGGTGGCACTATGGGCACTGATGGGTGGCACTGACGGGGGGCACTTATTTATTGCTGAGGTGGCACTGGCAGGGGGCAGATGGGCACTGGTAAGCTGGCCGCGATTGGGACTGATGTTTCGATCACGGCCGCCGGTGATTGGCTCTTTTTTTTTCTCCTCGCGCTGTCAACGCGAGGAGGAAGAATAGCCGATTACCGGCTCCGTTGTATCACATGATCAGCTGTCATTGGCTGATCGACCCCTTGCTCAGATCCGTGATCAGGCGAGTCTCATAGACTCGCCGATCACAGGGCGCGCAAGCCGCTCGTGCACGGGACGACAGCAATAGACGTAGTCCCGGCAAAGGAGGTCCACGCTGTAGCCGTCATTTGGCTATAGCGTGGATCTCTAGTGGTTAAGGATTTTGGTTGAGAGCGCTGATCGGGAGTCGGTCAGCAGACCTTTTTTGGTCATGAGTCTTCGACAGAAGGGTACAATCTTTTGCAAATGTGCACCAAATGTGAGTAGTAATCAGATTAAGTGTGGAGTGTTTTTCGCAAGAATCAATGGTAAATCTTTGATTGATTTAAACTAGTTAATGTTCAGTAATGATGAAGGTTGGCAGTTGTAACCTATATCACAGTATAAGCAGAGAAAATGGGAAACAAAATGAGCATGCAGACAGTCCTTTCAATAAATGCATGCTTTATAACTATGTAGAATATGTGACAGGTATCTGGCAGCAAATAAGCAGTGAATGATTGTACAACCAATCATTGGCTCTTGATAAATATACCCCATGAAATAGAATGATCTGTGATAAAACAAGATGCATAGAAATTATGGTTAAAGAAATGCTCATTTTTGAAAATTCAGTCTGCACTGGATAACTAGTCGACCAGGGGTGATCCATAGGGAACATACTGTATGCTCATAACGTGTTCTGGCTATACCTAGCAAGTACCGTGATACTTTAAAAAAACATACTTTAATTAAAAACAAAAGTTTACACAAGATCCATACACACAGAGAAAAACGCACAGAGCTGCATATTTAAGCTATTATAGACATAATACAGGGAACACTGTAAGAATAAACAATAAAAGTCTGAAATGCCTTCTTCTCATATATAAAGTTTAGTAAATGCCTCCATTATCATTGCAATGGGAAATAGAATAGGAATAAGCAGACCCGCAGGTTTATGAACAGATATATTAGTTGCTACAAATCATACAGCACAACGTCGAACTCCTGTAATAACTTGACATAAAACATTTCCAACAAAATAAAATTAGTCTTAGTAACAGTAATAAATAACTGCAGTCTTTATGAGTGGCTGTCTAGCCGAGATGTCCTCAGCATTTTACAGTTCGCGTTAATACCAAAATAGCTCTCTTTTCCCAACACATTTACCTACAAACTGTATTTATTGATTTCCCTAAAAAAAAAATGTAAAAATGTTCTGTTGCTTGTTTTAGCAGTCTGCTGGGTTGCGTGTTGAGTTGCAAAATCCTTTCAAATGACATTTAGTGACATTGATCAAATGTTTCCAACAGTTGGTAGCTATTGTTTAATTATATTGATAAAATAAAAATATGATTTGTATTAAAATATGGAGCCCAATAGATAGCTCTATCACGTGCTCTATATGTGTCTATTTATTTTTTTAATTCATTACGTTCATTAGGTAGATGTTAACTAACTTGAAAAAAAAAAGGTAGGGTTGGGCCAGATATTGGACCGTCTTAAAGAATTTTCTCATCACTTCACTAGTAGCTAACACGCACTAACCTCAAAAATGAATGCACGGCTTCATAATTATCACAAGAGATTTTCCTGCAGCTAAGACTTTTTCTGTAGTTTGAGGAAACTATGGATGCAGAGAGGAATTTTCTGAAGGAAATTGTCATGGGACAAATTCTTTCATTAGTCCTATGATGCTGTAGTCCTATGAAACTATTTGGCACAAAGTTTGTTCTTAGGAATGAGTTAAATATATTGCAGTGATCCCCACTCTGTTCAAAGCTGTAACAATATATCTGCAGAACCCCATAGAATCTTAAAGAGACAAAAGAAAATCAAGAAAACTCTTGTGCATGCCCTGTGTACATCGAATGGAATGCCGCTTTCCTTACATGTAACTGAGTCTAAGGTATGTGGGTGCAAAAAACACACACAAGAGGGTGAAAACTCCTTGTGCATTACCACCATACAATTGATTAGATCCTCAAAGACAAATGGATACTCACAAATGGTTAAAAACAACTGGCATATAGCATAGACACTTCAGTCTTGGACGTTACGTCCTGTCCTAGAAACATATGGTTGGAAAGCTAATGCATTTCAGGAGCCCCTTTCCTCAGAGCTCTACTTGTCTTTTAGGATCCAATAAATTGTATGGTTGTAATGGAGTTTGTGCCCCCTTGTGTGTGTTTTTTTTTGCAGTTGCCTTGAGATTTCTTGATCTGTGGAGGGCTGTACCCGAACAAGCATTACACACCTTGGTATCCTGTGGAGTACCTTTGGATTGAGCGCTGGAGTGTTTTTTCAGTTAACGTACGTGGCTGCTAATAGATTATATGTTTGAGGCTCATCAGATTATTTAGTAGCGAGTTCTATTCCCAACAAATGTACACCACAGTAACTAAAGAAATATTTACTTTAATATTACTCATTCTATCACAGACAGTTATTCATCTTCCAATTCTTAGCACATACGTATAAAATAAATAAAGTCGCCTTTCACTGGCTGCCATGTGTACATACTATTTCAGCAAATTTAATAGTTTTGTCTTTTTTCAACCTGTCCATAAAAATCATTTTCTTTTTTTTCATGCTGTATCCAAAACCAACCAGTGTTGCTTTCCATTGATTCCCAGCACCTTTAGATGCGTTTAACAGTATATAGCACTGAAATGAATCATGTCGCTCAGCTACAAAAGCATCAGAAATGTCTTTGCTACATTACTTCATCTGTAAATAAGCTTAATGTGAATAACAGTTGAGAAGTAACAAGAACATGCTAACAAAACATGTAGAAGTTTATCACAAGGGGATTACCATGTTCCAGTTTGAGACACAGATATTTCCCAGGTGAAGCTACTTGTAAAGTATTGTATTTCTCAAACTGACATTTTTCAAATCAAAATGCTATATACAGTATATCATATTTTTTAGAGAAAAAGATAAAGATATTTGGTGCAACTTCACACGGCAAATGTTGGGGTCAAATTCAGTTATTAGGTTACTTTTAGAACTGATACAATTGAGGAGGCTGAAACTCAAGCTTCACATTATTTAGATAGGAAAAAAAAACATTGACAAATTCATTGTACCATGGTTTCCAAATTATAATTTTATCTTAAATGCTTTCTAAATTATGGTTATTTGCAGTAAAATGTTTCAGCAGACGTCGCCATCATAAAACTGCTGCACTGACTGTATAATATGTCAATAAAAATATAGGAAGGTTTGCAAGTAAAATTGTTTTTTTTTCTATAATAATTTCATTATCTTGAACGTTTTTTGTTCACATAAATGGTCATTCATTGAGGTCTATTTTATCAACTCAACAAAGAAAAAATTCAGACATATTATCTTTCAAAGGTAATTTGGGCTGCTTCGAGAACTGTCCTGTATGCCACCAGTTATCTTAAATTGACAAAATAATTGACACTACACAAGCCCGTAACAGTTTTATACTTACATTCTTGGGCATTACTAGGTTCATTTTTTTTTTGTTTTTGTTTTTTTACAAAAATTACTTTTTTTCATCCATTTGGTGCATAGCTGCGTGGATAGGTTTAGTTTTTTTTTTTTGCTTTTTCTTTACATGCTATTTTATGGATTTGTTTTAGATTTTTAGGCTGACATGCTAAAGGAGTTGAGAATGCTCAAACAATAAATTATGTGAATATTAACTTTAGTCTTTTGGTCTTGTGCAGGTGAAATAAGTAAGCGGGAATTTGCTTTTCACATTATTGGAAAGTTGAAGTGAATATCCAGACAATTGCAAATCAGCCTTATGGCATATGTTAAAATCAAGTTGTGAAGATCTTCACACAGGCAATACCACCTTACAATAACACAAGATTCAGCTTGGTGATAACTGTGAGTTTCAAAAAGAACCGTGTAAGGGAGCAGGAAAACGAGAAACTTGAGGCGGTAAAAAAATAACACTATATGGGATAAACAGGTGTTAATTGAAACCTGTAATGTGAAAAATAGGCAAGCTGCCAATGCAAGTCGCCTGACTGTCTGTGTCACAGAACCTGCACAACCATGGAGCAAGTAAAATAAAAAAAAAGTCTTGGCAGCAATAGACCAATGTGAAAACCAGAGAACTAGCATTTAAAAAATCTATGTAAGTATTGGCATCTGACAAATTCTTCCCAGTACAGGCTTTCTTTAAATGTCCATTCAATGCAATAAGAATTAGACACCAAAGAAATATGTATGTTGTATATTGAACATTTGCATTGGAAAATCATTGAGAAACAAAAAACAGAACTAAAGTGAAATAGTTCATCTTTCTTACTGAATTGATCCTATTAGGATCTGGTGGTTAAGAACCTAAGTGAGTGTCATGGTCCTCAAAAAAATATTGTGGGGGCTTAGATGCAGAATGTTCAGCCACCGCTCAATAGCAACATTGGACATTAGTTATTAATCATCTAGGTATTTGACAAACATTTCATTTTCTTGTTTACAGTATTATGGATGTCTAATTTTAAATTATCCTACAACATACTGAACAAATATGAAATGTTAAGGTATGCCTTAATCTTATATTGCATATTTGAACTTCTATTATGCTATCTGGTTCAACCAGCATTCAAACATATCCAAGAATTGTAACAAGTGTACTTGGCTTGCTTGAATTTTTACTTTAGTCAACCAATTTTTTGTTCTGTCAGATTTTCTAGCCATGCCAAAGCAAAACAGATTTAATTTCTGCTACATTTCTAAAATGTAAAATAAATACATCAGTTATTTGAAAGAATGAGGCCCCTGTGAACGGATATCGATTTAGATGGAGCTCAAATCTAAAGTCCAAAGATCTTGCCATTAGAGTTCATATATAGGGATGAGCTTCGTGTTCGAGTCGAACGTACGTTCGACTCGAACATTGGCTGTTCGGCTGTTCGGCGAATTCCGAACGTTTGGGCCGTTCGCGTCAAAATTCGAGTGACGCGCGCGCGGACCACAATGCACTGCGGTGGCTCAGTGCATTGCTGCCCCATGATTGGCCAAGCATGCACTGTGACCCCGCATGCTTGGCCAATCACAGCGCCGGCAGCGGGGAGAGCCATGATTGGCCACAGGCATCCTGCCTGTGGCCAATCATATCTCAGGCTGTGTAGTGCACGCCCCACACTATATAGGGCCGTCTTTGAGGCGGCCTCGTGTAGTGTGTTACTTAGCATCTGAAGCAGTGGGTGTTCTGTGTACCTTCAACACAGTACACACCAATCGTTTTTGGCTGATTTCCTATCTTGCTGCTGTGTAGTGGTTGTTGTCTGTGCCCTGACTGCAGTATACACCACTATATTGACCTCACCTATATAGCTAGTGATCTAGCTTTAACCACTTAACAACTGCCCATTGCCGATTAACGGCTTCAGGGGGGTTGTTTAACTCTGAGAGGCCGTTAATTAACAGCCTCCCAGAATTCTGCTCTCGCGTGCCCCGAGGTGTGCGCACTCGAGAGCATCCGTGACCGCCGGGTCGCATCACGGATCACGGTAAACGGCCGCTCATAGCGGCCGTTTACCACGTGATTGCTCCGTCAAATGACGGAGTGATCACTTGGAAACAAACCGGCGTCATGTTATGACGCCTGTTCCTCCCTCCCCTCTCTGTACCGATCGGTACAGCGGAGGGGAAAGAGATCGGTGTCAGCAGCGATGTGGGCTGCATCTGCAGTGCCCACATCGCTGCTCACCGAATTTAACCCCTCAATTCCCTGCCAATACTCTGCAATACCAGTGCATACTCTGCAGTACCCTGCCATTACTCTGCAGTACCCCGCCATTACTCTGCAGTGCAGTACCCTGCCATTACTCTGCAGTGCAGTACCCTGCCATTACTCTGCAGTACCCCCCATTACTCTGCAGTAACCCCCATTACTCTGCAGTACCCCCCAATACTCTGCAGTACCCGCCATTACTCTGCAGTACCCCCAATACTCTGCAGTACCCTGCCATTACTCTGCAGTGCAGTACCCTGCCATTACTCTGCAGTACCCCCCATTACTCTGCAGTACCCCCCAATACTCTGCAGTACCCGCCATTACTCTGCAGTACCCGCCATTACTCTGCAGTACCTCCAATACTCTGCAGTACCCTGCCATTACTCTGTAGTACCCCCCAATACTCTGCAGTACCCTGCTATTACTCTGTAGTACCCCGCCAATACCCCGCCAATACTCTGTAATACCCTGCCATAAATTGCCATACCCAGCCATACTCAGAGATACCCAGCCATACTCGGTGATACCCTGAAATACCCAGCCATAGACGCCCCCCACCCCTCACCGCCCTCCGGTGCTTCTACCAACTCGCCAGTACGATCAAAGCCAGAATCTTTTTTTTATTTTTTATTTCAGGCTTCCCAGCCTAGAGGTGAGATGTGGGGTCATATTGACCCCCCAGATTTCACTGTAAAGAGGACCTGTCACCCCATATTCCTATTACAAGGGATGTTTACATTTCTTGTAATAGGAATAAAAGTGATCAAAAATATATTTTTGGGGAAAAAAATGTCAAACTAAAATAAATAAAGTAAAATGAACAATAAAAAAATAAAATAAAAATTAAAGCGCCCATGTCCCCATGTGCTCGCATGTGCCACACATGTGAGGTATCGCCGAGAATGTTAGAGCGAGAGCAATAATTCTAGTCCTAGACCTCCTCTGCAACTCAAAACATGTAACCAGTAAAAAAAAAATTAAAGCGTCGCCTATGGGGATTTTTTAAGTAGCGACGTTTGGCGCCATTCCACGGGCATGTGCAATTTTGAAGAGTGACATGTTTGATATCTATTTACTCAGCATAACTTCATCTTTCACTTTATGCAAACATTGGGCTAACAAGTGGTTAATAATAGAGCTTGCAGTCAGTAGTGTTAGGAGATAGTGCGTGCTGTCTGCGTGCTCTGTACCCAGTACATACCGCTATAATATAGGGCAGGCCCCTACTTTCAAACATCCAACTTACAAACATCTCCTACTTGCAAACGCAAGGAGACAGCAGCAAGTGAGATGAAAAAAGATGGACGACAAAACAAATTATACAGGGGTGATAACCCTTCCCTATGTTTTCCAAAAAGCTTAAAGATAGTTTTTTTGACTGGAGCTACACTTTAAAAATGTACCGGTTGAAAATGACAAACAGATTCAACTTAACACAACAAACCTACACAGTCCCTGTCTTGTTTGCACCGCCTGTATACTGCTGTTCTGAGTATATAGGGCCTGGGGGCCACACGCATTTCCTTTTTTTAATATGGGTACGGGGTTCCCCTTAATATGCGTACAAGACCCAAATAGGCTGGTAATGGGCAGGGAGGGCTACCCATGCCATGTTTCTCAATGATTTTCAACCATATTGCAGGAACCAGATATAACATTAAAACCGCAAGCAGTTTTAAATGGTGTTATTTCCGTTTAATGTCATTTTGTGCAGGGACTGTTCTAAACACGGGAAACACGTGGCACTTCACAGGCATACTACAGACACCCCCCAGGCACCATATTTAAAGGAATATTTCACTTTTTTTTTTTCACTTTAATCGTCATTAAAATCAGTGCTCCTGCCAAAACGGCAGTTTTTAAAACTTTTTTTTGCAGTGACCCATGTCCCCTGAGGCAGGAGGCAGGTCCCCAAACCCTTTTTAGGACACTATCTTGCATATTAGCCGTTAAAATTAGCACTTTCCAATTCGAACGTTCGAGTCCCATAGACTTCAATGGGGTTCTAACGTTCGTACCGAACGCGGGGGTCGTTCGCAAGTTCTAGTGCGAACCGAACCGGGGGGTGTTCGGCTCATCCCTATTCATATACAAAGCTAATTTGGTAAGCTGTTTTCTTGGTTAGTTTAAATATAACAGATGGATATTACCTTTCTCTCAAAAAGAGGTTGATTTACTAATGGCAATTTGACTGTTCACTTTGCAAAGAAATAGGCAGTTTGCAAAGGGATTTTCCCCAGAGCTTAATGAGAGAGGTGAAGGTCTGCTGACTTTCACCACTCAAACCTGTGCAAGCAAAAATGCATTTTTTTAAATTTTCCTTTATTGCAGAAAATTGCCTTGCAAACTGCAACATCTCTTAGAAGGTGTTCAGCCTATTTGTATTTAGCAAATCAACCCCAAAGCATTTGGAAATAACTTGGTTATTATCTATACCTTGCCCTTATAGTGATCATGGAAGGATAAAGATTATTTGTGCTTTGATTGTTGGCTGTTCTATGCTTTTGTAGTATATACATTGTTTGCTTAAATTAAGCTAAAAATTTAGTACATACATTGTTCATTGTTAGCAAACTGGTAACTCCTTACCTATGTCCTGTTCTTATCATCTAAAAGCATCACTCTCTATTTTAATGCTAGTGTAAGCTAGAATCTGATTGATTGTTTGGGAGAACAAAAATGTATTGTTCTTTGATTTCATAAGGCAATATATAGTATGTATCTTTTAAATGAGTTTCAACATAAAATATGTATTATACTACTATATTGTTTTAGGATTTTATTTTAAGTTCATAAATGTTACCTACATACCCCATGCTGTAGTAACAAAAGTTTCTGTTTTCCACTAAATATTAGGCTATAGATTTTAAATAAGAGAGACAAAATGAAACAAAGCTCATGTGTTCCCATTTACAAACACCCCACAGCATTCACCTTCTGTACACCAGGGAGGATTGGATTCAACTTGGCTAGCAATTATCCGTAATGTGGGAAAAAATCTTTACTCCAACTGCACAATGTAAGTAACTGGTCCCTATCACTGAATATACACTTTATCTTTCTACAGCTGCATTAACCCACTAAAGTCAGAAAAAAGTAAAATTAACATAAACGGTAGCTGGGTAACTATATACATAGTGTTGATTACTTAGAAAAAACAAATCAAGTCACATTGACATTCAAACAATGCAATATATACACAAAGATTTCGAAAAATAATAAAGAAAAGAAAACATATTCGTGGTAAGATATTAATTATCACGCCAGCTACTCTTAGTCCTAACTATTAACTCTGCTTCAGGTATATTTTGTCTTTTGTTTGTGGTTCAGTGTTCTAGGCATATACATCTTTTGATATTCTTTCAGCTTGAAAAGCATTTTATTCACAAAAATTCATCACCAACATTCCAAGGTCATTATTTCTACTGAATTTCAATACACTATTTTTATAAAATGCATGATTTATTTTATACTGATGTATTGGCAAGCTCTTCCAGGATGAATTTACTCACTTAATACCTATTCCACCATGCTTTTATACAAAAGTAAAGATGACATTTTTTTTTTTTTTTAAAGAAGTAAGCTAAGGTATGCTTCAATCATATTTACATGGTGTTACCATTCAAACAATATTTCCACGAGCATTTAAAGACTTAATTATTGCACTTACTGGCATATAAAGTGCTCTGCATTCTCCTCTTCTCCACAATGTGTGTCCCACAAAGAATGATCAATATATTGACATCCGTCTCCTTCAAAGTCTTTCTCCATCATGGACAATAAGTATTCTTATAAGCTTGTATACAAAGTTAAGAAGTGTTGAATTTTCCAATGTATTCCTGTATCTGGAGAGGGAAGACAAGTTGTTCTTCCAAATATCACAAGTGAGATACAGAAGAAGCATGCATGAAGACGGGATTTACAAAGGAGGACACTTGATTTGGACACTGAGATAGCAGGAAACAAGATATGCTTTTAGTGTCACGTGATTTGACAGAATTAGAGATACTGCAGTTGTAATGTGATCTCACTTTTACCTCTGCACAAATAGGTTTTGCATTCATGGCTAGTCAGCCATTTTACATGAGGTGTGATTTCTTAAACTTGTTTATGCGAGGACATCCTCTATATTCTTTTTAGGTAAATCATTATTCCAAATTCATATAATTACAGATTAGATTTATGCAAATACATATTGTTAAAAGAGTGTTAGATTTGTAAGGGCTATATTTAAATTTTACTGGGCGTTGTCACAAAATTATTAATGGGTCCTCAGAAAGACACAGATCTGTGTAATATATTTGGCATGAGTTCTTGCTATTCCTTACCTAACCCAAAACTGCAAATGACAAGAGATACAATTTACAGTAATATTATCCCTGCTAGGATCTTTTTTTTTTTTTTTGCACACATGCTAAAATGCACATTGTTGATGCCAAACACCCAAAACAATGAGTATTTTCTGAATACAGAGGACCTGCAGAATAAAAACATGGCACTTGCAATTTTCATATTATCACACAATATTAATACAATTATTTAACAAATCCATTCTTTCAGTAGAAAATACATTCAAATTAAAGTAGAACTAAAGGCAAAATAATCTTTTAGTCACCACAACTATTGTCTCCATTAGAAGATTTCCCTACTGTTCGTGTTCTGGTGTCAACTCAAAATGAGGGATTTTCTTTTACTTTCATGTTCGATGATAGTGGTAGACATCACAAATAGAAAGGGTGAATCTTCCTAATGGAGGCACTGACAAAAAAAAAAAAAACGACAGGTATTTTAATTTCACTCAAAAAAAAAAAAAAAAAATGTTGTCTTTAGTTATACTTTAATTTTAGTAAATAAAAACACGAAAAAACATCCCCTTTAATTATTTCACTAAATAATAAAAGATTACAAAAAGTTAAATAAATAGATACCAAATATGTAAAGACTGTATTAAAGCTTCATTTTTTTTAAAATAACAAACATGTTATTTTTACCTGCTCTGTGGAGTGGCGTTCCTGGCTCCTCTTCCTCAAGATGGGTTCATTGATTGCAGTTAAGATCAGACCTCCCAAGCTCCCTGAAGACAGAGATGAGCAAGGGACACATGTGGGAGAGTCAGAATGAGGGGGAGAACAGTTACTGGTTTATAGAACAAATAATTTTTTAGGAGGTGTGGGACTTTAAGAGGTGCACTTGATATGAATCCTTATAACATAGTGACAGTGTCACGTGTCATCAGTGCCATCTGTCATCAGTGCCACGTATTAGTGCCACATGTCATCAGTGCCACGTATAAGTGGCATCTGTCATCAGTGCCACATATTAGTACCATCTGTCATCAGTGTCACATGTCATCAGTGCCCCGTATTAGTGGCATCTGTCATCAGTGCCACATATTAGTGCCCTCTGTCATCCGTGCCCCGTGTCAGTGTCACGTGCCATCTTTTATCAGTGTCACGTGTCATCAATACCACGTATCAGTGCCATCTGTTATCGGTGTCACGTGTCATCAATGCCATGTATCAGTGCCATCTGTTATCGGTGTCACGTGTCATCAGTGCCACTTATTTGTGCCACCTGTCATTAGTGCCATGTGTCATCAGTGCCACGTATAAGTGCCATCTGTCATCAGTGCCACATATTAGTACCATCTGTCATCAGTGTCATGTGTCATCAGTGCCCCGTATTAGGGGCATCTGTCATCAGTGCCACATCAGTGTCACGTGTCATCAGTGCCATGTATCAGTGCCATCTGTCATCAGTTCCACATCAGTGCCAGGTGTCATTGTCCTGGTGCTCCAGGGCCTTCAAAAGTGTAATAGGTAGTCAACAATTTAGATGTGTAATTTATGCTCCTAGAACACATGACAGCGCTCCCTGCATGTTGGGCCTCTCTTAAGTGGCTAGGCTGTGGAAAAGTCCCACACATGTGGTATCATAATACTCAGGAGTAGCAGAATTTATTTTGGGGTGTCATTTGTGGTATACACATGCCATGTGAGAGAAATAACCTATTACAATGACAATTTTGTGGAGAAAAATCTTCATTTTGCAAAGAATTGTGGGAAAAAATGACAACATCAAAGAGCTCATCATGTCTCTTATTAAATACCTAGGAATGTCTACTTTCAAAAAAGGGGTCATTTGGGGGGTATTTGTACTTTCCTGGCTTGTTCGGCTCACAAAAAATGAGATAGGCCACCAGTACATCAGGTGTGATCAATTTTATATGATTCGCACCACAGCTTGTAGACTCTCTAACTTTCACAAAGACCAAATAATATCCACTAATTTGGGTTATTTTTACCAAAGATATGTAGCAGTATAAATTGTGGCCAAAATTTATGAAGAAAAATTAACAATTTGCATGATTTTATCACAGAAACAAAGAAAATGCGTTTTTTTTTCAAAATTCTCGGTATTTTTTCATTTATAGCGCAAAAAATAAAAAACCCACAGGTGATCAAATACCACTAAAAGAAAGCTATATTTGTAGGAAAAAAAGAACAAAAAAAATAATTTGGGTACAGTGTTGCATGACTGAGTAATTGTCATTCAAAGTGTGAGAGCACCAAAAGCTGAAAATTGGTCTGGGCAGGAGGGGGGTTTAAGTGCCCAGTAGGCAAGTGGTTAAGTTAATGAACAATCATTTGTCATGTTTTGATTCTTGCTTACCTGTATGAGATTTATATATGGGAATCTGGGAGCCTAAAGTTACCAGATGGCGCCAAAGGTCTAGTCGATCGACTGCTAACACTAGAAATTCAATAGGAACAATCAAGATCTCTATTTATAATTAAAAACACCAATCCAAATTAAAGATGATATGTGATTGTTTAAAAACTAAGCCTGAGCTGTACCTACTTTATCGGGAGATTGTCAACAATCGAAGGGTCCATGTATGCAAAAGAGGGGGGTATCAATCCAATAATACCAGGCCCAAATGGACCTGCAATTACAAACCTGAAGTATACTAAAGGTCAGCTCTAAGCTGATAGCACTCTAGCTGCCCACTGGAGTCCAAACACAGTCCACCTTTAACACACACCTGCTCACCATCAAGAGTGAAGTAAGGCTCACCAACAAAATGGGGCCTGCCATGTGGGTCTTTATGATGATGCAGATGCAAATGGAAGGGGCCAAGCATGCTCGGCAACCCCGAGGCTCCAGCCACGTTTGTGTGTCAGACCACAGCTCCAGCCAAGGGGCAGAGACAAGCCCCACAGGTGAACACGCCCCCTGGGCAATGCTACCAAAGGTAGTATCCCCAACCCCATTTGGACTGGGGTTCACAGGCAGAGAAACAGAATCTACCTGGAACTGCTGGAACAGGCATGGGGACCAACACACAGACAGTCCAATATGGCCATGCTGTGTGTATGTGCATTGCGTGTCCATAATGGGATCCGAAGGGTGGATGGGTGATCACATTGGGAGAGCGCCAACTGCCATCAGAAAACACTCCAAAAATCAAAAGACATGAATTAATTATGGAAGTTGTATGCCCAAGACATGAATAGGAAGGGCTGAAAAGTCAAACCTTGCCAGTCAGGGGCATGCACCTTATAGATATTCAAATATAATAAATTACCAAAAGAATTACATTTTCCATTACACTACACCATAAACAATAACGATTATACAAGATTAAACAACTTGCATATTCTTAATTCCCCTCTGCACACAAAGGGACAAAACTAATGTAAACTAATAACAAATGCCTGTTAAGACACGTCTAATCCTAGACAGGAATCGTGAAGGGCAAAGGATAGTGGCATGAGGGGGTCTTTTCCCAAGCAAGAGACCTGGGGGATAGAAAAAAGTCTGTTTACAAAAAAGGCTTGTAACTGATCCCCTCATTAAGTCCAGAGTATCTGGTGGCCTGGTTTATAGAAGTGATCAGATGGCTTTATAGAATCATTTCTTTATGACAGCCCAAAGCTAATGCAGCTAATGCAACTGTGAGTTTGTTTACATCCCAATATTGCCATGCCTTAATACTTATGGCAGCAGTAAATAGGGTTTAAATATAGTCGTTGGCTTTACAATAAAAAGAATGAAACATTTGTCAGGAGGGTGGCACATGGGTGATTTATCAGCTAAAGCTTTAAACTCTGTTAACCACTTGACCACTGGGCACTTAAACACCCTTAATAACCAGACCAATTTTCAGCTTTCGGTGCTCTCGCATTTTGAATGACAATTACTCAGTCATGCAACACTGGACCTATATGAAATTTTTGTCCTTTTTTTCACACAAATAGAGCTTTCTTTTGGTGGTATTTAATCACCGCTCGGTTTTTTATTTTTTGTGCTATAAAAGAAAAAATACAGAAAATTCTGTAAAAAAACGAATTTTTCTTTGTTTCTGTTAGAAAATTTAGCAGATTAGTAATTTTTTCTTCATAAATTTTGGCCAAAATTTATACTACTACATATCTTTGGTAAAAATAAGTACAAATTGGTGGATATTATTTGGTCTTTGTGAAAGTTATAGAGTCCACAAGCTATGGTGCCAATATCTGAAAATTGATCACACCTGAAGTACTGACGGCCTATTTCAATTCTTGAGACCCCAACATGCCAGAAAAGTACAAATACCCCCCAAATGACCCCTTTTTGGAAAGAAGACATTCCAAGGTATTTAGTAAGAGGCATGATGAGTTTTTTGAAGTTGTCATTTTTTCCCACAATTCTTTGCAAAATCAAGATTCTTTTTACTTTTTTTTTTTTTCACAAAATTGTCATATTATCAGGTTATTTCTCACACACAGCATATGCATACCACAAATTACACCCCAAAACACATTCTGCTATTACTCCCGAGTATGGTGATACCACATGTGTGAGACTTTTACACAGCGTGGCCACATACAGAGGCCCAACATGCATGGAGCGCCATCAGGTGTTCTGGAGCACCCAGGACAATTCTGACATTTCTCTCCTACATGTAAAAATCATCATTTATTTGCTAGAAAATTACATAGAACTCCAAAACATTATATATGTTTTTTTAGCAAACACCCTGGAGAATACAATGGTGGTCTTTGCAACTTTTTATCTCGCACGGTATTTGCGCAGTAATTTTTCGAATGCTTTTTTTTGGAAAAAAAACTGTTTTGTGCTTAAAAAAAAAAAAAACACAGTAAAGTTAGCCCAATTTTTGCATAATGTGAAAGATGAAGTTACGCTGAGTAAATAGATACCTAATATGTCACTCTTCAAAATTGCACACGCTCGTGGAATGGCGGCAAACGTCGCTACTTAAAAATCCCCATAGGCGACGATTTACATTTTTTTTACTGGTTATATGTTTTGAGTTACAGAGGAGGTCTAGGGCTAGAATTATTTCTCTCGCTCTAGCGTTCGCAGCGATACCTCACATGTGTGGTTTGAACACCGTTTTCATATGTGGGCGGGACTTACGCATGCGTTCGCTTCTGCATGCGAGCACATGGGGACAGGGGCGCTTTTAAAAAAACATTTTTTTTTATTGTTCATTTTACTTTATTTATTTTAGTTTGACATTTTTTTCCCCAAAAATAATTTTTTTGATCACTTTTATTCCTATTACAAGGAATGTAAACATCCCTTGTAATAGGAATATGGCATGACAGGTCCTCTTTACAGTGAGATGTGGGGTCAATAAGACCCACATCTCACCTCTAAGCTGGGAAGCCTGAAAAAAAAAAAAAGATTCTGGCTTTGATCGTATTAGCGATTCGGTAGAAGCACCGGAGGGCGGAGGGCGGCGGGAGATGTCTATGGCTGGGTATTGCAGGGTATCACCGACTATGGCTGGGTATCTCAGAGCATGGTGTTGCAGAGTACTGCGTTGCAGAGCATTGCAGGGTATTGGCGGGTGTTGCAGAGCATTGCAGAGTGTTGCAGGGTATTGGCGGGTGTTGCAGAGCATTGCAGAGTGTTGCAGGGTATCGGCGGGGGTTGCAGAGCATTGCAGAGTGTTGCAGGGTATCGGCGGGGGTTGCAGAGCATTGCAGAGTGTTGCAGGGTATCGGCGGGGGTTGCAGAGCATTGCAGAGTGTTGCAGGGTATTGGCGGGTGTTGCAGAGTGTTGCAGAGTGTTGCAGGGTATTGCAGAGCGTTGCGGAGTGTTGCAGGGCATTGCGGAGTGTTGCAGGGCATTGCGGAGTGTTGCAGGGCATTGCGGAGTGTTGCAGGGCATTGCGGAGTGTTGCAGGGCAATGCAGAGTGTTGCAGGGCAATGCAGAGTGTTGCAGGGCAATGCAGAGTGTTGCAGGGCATTGCAGAGTATTTGCAGGGCATTGCAGAGTATTTGCAGGGAATTGCAGAGTAATGCAGAGTATTTGCAGGGAATTGCAGAGTAATGCAGAGTATTTGCAGGGAATTGAGGGGTTAATTTTCGGTGAGCAGCGATGTGGGCACTGCAGATGCAGCCCACATCGCTGCTGACACCGATCTCTTCCCCCTCCGCTGTACCGATCGGTACAGAGAGGGGAGGGAGGAACCGGCGTCATAACATGACGCCGGCTTGTTTACAAGTGATCACTCCGTCATTTGACGGAGCGATCACGTGGTAAACGGCCGCGATGAGCGGCCGTTTACCGTGATTCGTGATGCGCCGGGTCCACTGGACCCAGCGGTCACGGATGCTCTCGTGTGCGCGCCCCAGGGGGCGCGCGAGAGCAGAATTCTGGGAGGCCGTTAATTAACGGCCTCTCAGAGTTAAACAACCGCCCTGAAGCCGTTAATCGGGAATGGGCGGTTGTTAAGTGGTTAATAAGCCAAACCTTTCTGCCTCATACAATTAAAGTATATCAAAGCCCAATCTTTAAAGCCGCGTACACACGGGCGGACTGTATGGCCAACTTAGTCCGTCAGACAATCCGATGGACAGTCCGTCCTACTTTCGAATGAACGGACTTGACCACACACGATGAACAAACAGTCCGTTGAAAGCTTGCGCGATGACGTGTACAGCACGTACGACGGACTAGAAATAGGACGTCCAATACACAGCAATGCAACCTTCCGCCGTGTAAATCCTTTCTGAGCATGCGCCATACTTAGTCCGTCCAACTAGCCTACTCACGAGCGGACTGTCCGCTGAAACCAAAGTTGGACGGACAATATTACGGAAATTCCGAAATACTTAGTCCGCCAGACTGCACGCTGAAAAAGTCTGCTGAAGCCCACGCACGAGCGGACTGTCCGCTGAAATGTGTTTCGGCGGACTAAGTTGGACAGACAGTCCGCCCGTGTGTACGCGGCTTAAGCTTTCATATAAGCTCTAGCATGTCAATATAATTTCAAAAGTTGTTTTCAACCTTTTTAAATCTGCAGCCTTCGTTAAAACAATACCTAGTGATCCTGCCATCGAGGCCCTTGTTCAGTTAATTGTTTATGATACACCCGTGTTTTAGCAAATTAAATGTCATTCATATAGAGTTGGTGACACATATACTATAACAGCTACATAAACATCTTAGCATCATTTTAGACTAGTGGAAAAAGAGCCCTGAAAATAGTTGCTACTTTAAAACAAGCTATATTTTTTTTCTCCTAATCGCATTTGTAGCTCAGAAAAGACAAATGAAACCAGCAAACAATCAGCTTGACAAATTACACCGAGTAAATAGAACACTGGCTAAAATAAAACATGTGTGCCAGCACCTTAAATATCAGCTGCCTGGGCAAATATGATTCTTAATAATTCGCTAATGTCCCTTATCTTGTTCATGAGACCCAGAATGTAAAGACCAGTTTGAATTTAAATAGTGTAACTGGAGGAACATGTTCAATGTCCCCACAAAAGATTACACTGATTTGTAGGACATCTATCATGGACTGGTTGCCCAAGATCTGATCATTTTATATTAACAAAAAGATGGTTTCCAGAACCAAAGATATGAAAAAAAAACTTGTTCCTCCAGATACAGTACTACAGAACAGAGGAAGGTCTGTAATCTCAGAATCCAAGGACTTGCCACAAAAGTAAATTTCCAAGCAGTGATGTGGCCTGAAAAAATCCTGACTAGGAGGAGCAAGCCACAGAGCCTGACTTAATATATCTGACACCCCATGTGATTGTATTTATTTTCTTCAGCCAGCTCCAGGCTATAATGTAATAGTGATCCAAGTGGCTGTAGAGCTGCCTGATCACATTTATAGTGCAGTTGGTGTGCCCCCCCTTCCCACCTAGGTGCCTAAAAGACTAATAGATTAATAGTTGTTAGCCTTGCAATAACAATATAGCGATAAAGGTAAATAAAAAAAGGTTAAAAAAAAATAAAGTTATATTTTAATGATCTGAGGCAGGGCTCCCTTCCAGCTCCAGATGTATTACAGGCCCACATAGCCATGATCCCTAAAATTTTGGATGAATCCCTAGATCCCGAAGATTTCAGGCCAATCTCTTTGTTGAATGAGGAGATCAAACTCTTGAGAAAGATTCTAAGTACCCGTATTAACAAATACCTACATGCATTGATCCACAGAGACCAGGTGGGCTTTGTTCCTGGCTGTCAAGCAGAGGACAATGTCTGCAAAGTGACCCATCTGATACATCTCCTTCAGCACCGCAAGATCCCAGGCTTTCTTCTTTCAGTTGATATTTATAAGGCGTTTGACTCACTTTCCTGGGACTACTTTGGGTAGTCAATCCTCCAGTGGATCTTGGCCCTTTATTCCTCCCCCTCCGCAAAGGTTACTTATGCTGGCCAACTCACTGCCTCCTTTCAAATTTACCAAGGGATGCCCCCAGTTGCCGTCCCTATTCATTCTGGCCCTCAAGCCCCAGGCCATTATTCCATATGCTGGTATCCACCACAAAATCAGCCTCTTTGCTGACAATGCCCTCTTGACCCTGACCAATCCTCTGACCACCCTCCCTAATCTCCAATCACTCCTCTCCCATTTCTCAGCTTTCTCTGGGCTTTGAGTCAACCCCCACAAGACCACTGCCTTGAACATTTCCTTACCACCCGCTTTAGTGACACAGCTGCAAACCTTTTTCCATATCACTGGAACTCCTCCTCCCTGGATTACCTTGGCATCAAGCTGACTACCCATTACTTTGCCACCAATTACTATCCCCTGCTGCGATCACTCATGTCCTTAAAGCAGTCTTGGTGGTTTCTATCTCGGTCCTGCATAGGCCGCATCCATGCAGTCAACATTACCATCCTCCCTAAAGTCATTTATTATTTTTGCACCCTCCCAGTTCACGTTCCTTCCTTTTTTATAGGTTTATTGCAGAATAAGATTCTTTCCTTTAGCTGGGCTTTTCAGCGTCCTCGAGTGGCACATTCCCCCCCTTAAAGACATCCACTGCGAGGAGGCCTAGGAGTCCCCAATTAAGCCAAATACCATCAGGCGGCCCAAATCTCCCAGCTAACCTTACTTCATGCAGCTTCTGAGATCCCATTATGGGTGCTCTTTAAACTCCCTAATAGCACCCCCACTCCCCTCTCAGCCCTACTGTGGCCTCCTCACAAGTTGCGCCCCACCTCTCTTAGCCCACTTATACATTATAACTTTGGGACTCTATCCGCAACTCAGGTAACCTTATGTCCCCCTTTTTACCACTCCTTCCTCTTCTCAATAACCCCCTGATCCCACCCGGCCTGGACCAACCGGATTCTTTTACTTGCTGGCCCACCCTTGGCTTCACTGAGAGCCAATATTTTCTCTCATCCTGTACTCCCCCCCCCCCCCCCCCCCAGTCTTCCTTCCAAGATATTCATGAGGCACCCTCAGTGGAATTCTACCATTACACCCAAACATGCCATTGGGTTTCCTCATTGAGGCGCATCTCCTCCTACCCTTGTCAAAATACATTTTTTGAACACCAATGCCTCTACTCCCCTGGTGCCTCGAAAATCTACTCTTCTCTAAATTCGATTGATTTGCCCAGGGCCCCGTCCTATAAGGTGCGGTGGGAACAGGACCTAGAGACTCCTATCGAACCAGAGGACTGGAACAAGGCTTGGTCTTCTGTGGCTAAGTGCTCCTTCAACACAGCTACTCTGGAGGCTGCATACAAAGTCCTTCTCTGATGGTATTGGGTTTCTGGTCCCGATTGCGAGTTTGAACCCATCCTATAGTGACTGGTGCTTTAGAGAGTGGGGCCACTGTGGCAATGTAGTACACATTTGGTGAGCTTGTCTTTGCCTCATAGGGTTTTGGTCCAGGGTGTTTGGGCTTCTACATTCAATATTCCACATATCCATATGTAGGGAAGCAAAAATCACCCTGCTGTACTTCCCGATTCATGGCGTGTTCTCATACCAACAGAAATTGGCTTCTTATTTGTTCATTGCGGTCAAAAGAGTTATAGCCAAAGCATGGAAGAGGCCCTCTATTCCGTTTGCAATACTGAAAAGCACCCTAACTGATCTTTTGATCAATGAGAAAATGTCAAGCATTCTAAATGATTCTCACTCTAGATTCCTTAAAGTATGGTCACCTTGGTGGTCCTATGCTCTTCCTACTTAGCAACCAAGGAGTCTAGGCCTCGCCTGAGAGCAGACCTACCACCCCCCCCCCCCCACCTGTGGGACTTCCCCTCTCCCCCTTTTTTTCCTTTTTCCTCTTCCCTTCTTTCCTGGCCCTTATTTTCTTATCTCTTTCACTATTTTTCTTTCCTTTTTTTGCAATCAGAGAGCATGCCTAGGGCCGCCCTTGGCCTTCCCTGCCTTGGGGTGACCCTGGATCCCTGGATTTAGAGATCCCTTCAGTTGTAAAGTGGCCATTGCTGCTTCATTGCAAATTTTCAGTATCTCTCCACCGATTGTTCACCCCGACCTGTACAGGGGGTATTTAAGAGATCAGTTCATGCAACTCCCTCCACTGATACTCTGTGCACCTGCATCTAGGGCCCCAGTTAGTTGGTTCTCATTCTCAGGTATTATGCAGTCACCCAGTTGATAGCTAATTCCTATAATTGTTACTTGATTGTTCACCTGCATGACCCATCATGCCCAGGTCAGTGACAATACAAGGGACTGGGGTCTCAGGGTGATATCAACTGATGACCACATCCCATAGCTATATAATAACTGACAGGCACCAAAGCTGACACAATGGTTGGAGCCAGTGTCTGAAGAGGGGGGCATGCAGTTATTTTTTACATTTTGGCATGGGGTTCCCCCTTAAGATCCATACCAGACTCAAATGACCTAGTATAGATTTGGGGGGGGGGGGGCGCTACGTTATTTTCTTTTTATAAATTTGGAGTGAGGTTTCATACATACCAGAAGCAAAGGAATTGTTTTGATTGGTCAAAGGACAATCATTTCAAAGTTGGATTAAAGTCAGATCCCGTTCATTGAAGTCGCATGGAAGTCGGACCTGAAGTTGCAGGGAAAATTCTGATCGGAAGTCGTGCGACTTCTATGTCGGATCAGTGTGAACATAGCCTTCAGCTTGTTCAATTAGGCTTTGACAATAAAACCTGGAAGCTGATTGGTTTCTATGCAGAGCTGCATCAGATTTTGCACCATGCAGTTTTAGTAAACAACCCCCAGGGTGACAACACTGTGGATGGGTGAATATTTGAATTCAGGATAACCCGGCAAACCAGGTAAGAATGGGTTATAAGCAAAAGCATTCTGTCACCTTCAATTCAATACTAAATTATTCTGCTAGTAATTTCCTTATTGTGCATCTGTAATGTTTGTAAAGTAAATAATTTCTTCAGCCCCAGTGATGATGACAAAGGGGCAAAAAAGAGGATAGCAGTGCTCCAGGGACCAGGTAAGGAAAAAAATGTATGCCTGAGGCCGCGTACACACGCGGGGACTGTTCGCCCAACTTTGTCCGTCAAACAGTTTCAGCAAACAGTCCGCTCAAAATTAGCATGGACGGACATGGCCACACACGACGAACGAACAGTTTGCTGAAACCGTGCGCGATGACGTGAACGGCACGTACGACGGGACGAAAAATACGACGTCCTATACACTGCATTATAACTTTCGGCGTGTAAATCCTTTCTGAGCATGCGCGGAACTTAGTTTGACGAACAAGCCTACACACGAGGGGACTGTTCGCTGAAACAAAGTTTCAGCGGACAGTTTTTCGGAAATTCCGAAAAACCTTGTTCAGCGGACTGTTCGCTGAAACTGTCCGCTGAAAGCCCACACACGAGCGGACTGTCCACCGAAACACTGTTCAGCGGACAAGGTTGGGCGAACAGTCCCCGCGTGTGTACGCGGCCTTAGGCAGAATATTAATGATGAGGGGAATGTTTTAGGCAAAGATGGACCCACCAATTTATTAAACTCTTTTTAAAGACAATTCTGTTGTAAATGAGAACTTAATTTTGGCATGACAAGGTTTCCCCCTGAATGTTCTGCTTGGCAGCATGAGTTAGGAGAATCAAATGACATTAATTATTGTAAATTTAAATTGTGGATATTGGTGACCTAGCCGCTAGCAGAAAATTAAACTGAATTCCTCTGCAATTCTAATTGTTTATGCATAAAAGTATAGTGCTTAATATTCTACCCAAGCTTTTACTTCTAAAACTGGAAATACTTCTCCGGAAAATACACAATAAAATGAAATCTAGAAAGAATGCAAGAAGCACAGTGCAATAAACCAGCTAATTACAGGCCACGTAATGTCAAAGTGATTTAAATGGAAAGTTGGCCTTGATGTTTTGCTGAAGCAAATCCAATCTAAAATTGTTATCAAGTTTTTATCTGAAAGGAGGAAAAAACACAAAGAAATAAATGTTGGTGAGCAACTGCTATGTTCTCATAGTACTAACTTATTGTATATAGAAATAATTATTGGTCATTGAATGTACCACATGGTTTCATAGGAATGCATTTCTGTCCTGTTAATAACATGTAACTGTTCTGTCAAGTTTTTTGGGGTTGTATTGGATATGTGCAAAGAGAGATCACACAAATACTTAAAAGTATAACATTTATTAAAAGTAAAGAAAAAGGAAGGGATTTCTCCTAGGTGGGCATTAAAAGCACAAAATAGTATATATTATAGGAGTATACAATGTATTTATAGTAGAATAAAGATTTTTATTAATAATTGAACATTGTCTTTAAAAACGTACATATAGAGATGAAACAATGGATTATTGAAATGCTATCGGATAACAATCTCTTAAGGATTTAATCCCGTAAGAGCTATCCCCAAGAGAGGAAAAGCAAAAGTTCTCTCATATTCCACAGCAAAGGAGTGGCCAAAAGGATATACTGGGGTCCAAATGAAGACACTGAAATGAAGAATCTTACCGAAAATCGGAACATAAACATATATTAATATATTGCCAATATATATATATATATATATATATATATATATATATATATATAATTGCGCCACCAAATAGAAACAATGTATAAAGCAGCCAGCATCGACAATGATACAATTGCATAGAAAACAAAAAAACAAAAACTCCATTAGGAGTCATATGCACCTGTGGTCCCTATGGGATGGGGGCTGACGCTTTGATTTCCTTTCTCAGTGATAGGTCTGTTTTGAGTGGGATGGGTGCTGACACTTTTCCCTCTCCTCTCATTGATAGGTCTATTCTGTGTGGTGTCAGCAATAGATGTCAGGGGTGGTTTTAAAAACATTGCTTGAATTTTTGCCGCTTGTGTCTCTAGACAACAGCTGATGCTAATTGTAATTGAATGGATGTGTATTTATAGCACGGGATTTCACAAGCAGGCTATGCCCCAGTTGAAGCAAGTTATTGCGAAACATGTCAGGTACTTAGCCTGCTGGCGAGATGTTCCACGCATCCAGACGACAGCTTTGTTGTTGTTTTTCTTTTTTTGTACCCCTCTTCACTGCGGGCTTGTACATGCATGTATTTTTAATTTTATATATTTTTTAATAAACGTTTTTTTTTTACTGGATTTAATCTACTCTATGAGGAGGCCTTTTTCTTTTTTCTTTTCCCCTTTCTTATTTTTGATTTCAAAGTATTTATTTTAGTTTCAAAAGTTTACAAACATATAATAAGTACATACAATATCTCAAGATAGACATCAAAGACTGATCTACCTTCAGTGAGCAAAATACTCCTTGAAAATAGAACAAACCCTGGACCTCTGGGGGCAAAAGATCATCTCAAACGAGAAAAAGAACAAAACAGAAAAAAAAGATGCTGTATGGGTATAGGATTCCCGGGCTTCAAATTGGCGAGGAGGACCAGAGGCCCCAGGGAACCAACCCAACACCCCTTACGGGAACTTGCTGTGCTAGGCTAGCTCTCCCCAGGTCCCCCAAATCCAACCGCTCCCAAAATGAATCCAGAGAAGCCCCAGGGTGCTGTGAGCTTGTGTAACTGAAGTGAGCTCTTCCGAGGATAGGAATGAAATCTTCCGAACCGATCAGTTTAAAAACTAACATTATCCTCTGGGTCAATCAAGAGGCTAAGTCACTAAGATGCTGATAAAGGTCAAAGAAAAGGGAAACGTGGGGTGATGAGACACAGTAGAGAGGAGAAAGAACAGATAAGGGAAACCAGATGGAGCTAAGAAACACCAGATGGGCTGAAAACAATGAAGTTTTGCGCAGTATACCTAGCTGTAAGGGGTGTTCGGCTAACAGAGGGGAGGAAGAGAAGGGAAGGGTAAGAAAAAGTAAAAGCCAGTCGCCAGAACCGACATCGGGAACCGAGTGCCCAACAAGCCCAAGTGTGTTATATGCCAGTGATGAGGGAAATGCCCTCATTTTGGGCCCAAGGCTCCCATATTGATTCGAATTTGTTTCTGTAGTCTAATAAAATGCTAGTCATTTTCTCCTGGGTCATAATCCAAGATATCTTATGCTTGACTGCTCGTAGGGAGACTCTGGGCTGTTTCCATGATTTGGCTATGGTGATCTTGGCTCCCAGCAACATAAAGTGAATCAAAATGTTAGTGCACTTGCTAGTTTGTGGGATGGGGCCATTCGGGAGCGCCACAGCAGGGGTTCTAGGGATCTGAATATTCGTTACCTGATGGATCCGGTTAAACATCTTCCGCCAGAATGGTCTGAGTTTGATGCATTCCCACCAAGTGTGGACCATAGTTCCTGCCATGTCACATCCTCTAAAGCATAGGGGATTGGTCGAGGGAAACATCCGGGCCAATTTAATCGGGGTCAAGTACCACCTAGTCATCACTTTAATGCTAGCCTCGATCAGAGAGACATTCTTTTTTTTTTTTTCCCATAAGAGAGAGACATTCTTAATTCCTTTATAGGCTCTGGAGTAGGAGGAGAACCAGGACTCCGGTTCCCAATGAATGAGAAGATCCTTTTCCCAGGCTAACATGAAGGGTGTTTTACTGTCATTCTGGGTAATAAATTGGTATATGACCGAGATTCCCCCTCTTTGGTCTGTGGCTTGTCCGCACCACACCTCATAATCGGTGAAGCGCGGAGGGCCCGGTTTCTCCTTCCAGATCCCATGAAGGTAATGTTGAATCTGAGAAAATCTAAACAGTTCCGTATTTGGGATTTCTAGTTTCTTTTTGCAAAATTTCAGGGAGATAGGGCCAGAGGGTGTGAAGAAATGACCGAATCGGTACAGCCCTTTATCCAACCACCACTTGAAGGACTTAATGTCCATCCCTGGTGGGAAGTCACGATTATTAAAAATATGGGCAAGCGGGTGAGAGTCAGACACTAAGGATGTGTTTGTTTTAAGCTTATCCCAGAGGGAGAGGGATTGTGAGAGGGTGGGTGAGAGAATGGAGGGCCTCTCTTTGGCGAGGATCCAGAGCAGGAAGTCTAAGGTATATGTTGGGGCGGCCTGTCTCTCTATGTGCAACCACTCTGTTTTTTCCAGCCTGGAATATACAGTGGACAATTGAGCGAGTCTGGCCGCTTGGAAATACCAAAGCAGCCTCGGGACTCCCAACCCCCCTTGCTTTCGTAGTCTAAAGAGTGTGTTACAGGGCAACCCGTGACCCTTCTTCCCCCATATGAACTGAATTACCTTTCTCTGAAAGGATTTGAGGTGATCAGTCCTAATGTTTATTGGTATCGCGCTGAATAAATAAAGAAGTCTGGGAAGGAGAGTCATTTTGAGGGAGTGAATCCTACCCAACCAAGAAAGGTCGTGCCTTGCCCAGTTTTGTAAGTCCGACGCTAACCTCTTGTAGGTGGGAGGGAAGTTGGCCGAGTATAGCTGTTCTATTTTAGGAGTGAGTTTGATCCCCAGATATTCTAGGGACGTGTCCCTCCTTATAAATTCAAAATTGTTCTGGAGGCTAAGAACCGTCTGCATCGGAAGGGAAATATTAAGGGGGTGAGATTTGGCAAAGTTGACCTTGAGGCCCGAGGCCTTGGAAAAATCAGTCAGAGTTTTACAAAGAATGGGCAGTGAGGTGATTGGCGAGGTGAGGAAAAGTAGTAGGTCGTCTGCGAACAGACCACATTTATGAGTTTGGGCACTGCACAAGACCCCCTGAATGTCAGGATTCATGCGGATGGCTATGGCTAGAGTCTCGATAGCTAAGGCAAAGATTAAAGGGGATAAAGGGCACCCCTGCCTGGTGCCTCTAGCTATGGTGAGTGGTTGGGAGTAGTGGCCCAATAATCGAATAGACGCGGTCGGATTCGAGTAGAGGGCATGTAGTGTACCCAGAAATCTGTTACCAAATCCCCAATGTTCCATGAGCGAAAGGATATACGGCCATTCGATGGAGTCGAAAGCTTTATGTAGGTCAAGGGACAACAGCATACCTTCTTGTTTGGGACCCCCTTCCCAGTTGGATTGAAGAACAGAAATTATATCTACGGCTCTGCGGGTTAAATCCGGCCCTTGTCTTCCAGGGATAAATCCTACTTGGTCCTTATGGACATATCTGCCAATAAAGTATGCAAGCCGGTTGGCCAGGATTTTAGTAAGTATCTTAAGATCATTATTTATCAGGGATATGGGCCTATAATTCTCTACATCTTCTGGGCTCTTATTCGGCTTTGGGATAACCTTAATGTATGCGGTATTCAGCTGGGGATCCAATGGGGCGCCTTTCGTGATTGAGTTGAAGAATTTTGCCATATAAGGTGCTAAGGGATCCGCAAATGCCTTATAATATGTTGCTGAAAGGCCATCAGGCCCCGGAGCCGAGCCTGTTTTGAGGGATTTCATGACCCCCCTTATCTCCTCAGCTGAGAATTGCGCTTCCATTACATTTCTATGGTCAGCCGATAGTCTAGGCATGGGCAAGTCTCGGAAGAGGGCATTGCAGACGTGGCGGTCATCTGCTTGGGTTGAACTGTAAAGTTTAGCATAGAAGTCTTGGAAGGACTTCAGTATTGTGACGGGGTTGGCTGAAAGTGTTTGCCCCGTGACCCTAATTTTGGGGAAGAAGTGAGTGCGAGACTTAGGGGTTAACTTGGCTGCCAGCATGGACCCTATTTTATCTTTCTGATTATAAAATCTTAGGCTGCTCCAGCGGATTTCTTTCTCTGTCCTAACGGTTATAGCCAGGTTAAATTCCAATCTGGCAGCGTCAACCTGATCAGCCAGAGCCCGAGAGGGATGTTTCTTATGCTGAGACTTTAGGGTTTTAAATTTAGTTTCAAGGTTTTGGATGGTGAACGTTCGTGCCTTTTTGATGCGCGAGGCTATGCCTATAATTTTACCTCTCACTACAGCCTTATGGGCTGCCCAAAGGGTTTCCGGGGAGATCCAACCCACATCATTAAGGCTAAAATATTCCTTCAAGGAGCTCTCGATTTCTTTGGAGACCAGTGGGTCGTTCAGAAGAGATTCACTGAGTCTCCAGTGTGTCCCTGTCATTTTCGTAACAACATTGTGCACTGAAATGCTAACTATTGAATGGTCTGACCAGGGAACATTGACAATGGAGGCCTTTCGGGTGGGTGGGATCAGCTCCGGGGGAACCAATATATGGTCTATATATCAAAGGCAACATTGGAATCTCCTCCGAAAAACACCTTTCCCTCCGTGAGGGGGAGTAAGGTTTTGAGAAGGTCCCGAAAAAATTTAAATTGCCCTGTATTGGGGGCATAATATGAAATTATGGAATATATGTTGCCCTCAATCAAACCCTTGACCAATATAAACCTGCCCCCAGGGTCGCTATAAGTATAGGAGTGTTCAAACTTGCACGTCTTGGCGAATAGGATAGCTACCCCTCTAGTCTTGTTCCCCGCATTGGCTAAGTAGAAGTTTGGGTATTGTGGGTGAAGGAATTTAGGGCTGTACCGAACCGGGAAGTGTGTTTCTTGTAGGAGAACTATATCGAGTTTGAGGGAGTGGTAGTGATCAAAGGCTAATCTCCTTTTTCTGGGGGAGTTCAGTCCTTGAGTGTTGTGAGAAGCAATTCGGAGGACCCCCGATGGGCTATTTGAATCAGTCATGGAACCCCGTGAGTGGTAAGTTGTGTAAATAAGCTGCTCTTACCTAAGGGCGACCCCCTACCCTGAGGACTGGCTGGAGGAGAGAAGGCAAACCGGTTCAGGATTGGCACCATGGTCCCGGCTCGGTCCGGCGGCTGGCTCCGAAGGGAAAAGAAGAAGGGGAGAAAGGTAAAGAGAGAAACAGACACATACGAGAAGACATCAACAAATAAGGACTGTAGAGCCTGGGGGAAGTTACCCCCATGGACCAAAAGGCCAAAGGCGCCGGCTGCCCTTACTAAGGGCCGGCTGCCAGTCCCGCAAACACAAAAACCTGTCTTCGCGGGAAGGGTGGAGGCGCAAGGAGATCACCCCTGCCCCTAACTTATAAGTAAAATTGTAAACACACAAAATATGCCTGAGACACCACATATGAAAGGTCATGTAAAACAATTAATAAACATGTAAAACTTGCACTAGACAATGAAAAACTAGCTATATATTTATGTCAAATTCCAGACCATCTCGAAGGTAGAAACCATTCGGTGGGCTGTCAACAATTCAGGGAAGCAATAAGGGGGTTAGCTAAGAGGATAACAAATAGACAAAGCTAACAGTTCCTCCGCGTCTCCTCTGTGAGGGGAGAAAAAGAATCCAATATGGCTGTCCTAGAAAGGGCCCGAAGGCCCTGGGCAGGTGGACTTACTCCCTCTCGCCTAAGGGCAGGATGAGGGTAACCCAAAACGTGTATGGACCCGGGGGTACACCCAGGGGTAACAAACAGGCGATGGGCTTAGGGTCCAGGTAGAGCAGAGGGAGGAGGATGAAAATTGAAAAAGTACTACAAAAAAGAAAAGAAAAAAAGGGGGGGGAAACACCTTGAGGGGTCAGGAAAAGGTCCTGCAGGGGGACAGGTTAGAGTAGGAGCTCAAGGCTCACATCAACACAGGGAAACCCGTCCCAAATTCGTGACCAAACCGAGAGAAAGATAGTTTGAGGATCTTGAAGGTCTCGTTAGGGGGGTCTTCCATCTCTCGACTTCTTGATCTTTCTGGATGTCTATAGGGGGGAGACCGGGTTCGTTGGTTGTGGACACTTTGCCGAAGCTGCAGCATTGGCTGACACTTCCAAGGGAGCCTCCTGGGAAATAATCTTTAGGTGGAGGAGCAGTTTTTCACCCTCCTGCAGACTTGAAAAGGAGTAGGTGCGCTCCTTGTAGATAAATTTGACTGCAAAGGGGAAGGCCCAGCGGTATTTGATCTCCTGGTTGGAGAGGACCACTAGAAGCGGCTTCAGGGCTCGTCTCTTCTGAATAGTTGTTGGGGACAGGTCAGCGAATATTTGGAGCTGGTGACCATGGCAGGAGACCTGTTGCCAAAGTCTCGACTGCTTTAGGACCTCCTCCTTTACGGCATAGAAATGTGGCTTCACTATGATGTCCCTGGGGGAACCATCTTTTCTCGGGGGTCCGAGGGCTCTGTGAGTCCTGTCCAGTTCCAGGCGATGTGAAGAGATATTCGGGATTAAGTCCTTAAAAAGTTCCTGGACTACCGTAGACACATCAGAAAAGGACTCAGGGAGGCCACGGATCTGTAGATTATACCGCCTGGATCTGTTTTCGAGGTCGTCGATCCTTGATAGGGCCAAATCCAGTTGCTCCTGAAGTGTCTGAATGTGTGCTGCATTTTGGTTTGTGGGCGACACGGTAATGTCCAGTTTGCTTTCAATTGCTTCCATTCTGGATCCCAGATTGGCAAAATCAGACTTCATATCACTAGTGATCTGTGCTGCGGTGTTCGCCAGACCCCTTTCCAGGAGGGCTGACAGTTTGAGGAAAAGGTCTTCCTGCGGGGAGACAGAGTCCTGTGCAGGCATGGGTGGGGGAAGTGTAGCCAGGAGGCATGGAGATAGAGGCCCTGATGGAGATAGGGCACTGTCCTCAATGTTGGCGGGTTAATAGCGATTCTGTGGAGGCTGGGGACGGAGTCTGGGGATAGTGATGGCCACCCTGGGTCACTTGTGAGTATGACAGCGTTGCAGGGGTTAACACTTGCCTGTGTTCTGGTTTCTTGTCCCCCGTGGCTGTGTGAGGCTGTGAGGTACTCTGTACGGCGGCCATCTTGGTACACCCTTTCCCTCTGGCCTTGTTGAAATCCGGTCCTAGATCGCATCTGGCCGCCGGACCTGGCATCTGCGGGTGTTCCCACCGGGGTCACTGAAGCGGAGAGGGTTTGATGGAGCCGTTCAAACTGGTGCAGTGGTGCCGTGGGCGATTACGGAGCAGGGGTGATGCAGAGCTCCTGGCTTAAGCGGCCATTACGGAGCGCCCGCGCATGCGCACTTGCCCCTTTCTTATTTTTGATACACGATGTGAGGATATCCTACATTGGACACCCTGTTTATACAGAGTACAGAAGACGGCTTGGCGGAGTGGAGGTTCACACCATCCCTTTGAGAGGATTGCTGTTCATTACAGCTTGACGCCTGACTGACTCACCACTAAGGTGTGTGGGTCCACACCTTCGGGTAAGAGTACCCATTACTTATCTCTGTTTATCCAGTACGCTGTATTACCTGCATGAGGAGCTTTGGAAGGGTGTCGCTATGATGGTACCTTCAGTGTTCCATTTTACATTTACTGGAAGTTGGGCACTCCTGTCAATTTGGATCACTCCTTACTGAAGAGGAACTATTTGTTGCTTAAGGGGACGATTATTTTCTTACGTGTCATAGGATAATTTTTTGTTTTTTGTTTTTCACATTATTTGTTTGATCTACGTGGTAGGGTTCACGTGGATCTCTTTATCATTTATCCATATATATTGTGGGGATCTTTACACATTGTTCACGTGGATCTCTGTATTGTTTATCTATACATATTGCATTTGTGTTATTTTTATTATGCTTGGCTTATGCTATGCCACTGTGCAAAAATGTTTTCACCTTTTTCACAAGTAGGTGATTTGTTGTTTGCATTTTTTGTTGTTTTTTTCATATATTAATATATACATTTGTTCGTATGGATGTTATCACAAATAAATTGGTATGATGTACCTGGATATGGCTAATACAAACAGTCAAGACAGGCCGCAAAGAATAACAGGGATGCCAGCAGCTGTAGAACATATAATAATGGTCTATCAATTAAAGATATCAAGCAGATGATTCTAATGTTAGAAAAAAATATATATATATATATTTTTTCTAACATTAGAATCATCTGCTTGATATCTTTAATTGATAGATTGATATATATATATATATATATATATATATATATATATATATATATATATATATATATATACATACATATCTATTAGTAGTGGTATAAATATAAGTAAGTAATATTAATGATATCATACTTTAGCAACCATGATATATATATATTGCAATAGCTATTATAGTCATATAGTCATAAAGGGTTAAATATATTTAGACTCCATCATCAATGTAGGCTTGAAGACTGGGGTTTAAACAGAATAAGTAACAGTAATATAAACAGTTATTTTGTGGCCCTTCAGTGTTGTCAGGTACTCACCAGGGGCCGAGTTGCTGAGAGTGGCTTCCCTTGCAACAGGGTAAATGGCACCCCTGAGGGTGGAACAGTGGGTACTGGGCACGAAGAGGCAGCAGGTAGGTGAAGTCTGCTGAAGGTCTTCTGGCAAAAGAGAGATCCATGCAGGGTGGACTTGACACTGGCTGGAGCAAGCCTGGCTGAGGCTCAAACACCTGAAGTGGGGATGGAGCCTGGAGAAGGATCAGATGAGGAGGCCGGGGGTCAAACACAGGAAAGTCCAAACAGGAACTGAGTCTTGGAAACAAGCTGAAGGCATACACAGTAGTCAAGCAGCAGGCCAAGCATCAAACACAAGGAGTAGGCAGAAACAGGTCCAGGAGGAACCCGAGGGTCTAACACTGGTATCCAGTAGGTAGAGAAGTCCGTAAGGCAAGCCAGACGGTCAGATGCAGGAGAGATTCGAGAGTAGTCAGGTCAATCCGGGTCACAACGGGTAGGCACAGGAAACACACGCAAGGCACGGGAACACTGGAGCTGAAAAGACAAACCAGCAATGACACAGGAAACAGAGCTGCCTTTTATAGACCTGCCAGGGGAAATGACGTTGTGCGCACAACGGTGAGCAAGTGCACCCGCTGTTGCACCCGCCTGCGCGGCCCGCTGTACTGTGTGTGCGCGAACCTGCTAAATCGCACATCCATATTCGCAGACCCGCCACATCGCGCACCTGTGTGCGCCGTTGCGCAGTTCTACCCCGCAGGTGCACAGAGAAGCACCAACGCAGACAGGGTGGATTTCTGCTAGTCCTCTGACAAGTGTGTTTTAAGCAAGTTAAAATTGTGGGGAACAAGATAATACTAAAGTGTTGTAGAAAGTGTATAGGTAAAAGTAGCAAGAGATCTTATCCAAGTTTGTATTTTTACCTTAAGTACAGAGTTGTTGTATAGACCAGCTGCACATCCCGACATCCAGTAGGTTAAAGATGTGTGTGGGAGTGCGCTGGCCATGTCTTTATGTCATTCCCTCTCCAATCAGCTGGCGCAACTCATTGCAAACAGCTGATGGAGAGAGAAGAACACCAGGAAGTCTGTGGGTACCCCCTGGGCTGTGTGCGCGCGGCCCCTCTCCCACTGCGCATTCGCGAAGCATCAGCACGTTGAATTTAATAATACATGGGTATTGTACAGAAATTATAAATGATAAACAATGCATACATATCTATTGCCATTAGCATTGAAAGGATCCTCAACAGACACAGGTTGTATATAGATAACAACATACAAATTTTGAACAGATGGTATTAATGAAATTGATATATGGTAACAACATACATGTTCAGAATGGATAAATGGTATTAATGTAAATGACATGTTCATAATATAGCAACATCATATATAATATAATATATATATATATATATATATATATATATATATATATATATATATATATATATATATATATATATATATATATATATATATATATAAAATAAACGGACATAGAAAAAAATTGCAAAGAAAGAAAAGAGAGAGAAAGAAAGAGAAAATAATTCAAACATGGAAAATATAAACATAAATATAAACTCAAACATAAATAAACTAGAGATTTGAACGAATTTAATCTTGGATTGAGTATTGTTCCCTTTTCTTTACAATCTAAGATTATGTTTATTTTTATTTCTCCATTCCACCCGAGGAGAAACCCTTGAGAAATAGTTTGAAACATATAGCTTCATTTAGCCCAGGGGCCTGTGTAGCTTTTAGCTGGTGGATCCATCGTAGCTAGATTTGGAGGAGGATTTTGTGTCAATCCCCCCCCCCCCGGAGCTAGGATGTATCTGATCCAATATCAAAGATTTGACATTTGGGAATTTGCCATCATGTACTGAGTAAACATGGCGTCCTAAAGGAAGGTCAGGGTTGCTTACCTGCATACTACAAATATGCCTGTATGCCCGCCTCCAAAATTTTAGTTTTGTTTTTTCCGACATAAAAACAGCCACAGCTACATTGTAACATATATATTACTCTATTACAGTTTTCTTTTGGATAGAACATTTTTCCATTTGGCAGAGTAGGATTTTTTTGAGTATACATGAGTATACATGAATCTACAGTATTTACATGTTCCGCACATGAAAGTGCCCTTATATTTACAGTGAGTTTTAGTTGACTCACTGTTAACAATTTTATCTCTAATGGATGTAGCTTGTCTAAACGTGAAAGGGGTTTTAGCAGGGACAAATTGTCCTAATGATGGATCTAATGTTAACATGTGCCAGTATTTTTCAACAATTGTTCTGACTTTGTGTTGTTGTTTGTTATATTTTGTAATGATCTTTAGGGGATTATTATCATTTTTAGGTTTTTGTATGTGAAGTAAATCTTTTCTATGTTTCATAGAGGCTTGTTTTTAAAGTGCCATGTGAATAGCCTCTTGCGAGAAGTCTGTCACATAGTTTGGCAGCTTCCTTTTCATAGATACTATCGTCTGAGCAATTACGTTTTATCCTCAGATATTGTCTATATGGGATTGAGTCAATTAAGGCTTGTGGGTGAAAGCTTGAGGCATGAAGTATCGTATTGCCTGCTGTAGGTTTTCTGCCCAGGGTATACAGGGTGCACCCCTCTCCCTTGTCAATTTCCACACCTAGAAAAGTAATACAATCTATGTGACAAGACATCGTAAAACTGTAAAAGTAATGACAGATACAGATAGAGATAAAGAAAATATAACAAGAATACTTAACTAAAGATGCTGTTTGTGCCACGGAGTGCCGCTACTTTTCATACAGCATGGCCAGGTAATCAGACATGTTTGCTTCACATCTTAGACAATTTCTTAAGGAAATATAAATGGTCTTTAACTAGACACTTACTGAACACAGCCTAATCACTAATCTCCCACCTTGGAAATCTTCTCATACACCTACTATCAAAGAATGGTTACATTTGGTAGAAGACATCTGCAATACGGAGGTGTAAGTCTTGTATCTGTGATGAGTACTGCAATAACAATGTCAATGAGAAAGTCATAGACTGCCATATATAGTACCAGATAAAGGTACATGTTTTTTTTGTTTTCTCCTGCAAAAGCAGCTTTTAGGCTGGGAAGCATAACCTTAAATTAAGAAAAATAAATTCAAAACTATTGCATGACAGTTTAATGCAAGGATTTTTTTTCATATATAACTGATCCACTGGGCTTTATAGCACCCTTTACTATTTAGGGTAAGATTCTACTAAGACAGCTTACTTCTGAAAACACAGTCTGGGATACCCCATTACCCAGAGAGAAACAACAAAGATGGAAATCATGACAGGAGTTCCTGAAGGCATTAAAACAGCTTCAGATTCCGCATTATTACACTCTTGTATCCCTAGTAAGTTCAACAGCAGAGAAATACATGTCTTCTTTGATGCACCCATTGAATCCATGGCTGCAGTAGCTTACCTCAGAATTAGAGACCCAAGAGGCAAGTGTTGGTTTCATCTTGTCCAAGCTAACTCCAAAGCCAGCAGATACCATTTCAAAACTTAAACTCTGTGCAGCCTTTTTATCTGTTGAAACTGCTGAGCTTAAAAAAGGGATTGGACTTTAAAATAAACTCCTTTGACTTTGAAAAAAACAACAAGAAAGTGTTGGTATACATACAAAACCAAACAGAACAGTTCAATGTGTATATCGCTAATCGATAGAGTTGGGTGAACAGTTCGAGCTGAGCAAAAGTTTGGTCCGAGCATCGTCTGTTCACCCATTTGGCAAAAACTCGAATTTGGGGGGTGCTCGGCAGGATATACACCCACCAAGCATCCTAAAATGCACTGCTCACTGCACAGTGCATTCTAGGGCCCATTTAGTGCAGAATACAGTGCTGTATACCGCTTTTTTTTTTTTGGTTGCTGCTTTTCTTTTTTTTCTTTTTTTTTTGTCCTGTGCCTGCCCTTTTTTTAAATTGTCAGCTGCAGTTTTTCTGAGTATCTTCCCAGTATCAATTAAATTTGGGTAATAAGCCCCGCATCATGTCTGGTGGAGAGGCAGATGTTCGCATGCCAGTATAAGGGGGTCAGCATCATCTGTGTCCCCAGGCAAAGGTGGACGTGGTCTGTCCTCAGGCAGGGCACAGTTTTCTCTGTTTAGTGATGTTTCCGTGCTATCCAGCCACAGCATGCAGAGGAGGTGGTGAACTGGCTTACTAAACCATCCTCTTCCTCCTCATCCTTTATTACCCAAGCTGAGACTAGTACACAGTCCGCCGCAGCTGCCAGACTGGCTTATTCTGCCTCCTTGTCCACAGCTATTCCTGCCATATTACCAGCATCATGCATGGAGGAATCAGCTGAATTATTTGAACACAGCGTCAGTCACTTGCTTCCTGATGATGCACAGGCATTACTTGTTTCTGATGTTGGTTCTGAGTTTGAGGAAGGGAGTAACATGAGCCTACAGAAAGGGGAGAACACTGATAAACAACAAATTGGCAGTCATTTTCCCCCAGCCGCAGTGTATTTGCCAAGTTGGCTCAAGAGAGGATGACGATGGAGGGGATGATGATGATCAGGTCACTGACGTGACATGGGTGCCAGATAGAGCAGAGGAGGAAAGTGAGGGGAGGCACAATCCCAAGGAGGCAGGATGTCCATCATTGAACAGTAGAGAGTATCAACCCTATTCCATAAGATTGTGGAGTTGTTATCTACTGGCCCACTTCCCACAGCTCAGCTGCTTGGGTCTTTTTTAGTACATGTGCAGCTGATCAGAACTGTTGCAATTTTCAATGTCTGCCGCAAGCAGATTAAGCATTGCAAAAACACCCGTCATTTGGGTACCACATGCTTGCAAAGGCATTTACACTCCCACCACTGAGCCCATTGGCAAGAGCACTTGAAAACCACACAAAAGGGAAACAATTCTTCTCCTCCTCACTCCTCACCTTTCATGTCTACCCCTACTATATCACATGACCTCTCAGCAGCCTCCACCGACATATGGTGGTATAGCAAAGGATGTCACAGGTCCTTGCAACACGTCTGCCAGCAGAACACTGACAGCTGTAGAGTATAGCAGGCAAATTTCTCTGCCCCAGCATGCTGCATTGAAAGAAATACACTCCCTGCCACCCACATGCCCAGCACCTAAATTCCAGCTTGTCTATATTTCTGGCTTTACAACTCCTGACTTTCTAGTGGATTCTTCCCCCTTCTGTGAATTTGCAGAATGTGCTGTACATCAATGGCAGATTCCCAGTTGCTATTTTTTTGCACGTAAGGCCATTTCAGCTCTGTACTATCACATGGAAGGCAATGTGTTGGCATCATTGGGCAAGGCAGTCGGCAGTCAGGTCCACTTTACTGCTGACACGTGGTCCAGCAAGCATGGTAAATATATTTAGTTCACAGCACACTGGGTAACTCTGCTTGCAACTAGGAAGAATACAGGACGGGGCTCAGCGCTGGAGCTTATTTTGCTGCCATGGCTCCATATAGCTGGTGGTGATGATGAGAGATCTGTACGTTCCACCCCCTCCCTTGTCTCCTTCTGCTGAATTGTCCTATGAACCACCAGTACCCCCTAAGCATTCAAGAGGCTATTCAATGAGTCAGGCTAAAAGATGCCATGCAGTGCTTCAGCTGGTCTGTCTAGGGGACAGGAACTACCCCGGAGCATAGATTCTTTCAGCTCTGCAGCAGCAGGCCCCCAAGGTGGTTCACATTAAGGAAGCATAAGCCAGGAAGGGTGGTGTGCGCTAATGTCACCAACCTTCTGTCTGCTCTTTGACAGAGAAAGTTGACACATGTGCCATGTCCTCAATTTGGTGCAGCTTTCTTTAAACATGTACCCAGGTTTGCAAGATCTTCTAAGGCAGGCCAGAAGAGTCTGTAGTCATTTCAGGCGGTCATACACAGCCAGTGTTTGGTTGGCCGAAATTCTGTGGGAATTCCACCTGCCCGTAAACCACCTGATTTGTGACATGCCCACCAGGTGGAACTCAATTTTGACAATGCTACAGTGACTGCACATGCAGCAGAGGGCTGTCAGAGGAGCTCTGTTTTTTTTCCCATGCCAATGGCTGTTGATAAAGGATGCATGCACTATACTGTCACCATTTCAGAAAGCGTAAAGGATGGTGAGTCGTGACAATGCATGCATCAGTGACACTATCCCTCGTGTGTTCCTGCTGGTGCATACTCTGCATGGCCTTATGGACAAGACACTTGAGGCAGAGCAGCAGGAGGAAGAGGAGGACTTCCTTTCCTCTCAAGGCCTGCTTTATGCAGACATCATTCTTGCCATGCCACATAGCACACAAGAGGAGAGGGAGGAGGAGGATTCTGGCAGTTTTAGAGGCATTGAAGCAGAGGAAGACATACATAAAACCTTAAGAGATGGTGTTCAGTCCCCAGAAACCTTGGGAGTAGTACGTGGCAGGTAGGAGGCAGTTCCAGATAGTCTAATCCTCAGTGATTCAGAGGACTCTGCTTCTCGTGCCTCTGCAAACTTGTGGTGCATGGGCTCCCTGAGTCTTCAAAGCCTGTGAAAGGACCCGAGAATTCTTGGCATCAAGGTGAAGGATCATTATTGGTTGGCAACCCTCCTTGATCACCGTTACAGGCAGAAAGCCTCAGAACTCATCCAGCCCTCACAGAGGGAGCACAGGATGAAATATCTTGAGGACACCTTAAAGAGGAGTTTATGTAACACCTTTCCAGGGTCTGGTAGGTTACAGTCTCATGGAAAAGGAGTTTTTGCAGCTTCTGTTGGTCAAAAGAGGAGTGGTGGAGAAGGGGACCGCTTAAGTGATGCATTTAAAAAAAATTTAGTCCTTGGCGCCCAGGGCTTTCAGCTTCAACATCCCATTGGTAGCATCTGCATCATATGGTGGAAAATTATCTAGGGGTGAAAACAGACACAGAGAGCTTTCCATTAGACAATCCATTGGGTTTCTGGGTCATGCGAATAGACAACTGGCTAGAACTTTCTCAGTATGCAATTGAGCTTCTGGGCTGCCCTGCATGCAGCGTACTTTCCGAATAGGCATTCAGTGCTGTCAGAGGTTTTGTGACAGATAAAAGAGCGTGTCTGTCCACTGACCGGCTGACATTTGTTAAAATGAATCAGTCCTGGATTAGCGGCAGCTATCAAGTCCCTGATGTCCATGTCGCTGATTAAATGTTTTTGGGATCTGGAATTTTTGCAAGTCTGTCTAGGCTTGTCTACGCAGTGTTCACTGTTTTCTATTTTTACACACACATTTTTTTGGATACACATTGCTGCAAACCGTAGTACATCCACTTCATTGTATGAATGGATATATTTGAATATCGAGCTTCCCACAAGGTTAACACAGATGGTGTGTTCACTGTAACCGGTAGCAACACCGAGATTGGGGGAATGTTCATGAGACTAAAGAACATTATGTCAACTGAACTTCACTTGCAGTGGGACCTGGTGTTTCTGCAACAATATATTGCAGAGCACATGGTCCCTAGAAGCTTAAGGTGGGATGTACATCCCCAACAAGGACAGTCAGATTTGGACTATTGGTTCAATTATTTTAATGAGACAGGAACCAATCTTTTGAGTTTTTTAATCACTAGAAAGAACAATAGATTGGTTCTTTTGGATAAAGAAATTAAGGAAATTAAGGACAAACTTGGGGCTCATAAAAATACCCCAGAATACAATTCCCTTTCCGCGAATCTATTAAATCATCTAGAGAAGGAGGATAGGGAACAAAAATATAAAAAACAGAAAAAGTACTCTAGAGATGTTAATGATTATAAGACGGGTGTCTTTTTCGGTTGGGAAAAATTGTTTCAGAACCCCCCTTCTATGGATGCTCAACCCGCCAATGGATCCTAACCTGTAAATACCACTGCTACTCAAAGGGAGGTTATACCCCCAACATCTTACAGTGAAGCAGTACAGAGGGGACCATGCATCGATCCAACATTTCCTCAACAAAGGGTACAACATTACACTCCACATACCCCTAACAATCCCCATAGAGGAAGGGGTAATAACCGTGGTAGGAGAGGTGGTAGAGGTTCTGGTAGAGGGTATTCACATAATCCTGGTGCATATTATCGTAGGGAATATAATGACTCCCCTTATCATTCCCCGTCACCCAGACAAGCCCCCCCCCCAATTCTTACCAGGGAGGACCACAATACCATAACACAGTGGCGGTCCCCACATACAATAGGTTTTCTCCCTTGAGGGACCTACGGGACCCGGAGAACATGAGAAGTGGTTATGTACCATCTATGTACAATCCACCCAATAATAATCACATGAATCAGGGTTTTCACAAGGACCCATATACGAGAAAAAGAGTCCAAGACCCAAAAGAGGGTGCCGAGGCGGAAGGAGACTACAGAGGAGGAAAAAGAAGGAGAGTTTAAGGGGGCAGGGTGTTTTTAATTTAAGTAAAAAAGTATTTTCCCATGCTGAATTATCTGTACTCGATAAGGGACTTAAGTATGCACCCCCTAAACAGTTAAACAAATTTAACACTTTTATAGATATACACAAGTTTATTCGTAAGATCAATATCCAATGTTATCTAACATCCAATCCATGTAGGACGGATTACTATGCAGCCTTATCAGGGACCGTACATTCGGGGTTGGCTAATCCATCGTTATTCATACCCCCTGTACCCACGGCCCCAGCTGTAAAAATCTTCAAAGATTTGGTATTGAAAGATCTTGATAAACTCTCTGCTAAACGCAGATGTCGACCCACCTTTTCAGTGACTGGCTATAAATCCCTGTGTGAACAAAAGGACGTAGTTATACACCCGGCTGATAAGGGTGGGGGTATTGTTATTTTGGACAGAGAACAATATGAAGTAGAAATGCACAGAATCCTAGATGAACCAGGTACATACAAAAAACTTCCCAGCAACCCTATGAATATATATATAAGAGACAGCTTAAGGATCTTGTCAATAAGGGACATGATTAAAACATTTTGAATAACAAAGAAAAATCGTTTTTGGTTCCTATTGCCCCACGTATTCCCACAATATACTACTTACCCAAAATACACAAGGATTCAGTTAATCCTCCTGGTAGGCCCATCGTCAGTGGCATCAATTCGATAACCTCATGTATAGGCCGTTATATAGATTTCTATTTACAGCCTCTTGTTAAGAAAACCCCTTCTTATGTTAAGGATACCGGCGCTACAATCAGGAGACTTGAAAACGTAGTACTCCCAGATCAATTTATTATTGCTACAGCAGACGTGGCCTCCCTTTATACATGCATACCTCATGGGAGGGACATAGAAGCGGTTCAACATTTTCTTAACCTCGAGGACTCCCTAGCACAGTTCCAGTGTGACTATCTTGTGGAACTTATTGAATTCGCCACAGAGCATAGTTACTTCTGGCTTAACGAGTGCTATTACTTAAAACAACGGGGCATGGCGATGGGGGCTAAGTTTGCCCCTAGTCTCGCCAATTTTTTTATGGCCAAATGGGAGGAGGACGTCATCTATGCCCAACGGAACCCCTCGTTGGTTCTGTGGGCCAGGTATATAGACGACGTCCTCCTCCTATGGAATGGCTCTTCTGAGTCCCTGAAGGACTTTTTCGAGTTTCTGAATCTTAACGATAGGGGTATAGTACTATCATATGAAATGAGTACTTCCAAGGTCAATTTTCTGGATCTAGAGATAGAGATAGTAAACAACAAATTTGAATTTAAAACATATTTTAAATCTACAGACCGTAATGGCTTTATTTCTCTAGATAGTTGCCATCATAAATCATGGTTAAGTTCAGTTCCACGCAGCCAGTTTTTGTGGCTGAGGAGGAATTGTACTGACTTGGACACATTTATAACACAAGCAGAGACCCTTAAACAAAGATTTCTCAATAAGGGTTATGATGCCACAGTTCTAGATGGAGAGGTACAGAGGGTTGCTAGCACTAGCAGGGAGAGTCTTGTTGTAGCTAAATCTCAACGGGAACCCGATGATACCTATAAATGGGCTATGTTAACATCCTTCTCAGTCCAACACAAACAGATCAAAGCTATCGTGGATAAACATTGGGAAGTGTTGAGGAGTGACCCTGTTCTTGCATCCAGGTTACCGGTACAGGCTAAAGTACTCTTTAGGGGAGCCCCCTCCCTGCAGAGTTGCATAGCTCCCAATATTATAAATCCACCGAGTCGCCCGTCATTTTTTCATAATTTAACAGGTTTTTTTCCCTGTAAAAAATGTGTGGTATGTCAACACAATACAGCTGGGAGACAAAAAACAGTTGAGTTTACGTCAACTGTCACCAACAAGAGACACACTATTAAAACGTTCTCTACTTGTAACATTAAATATGTGGTGTATTTGATCACCTGCCCTTGTGGCAAACAATACGTAGGAAGGACATAAGAACATTTACAATTAGAATGGGCGAGCACATAGCTTTGATTATGAGCAAAGACTCTAAACACAGTGTCCCGAGACATTACAGGGAATGTCATAACAGCGACCCTACAGGAACACAATTTCTGGCCATAGATAAATATATACCACCATGGAGGGGGGGTGCTATGACCAGGGGTGTTTCGAGATTGGAGACCTATTGGATTTATACGATCCGGTCCCACTCCCCGTTCGGTTTGAACGTGGAGTGGGACATTAATGCATTTATCAATAAAGGTTGATGGGAAGATACAGAGAAAAAAAAATACATACATATATATATATATATATATATATATATATATATATATATATATATTTTTTTTTATATATATAGATTTAGAGCGGGATTCTGTCTGCCTTATGTGTCAACGCACTGTGTAGTCTTTTTTCCATGTTTCGTTTTCTACATATACAGTGGATTATAACTATCCACTGTAGGAATTCCGTTTTGTTATTTAACCTTATTTACATTTAATATAAAATAAAATGATGGGAATTAGAATAATTCCAGCTATATATTGGCTATTTTTTCACAATATTCCTCCTGCCCAATTATTTATATATATTTTCTCATTATATTATTTTTATAAGATCTTTTTCTGTCCAATCATATTTTTATGATATTATATTTTTTATTGATGGGGGATTTTGGTTATATATATGTATTTTCATATACATCTTCTATATACTTTTTATATATATACCTTTTTTGTCATACAATATAGATTCTAATCCTTCTCTATGCAATATGAATTTTAGATATGTTTTTTGTGATGTGGCTCCTATACCCAACATTAAGTTTTTCCTGTTTTGTTTAAATGTTAAGATCATCTATACAAGTCTCCTTTCCCTACACTGGAATGAGGATGTATTGTTTTACATCTCTAATTTCAGTGATAGTTAAAATAATCTGTCCATATCCTATCAGTCTGAATGAACACGGACAACGTGGAAACGTCATTTCCGCATACAATATTGTTTACTATGCGGAGGTCCTTTGTTCTTCACTGTCCGGAAGTGACGCAAGTAATCTCGCCTCACTTCCTGTGTGGGGTGCGCTCTAGCACGTGTTGTATCAGAGTCTAGGATCACCGGAAGTGATGCGATTTCGTTTGCGTCACTTCCGGAACATCGTGGGCTCCTACCAATGGCATCATGCTTCTCTATGGGGTAATTTGACCCGGAAACGAAGCACATTATTCCGTTGCCGTTTTCACATGGATCGGTGCTTAAATGCACCATCTATTTAACAAGGACACTTAATTCATCTCCAATTTACATTGCCACTTGTTTATGGTTGGATGCAACACACATACATAGATAATGAATGTGACAGTATGATAGTGAGGCGTGGAATGCACGCCCGGCAGCCATGTTGGAAACCGGAAGTAACATGCGGTGACACAGGCAGACAGAATTTCACCTAATGGATGACTTTAGTATAAAAGTAAGTGTGGCTGCAGTGGAGTAACACCCCAGGCGACGTCTATGAGGACGAAACGCGTCGGGACTCTACTGCAGCTGAATTTTTACTGAAAAAGCGCTTGATCCATTGTACAAATGTGAGTTTGTTACTATATTTTTATTTATAAATTCTTTTTTAAATGGAATTACGCTATATGGCCCCATTTTCTTATTGCATGTATCCAACAATCTGAGCTGGATCATATAGAGGGAGATAACCTATTGTTCTGTATATGAGTGGAATGATCGTTTTTGAAGTTTTCCTGGGGAGCCTAACCTTGTGAATGTGAATCGATCTAAACTACACAAGCCTGTTTGATCCTTCGAATGTATATTCGTTTCGGTCAAATACATCTGGTAAGCTCGTATTGCAAACGATGGTGGAATTGTCACGTGGTGTCTGCATGATTTTCATATTCAAGGATGGTGGAATGCGAATACGACCATACACGTGGAATTTGATTGTCTTACACTAAGAGACTGTGTTGATTTCTACTTGGATCATTGAACATTCTTATTTTTTGTTCACTAATCAACACAATTATATATACAAATATTTTTACTTGTCATAATTTCAAATGATTGGTTTACATAACATAATCGTGGTGTATATCTAGTTTTATGTTTTTATCACAAAGAACACCGTTGAATTTTTGATAGGTGGCACATGAGATATGTCACTTCGTTTTGTTTTGTTGTTTAGCGCTACACTTTTGTATTGAATGTTTATGTTTTTTACCTTGAAATATCCCCTTTGGGTGTGTTAGCAGCTTTCCTTATTTTATTTTCGGATAGAGCAGTGTTCACTCTTTTCTATTTTTACACACAAGTCTGTCTAGGCTGCCTAGCTTTATGGGTGTTGATTGGAGTAATTTTTTGGTATAGGTTTAATTGGCACCATTAATGCCCAAGGACCAATTTTTTCGCACCTGTTTGACAGGTGCATATTCAATTTTTTACAGCAAGGCCAATTCTTCCTTTCATTAAGAGTACTTCTATAGGCTTACTGCACCACCAACACTCAAAGCCCAATTTTTTCTCACCTTATTTCTATCCAAATTCTGCCAAAGAGACACCAGACTTTAGCTTAAAAAACATTGTTAATCTTGGCCTGAGAGTACTATAATTTGACTTCTTCACATCTTCTCAGGCTTGCTCACTCTGGTGCAAACATTTTTTGCTTCCATTCAAAGTCTGCCAAAAAGAAACCAGAATTTATCCCAAAAATCTCTGATCTTGTTCCGAATACACTAAATTGTGGTCTCATCATACAGACTGGCTCCCCAAGCCGTTGTTTACAAAATAAAGAAAGCTTGCAGGGAAAATCAATGTAAATGTATTTTTTTTCTTTATTTATTTCTCAGGTTTTATACATGGTACAGATGTGTCACTTTACAGGCAGGCAAAAGGGATCCCCCACGCACTATATTTAAAGGAATTTAACATTTTTATTGTTTCACTTTAAGCATCATTAAAATAACTACTTCTAAAATTTTCTTTGCATTGATACATGTCCCCCAGAGCAGTATCTGGGCCTCCATACCAAGGTCGGGTCCCATAGACATTAATAGGTTTCAGAGTTCGGGTCCAAACATTTACGATGTTCGAGAGTTCTGGCATGAACCGAACAACTCTAGTAATAGAATGGAACACGTTAGAAAGTACTTCATACTCAATTAGTGCCACTACGTGACCACTGATCTCAGCAGCTGTGTAGAACCAGTCACTGCATTTCCAGATATTTCTTCCCCACCTGAATTCATGCACAATGAGTCCATCTCAATTCAGGCAGATTCTACATCTGAACTGGCTAAACCTGAGTCTGACAAAGAAATCAGAGCTATTACGATCACGCTCAATACCTCTGTGAAGTCATAGATAAGGCTGAATTCTCATTTTGAAGGAATTTTAAAGTAATATTCTTTTGCATAGCCTTTCTATAGTATGTTGCTCATCACTTCTCAAAAAATAAAGAGGACAATGAAGACTATCATAGGTGCTACATCTGTTAAGGATCCCCTACCATTGAGGGAAAGTGGAAAAAAACGTAATTTGATACAGTACAGCAGTACTCGGTCTTCCTCAACTCAGGTAACTTTGCTTCAAAGAGAGGTGAGAAGGATTGGTGCAAGTTGCTGTCTTCCCCTCTGAAGACTGATTAAGGAACTGTCTTCTGCTCCTGCCACAGTTAGGAGCTTCAAGGCCATGGTATCTGCAAGTTTTAATGTTGTTGTTTGGATTTCCCCCCACTGTTATTCCCATCCCATTTGTTTTTCAAACTTCCTGGAAAAGAGTCATCATTTACATATATTAGTACTTGATTACTATAGTTTATTGATTGAAATCTCAGATGGGGAGTTTCATGTAGCACATGCATTTTGACTTGCTGTTTAGCATATTTAGTTTTAAAATATGTTTAGGTGATACATATACTATCGTCCAAACTAAAAGGTAATGTATAAACCGTAAGAAACAATATATATGTTTAGAGAATAGTGAGAAGCCCTCACTGCTATACCGTAGCAATATTTTGAGTAATGGTCAAGTAGATATGGGGAAATACTAATAATTAAAGCTGGTGATTCCCAATGCGATTTTATAAAATTAGCGAAGTTGCATAAAGTGACAGTGCTGGGTATGAAGAAGGTCCGTGAAAGTAACTAATATATCATAAAGTGACTAAAATAATATATATAAAATAGTAGACGAGATATCAGGTGATTCGCAATGCGATTTGTTAAAACTGACAGAATCGCATAAAACTGCTAGTGCTGGACAATAAGTAGGTCCGTGAGAATATCTACTAAACCAAAATATATATATATAACAATATACAAAGAACAGTCGCTAGCTGAATAAAACAAAAATGCAAATAATGGTTGACTTGTGACTGAAGAAATCGCATAAAGTGTCAAAACCAAGGGAGGGTTAAACAGAGTGACTATGTGCAGGTGTCCTATCTCATAGAATTTAATATCAGTGCAGTGAACAAAATAATGCCATAGAAACAAAGAAAAAAGTTATCAAATTATTGAATCAAAACAAAAAAACGCATAAAACAATCCTGGTGTTAGTGAGAGGGAAAGAACCCTCTGGGAATAGTCTAAAAAATAGTCCAAAAAAAGAAGGAGGTGTGCACAATATTTAAGACTTTATAAATAAAGGAAAATTGAACAATGATCTTAGTTAAAAGTGTCCATTCAGCTTGTCACGAAGTCACGTGACCGTGACGAACACGCGTCGGGACGCTACCGGAAGTGACCCTCCCTTGGCTTTGACACTTTATGCGATTTCTTCAGTCACAAGTCAACCATTATTTGCATTTTTGTTTTATTCAGCTAGCGACTGTTCTTTGTATATTGTTATATATATATTTTGGTTTAGTAGATATTCTCACGGACCTACTTATTGTCCAGCACTAGCACTTTTATGCGATTCTGTCAGTTTTAACAAATCGCATTGCGAATCACCTGATATCTCGTCCACTATTTTATATATATTATTTTAGTCACTTTATGATATATTAGTTACTTTCACGGACCTTCTTCATACCCAGCACTGTCACTTTATGCAACTTCGCTAATTTTATAAAATCGCATTGGGAATCACCAGCTTTAATTATTAGTATTTCCCCATATCTACTTGACCATTACTCAAAATATTGCTACGGTATAGCAGTGAGGGCTTCTCACTATTCTCTAAACACATATATTGTTTCTTACGGTTTATACATTACCTTTTAGTTTGGACGATAGTATATGTATCACCTAAACATCTGAGCACCTATTGAATCTATCAACCTGTTCTGACCAGACTCTTCACCACAGTACTGCGCACCACTACTTTTCCACCCTCTATTTTCTTTAATTGGGGTTCTAGTACCCCATCCCAGTGTGTGCAGCGGTACAACAATTAGACTCCTTCCCGATTAGGCGCAGGAATACTTCCTTTTATACTTAGTTTTAAAATATGGCTATTATAATTTTGTCCCTACCCACCCCCTCTTTGTTTCTCTTTGTTGTTAGCTACACTCTTCTAGCAGTATGCTCTAGCCACTAATTCCTCCCAATGTGTATTGCTGGAGTGGATATTATTATGATCTTTTGACCTACCCGTATATACGCTTATGATTCTGATCGTGTCTGCCAACACTACTAAGATTGTGAGATATTGACAAGATCACTGTTTCAATGTCTAAACTGGGGGGGGGGGGGGGGGGGGTGTCAGAATATGGGGCAAATCCATTTTAATGCCCATTGTTTTGGAATGGGATGCCTTAAAAGCCCATATTGGTGTGGTAATCAGGGTTTCACACACATTTGGCCATACAGTGTGTACTTACATCCAACCTGATAAAGCAAGGTGTGTGTGAGAGAGGATGGGGGGGGGCTTCAAAAAAATAAAACTTCAATGACATAAAGGATACAGAGAAATCAATTTTTAGTATAATAAAAGTAAAACAGTGCACAATGTATTTGTCAGTTATTTTGCCAGGGATGTTTTACTATACAGTGTGTTAAAAATATATTTTTTCCTGATAGTTGCCCTTATGTTCCAGGGCAATGTTAATGTGCTGTGTCACAGTTTAGTAGGAGATTACTGCTGAGTCTGTTTTCACAGAATGTTAAACAGCTTGACATGTTATTTTTTATGAGCCTAGAATACATGATTGATAGATTGTGACTAAGAGGCATTATACTGACCTCCAGTGGAAGCTTGTAGTGAGATGTAGGTCAAAAAATGTTTTTTTTTTTATTGTACATCCCAAATAGAAATATGGATTGCTGACTTCCTTCTTAATAAGCTGTTTGCCAGGCTGTTATCCTGACCTTTAGTACTATGTGCATCAGTAACCCAACTGACTGGCAATAAACTTAAAAATCCTTCTCTGCAGACACGAGCATGAATTATATTGCTAGTGTTTTTTGTTTTTGTTTTTTATTTCTAGATCTTGGTGGGAGGGTAGATGTTGTCCATAAGTCAAGAAGGTTTCAGAGATCTGTCCGCAGTTTTTTTTTTTTTTTTTGGTGTTTAAATTACCTAGAGGTGCCTGCAGATATCTGCGGTCCCTACTGTCAAGGCAGGGTCTCAGGCCACTCTGCTCAGCCAAACCTTCAACCATGCCTGGTAGTGTTGAAGCTTGCCCAATTTCTTCTGCTTCACACACATTCCTATTTGCCCATCACTATAATTAGCTGCATCATTAGTCAATATGAATGTGCATTGGTAAGTAGGGAGTGGACAAGTTTCAATTCTTGGTAGTGTATGAACTTTGCCCAATCACAACAGACTGGAATTTGGTTAAAGTAGCAAAGGGTGCAGGCTTCCATGGTATATGAAGCACCTCTGGGTGCCTGCGCTAGATTCCCGATAGCAGCTTTCATTTTAAATGAGACACATCATTTTCAGGTCAATTTGAAATGAAATGTATGTGTAGCGCCGGCTCCTGAAGAGCACGCGCTATGTGTTTTTTTTTGGCATTTAATCTTCCCGGAATCGCAGTTTGGTTTTGGGTTTAATTACTCTAAATTTTGGCCTCGGTACCAGTCTGGCTGGATTGCATTGTGTTCTGCTTGACCATAGGTGGCGCTGTCATCCATGGCAGGTGCTAGAATGCAGTCCAGTTGGGTGCATTAAGTGTCAGTTCTCTCTCGGAACCAGCTCAGTGGGAGTGTCACTCTTGCTGTGTATTCTGGGAGAGAGCACTTAAGGTGTTAACATCACGTACTTAGGTGTTCCGGTCCAGAGGTGCTTTCTGGCTGTTTGGTCCTGGTCCTCCTGACCAGCCCCCAGGGCTCTCATGGCCTGGGGTGTGGATCCACCCGACTCCAAGTCTCGGGGCTGGCTGGCCCCAGGCAAAGTAACTGAAAGAAGGATCAAAAGTGGTTCGGTGCCATCTCGGTTTGTGGAGAGGCCCAGCAACTGTAGAAGCATCCAGGGGAGGACTCTTCGGGAGAAGGCCACGCAGAGGTTGGCTTCTCAGCAGGAGCCTGGAGGCTAAGTTGAAAGACCTCAAGTGAATCTGGTCTCGTATGGTATCGCCGGACCGGCTGCAAGATACTGGTACTGTATGAGGGTTCTCTGAGTTGTCTACATCTTTCAGTTTTATTCAAGTGTTCTACAACAAGTCTGTGGCAGAGACTTTGTTTGATTTAAACACCCTGTTGGCTGCTAGGCCTTGTGAGAGAAGGACTATCCGATAAGTGTAAGGATCCAGCTGTGAATGGCTATTCTCTGGATTTCCTAATGTGAGAGACTCCTTTGTCCTATTGATTTAGTTCAAGAGTACCCGGACTTTCCTACCTAAACCCTCTAATCCTACCTTGAGAGACTGTATACATTTATTCTTTGATGCAAATAAAAATCCCTTAAGCCGATCTGGCGTCAGTCTCTGCAGTTCTTGAGCCATCTACCTCGGGAAACCCCTAGACATACACAAGGTCAAGAAGGTAACAGTTATCCCAATTAAATCAGCAGCTTCTTCGGGGGTAAGTGCTACATTTGTATAGCCAAAACTTTTATTTTTGTTTGGATAGAGCAGGGAAGGTTTAAAATTTCTAATTTTCTCTGCTGTCTCTAATTTTCTTTCTGACTATTGTCCTGTTCACTCTAATTGTTCTGCTGACCATTGTCCCGCTCACTCTAATTGTCCTGCTGACCTTTGTAAAGTAGAAAGTGAATGGGATTCAAAAATGTTACAGTTCGGGTGATGGAAAATCTTTCAGTTATTTTAGAAAACAAGGGGCTACAATTTAAGATATTTTTTGCCATCAACTATCATACCAACTCATTAGGCCTATGTGTAGGCATTGTGCTCTTTATTTAAATATCCTTGCACATACCTCATTAATATATTGATAATGTAGCCATTGTGGTGTATGAATAGACAGAAGTATACTTAAAATGTACTATATATATATATATATATAAAATGTACACATTAAAAAAGAAGTATGAGAATGAAGTTTTATTTTTTGGAATCATACTTGCTTAGGTAGATCTGTCCTCTGCCGGCTCTAAGACTAAGAGAACCAAGCGATCAAATGCTACTGATTTCTCAGTTCTCAGAGCTCCATGAGTGGAGAGCTGGTGAATGTCAGTCACCGGCTCTCTGCTCTGCCCCCCCCCCTCACTCACTGAAGTACTGAGCTGTGGAGGGGCGAGAGCAGTCGGCTCAGGCTCTTAGCAGCTCGCTAAGAGGCTGAGCTGGGTGCCAATCCAGGCATGTGGGCAAATCTCGGCCATACGTTCGTTATATTCCCTGAGCTTAGACAGGTTATGTGACGTCAGCTGACAGCAGGCTTCCGCCAGCTGTCTGCTGAAAATGGGTTACTGGAGGGCAAAATTATCTGCACTCCTGTGACCCACAGGCGAAGTACAGGCAAATGAACTTTGGCTGTACTTCTTTAACTTATTTTTCTTTGCTGCTGGTACTAAATTTCTTATGAAAGTTTAACAATACAAAAAATGTGTCTATACACATGACTACCAAAAAGTACATTTGGCAAGTGATCTTGCAGCACGCTGGCAGTCCTCTGCCCCTGATGAATTAAAAGTGTACTAGAATGAATTGATTAAAAATCTTAAAAGACTCAGTGCTCAGTGCTTAACCTTGTCTCACAAGTTGAAACCTTTTCTACATGAGATATTCAATCATTTGATATACTGATCTGGCAATAGCCAATATTATAGAACATTATTTCTATACTTCTTTTTATACAACCAAAGAATTCTGTGCTATATTTTGGGTCATCGGCATAGTCTCCTTTAACCAGGTAGGCAGCACATAGGGCGGTTAAGATGTGCAAATGCAAAAACCCTCTACCAACCAATCAATTTTTTATTTGCTATAGTTAGAGCATTGGAAAAATTGTATATATCGTGCTGACACCCCAAAAAGGTAATTAAACAGCACCCAGCACAAGACTGAACAAGTGCAAACCAAAAAATATGTAAATAAAAATTATGTGCAGCGCTTAAGACTAAATATACAAAACCAATAAAGTATAATGTACATAACCACAAGAAAATGAAATAAAAATATAATTATGTACTTCTACACATTCATATGTGAAAAAATAAAATTTTGTACTTCTGCACATTCATATGTGAAAAATCAATAAGTGTAAGTAAATGACTACAAACAATATATATAAATATAGAAAAGTGGCATGAATATCACAGGACATCAAATGTTCTAGAAATCCATATACTGTCATAAAGAAGTTGATGCAACGTAAAAAAAATTCCATAAAGGAGTGGTGAAGAGAAAATAATTTCTGAACAAAGAAAAGTATTTTCATGTGACATCAATGTTAAGTGATAAAATAGCAATAGAACCACCAACGGTTGTGTGAAGGCTTACCCCAGTAAGTGGACTCAAATCAGCTTATGCTTAATGAATCAACAAGGCTTGTCGTGTAAACACCAATGCATGGAACCTCTATGCATGTATTTGGGATCAGAGTGGAAGATGGTCCATCCATCCAGAAGACAACACAGAACAGCAATCCTTAGAAACAGCCAGCGTGACGTACTAGGTCCTCTCATGCAGTCAAACAATATAACCAAAAGAGGAAAAAACTCCACATAGAGTGTACACATAAAAAATATTATATGTTTAATAAAATTGGGAACACTCACATTTAGTAGCTTTGTAAAGCGCTTAAAATGTACAGTATGAACAACGCAATGACATCCGCAGGGCTCGTGCTGACTTCTTTTGTCTAAAGAGACATCATCTGAGGTGCGAGCCTGCCATAGCCACTGCGTTTATATAAAATATAAGACCCCCAATCATGTAAATGCCCACCTGTGATTGCAATCTGTGCTTCAAACATGTTGTCGTGTCACTTGCTGTTTGGCGAAATGGTGCTGGAGTGTGCTTTCCGAGCCTCAATCTGAGTTGAGCTCAATATCCCATAGACTTCTGGGGGGGGGGGGGGGGCAGCATCTTTCAGGCAAATTAGCCTGAATGAGTACAGTGAAAATGGATGTGCTTTTGTTTCACTGAATATCCATTTATCGCCATTGTATGACCACTTTATTCCTGTGGTCATGTAAATATGTAAACGTGTGTAAAAGATACCGAAGGCCTTGTGCACACGGATAGAAAAAACACTGCTTTTATGGGCATTTCTCAATTTTTTTATGCTTCTGAACACAATTTTATTTTAGCCACAGTGTCAATGCACATTATATTCATATTTTGGAGCAGCGTTCAGTGACAGAAAAGAAAAGCCCTAAACCTGCATTCAGAGAGCTTACTGGCATAATTTATGCACATATGTACTTATATGCATATCAATGCATGTAAGTGGATTCTATTGGCTGGAACAAATAAATATTCTAGCCAACAGAATGAGGTTTACTGCATACACTTCTAAACGCCATAGTCCTGTAAATGTGTATAAATGCACATAATTACCACCAAGAATTGCATTTTTTTCCCATATATTTTTTATTGTCAATTTTCATGAAATATTATGCATTCAAGTAGAAATATATATAACAAATATACATAACATACTGTATTTATCGGCGTATAACATGCACTTTTCCCCCTTAAAATCGGGAAAATCGTAGGTGCGTGTTATATGCCGATCCCCCCACCGATTGTGAGCCTCTTGGCCGTTTCAGTCTCTTTCGGCTGTCCTCAGCTGCTGTGCTCGGCCGCTGTCGGGCACTCTCGGCTGCTTTCAGGTGCTCTCGCAGTCCCGAATGACCCGCCAAAAGCATCTGAAAGTGGCCGAGAACGGCCGAACACCAGCGAGAATGGCCAAGATCGCCAGAGAGCCGCTGAGAGCTACCGAGTGCCATCGAAATACACAGGACATCTGGCTCTGTATCTCGGCGGTGCCATTTTTAAGTGGCAAGGCTACACTGACAAGTCTGCAAATGACACTGACAAGGCTGCAATGACAAGGCTGCAAATAACACTGACAAGGCTGCAATGACAAGGCTGCAAATGACACTGACAAGGCTGCAATGACAAGGCTGCAAATGACACTGATAAAGCTGAAGATGGACACTGACAAGGCTGCAATGATAAGGCTGCAAATGACACTGACAAGGCTGCAATGACAAGGCTGCAAATGACACTGACAAGGCTGCAGATGGACACTGACAAGGCTGCAATGATGGACAAGGCTGCAGATGGACACTGACAAGTCTGCAATGACAAGGCTGCAAATGACACTGACAAGGCTGCAGATGGACACTGACAAGGCTGTAGATGGACAGTGACAAGGCTGCAATGATGGATAAGGCTGTAGATGGACACTGATAAGGCTGCATTGATGGGCATGTAAGTTTTTTTCCTTAAACTTCCCTCCTAAACGTTTTTTTCCTTAAAATTCCCTCCTAAACTTGGGGTGTGTGTTATACGCCAATAATACAGTATATAAACATATATAACAATCTGATAGCATAACTATCAGTGTCAAATAGTAAAACGTTCTACACTTCCATAAGTCAAAGTCGAAAAATAAAGGTGCCTACTTGCAGCATAGCTGGAGCAATGTCATAGTGGTTAGCTGTCTTGCATGGGACAGGGGGAGAAAACAAACCTGATGCTTGGATGACTCTTAGCTAGTTAGTAATTAGACCTAGACTACAGAATAATTATCAGTACATTTTACAAAAAAAGCTAATTTGTGTCCGTATTGAGAACATCCTAGGATAGCAGGGGTGGTCAACTCCCAGATAAAACAAAGATTGAAAATAAAGATCATGAATGCCTGCAACTTCGGTGAATGAGCTAAGGTGAGTAGGTCAAGGAGCTGGGATTTGCCACGTAAGTTTATTAGAGAGGCCTTGAGATACCAGTCTGTGTACTTAAAAAGGAGTAATTAATGACAAACTTTCCGATGAAGTGAAGGTGTATTCAATAAAGGAGTGCCATCTCACAAACTGTTTGGTGTGGATATACAGTGCCTTGAAAAAGTATTCATATCCATTGAAATTGTCCAAATTGTGTCATGTTACATAAATGTATTTTATTGGGATTTTATGTGATAGACCAACACAATGTGGTGCATAATTGTGAAGTGGAAGGAAAATGATAAATGGTTTTCAACATTTTGTACAAACAAATGTGAAAAGTGGGGCATGCATTTGTATTCAGCCCCCCTGATTTAATACTTTGTAGAACCACCTTCCCCTGCAATTACAGCTGTAAGTCTTTTTGGGGATGTCTCTACCAGCTTTCCACATCTAGAGCGTGACATTTTTGCCCATTCTTCTTTGCAAAATAGCTCAAGCTTTGTCAGATTGGATGGAGAGCATCTGTGAACAGCAATTTTCAAGTCTTGCCACAGATCCTCAATTGGATTTAGGTCTGGACTTTGACTGGGCCATCCCACCTACAACTTTGATCTAAACCATTACATTATAGCTCTGGCTGTATGTTTAGGGTCATTGTCCTGCTGGAAGGTGAACCTTCACCCGAGTCTCAACTATTTTGCATACTCTAACAGGTTTTCTTCTAAGATTTCCCGGCATTTGGCTCCATCCATCTTCCCATCAACTCTGACCAGCTTCACAGTGGGGATGGTGTGTTCAGGGTCATGTGCAGTGTTAGTTTTCTGACACACAGCGTTTTGCTTTTAGGCCGAAATGTTACATTTTGGTCTCATCTGACCAGAGCACCTTCTTCCACATGTTTGCTGTGTCCCCCACATGGCTTCTCGCAAACTGCAAACGGGACTTCTCATGGATTTCTTTCAACAATGGTTTTCTTCTTACCCCTCTTCCATAAAGGCCAGATTTGTGGAGTGTACGACAAATAGTTGTCCTTTGGACAGATTCTCCCACCTGAGCTGTGGATCTCAGCAGCTCTTCCAGAGCTACCTTGGGCCTCTTGTCTTGGTTGCTTCTCTGATTAATTCTCTCCTTGCCCGGCCTGTCAGTTTAGGTGGACAGCCATGTCTTGGTAGGTTTGCAAATGTGCCATAAGCTTTCCATTTTTGTATGGTGGATTGAACAGTGCTTGTGAGATGTTCAAAGCTTGGGATATTTTTTTATAACCTAACCCTGCTTTAAGCTCTTGCTGACCGTAGGGTGTCCATGGATGTCCTGGGTTTGTGGGGGTATATCTGAATGATGCCTGCAGCTAGAGGCATTATTCAGATATTGCCGTTTTCAGCCAGCGATTCCCTACACCTTAAGAATGATCATAGTGGCAGGTCAGCCACTTGATCATTCTTACCAACAGCGAGAGGAGATGTCCCACCCTCCAGTGCTTCTACTGACTCATTGCTGAGATCGTGAGTCAGAAGAACGGATTCGCCGGCCCTAGATGTCCACCATAGAGATTTCCGGCAGACCAGATGGTCGTCGGAGTCTCTATGATCGTCGGAGGCTGGGCGCGATGTTATGACATCACACTCGGCCTCTGCATTAAAAAAAAATGGCGCCGCCTCGGCTGGGAAGCTGTGATTTATTTTTTTTTTTTTTAATTTTATTTTAGGCTTTCTAGCCTAGAGGTGAGATGTGGGGTCTCATTGACCCCATATGTCACTGTAAAGAGGTCCGATCATGCCATATTCCTATTACAAGGGATGTTTACATTCCTTGCAATAGGAATAAAAGTGATCTTTTTTTTTTTTTTAAGTGTCAAATTACATTTTTTTTAAGTAAAATTAACAATAAAAAAAAATGTAAGTGCCCCTGTCCCCGTGTGCTCGCACGCAGAAGCGAATGCATACATAAGTCCCACCCACATATGAAAACGGTGTTGAAACCAACCAATTCTAGCCCTAGACCTCCTCTGTAACTCAAAGCATGTAACCAGCAAAAAATGTTAAACATTGCCTATGAGGATTGTTAAGTACCGAAGTTTGGCGCCATTTCACCAGCATGTGCAATTTTGAAGCGTGACATGTTAGGTTTCTATTTACTCTACGTAACTTCATCTTTCACATTATGCAAAACAATTGGGCTAACTTTACTTATTTTTTTTTTAAAGCCTGAAACAGTTTTTTTCTCCCAAAAAAAGGTTTGCAAAATTGCTGCGCAAATACCGTGTGAGATAAAAAGTTGCAATGACCACCATTGTATTCTCTAGGGTCTCTGCTAAAAAAACATATATAATATTTTGGAGTTCTGGGTAATTTTCTAGCAAAAAAAAAATTATGATTTTTATATGTAGGAGCGAACTGTCAGAATTGGCTTGTTTGGTAAGTGGTTAAACCTCTCCACAATTTATCCCTGACCTGTCTGGTGTGTTCCTTGGCCTTCATGATGTTGTATGTTCACTAAGGTTGTTCTCTAACAGGGCTTCACAGAACAGCTGTATTATTACGGAGATTAAATTACACTCAAATGGACACTATTTACTGATTAGGTGACTTCTGAAGGCAATTGGTTCCACTAGATTTTACTTGGGGGTATCAGAGTAAATGGGGCTGAATACAAATTTAAGCCACACTTTTCAGATATTTATTTGTAAAAAATGTGGAAAACCATTTATCATTGTCCTTCCACTTCACTTCAATTATGTGCCACTTTGTGTTGGTCTATCACATAAAATCCCAATAAATCATATTTACATTTTTGGTTGTAGCATGACAAAATGTGGAAAATTTCATGGGGTATCGACACTTTTTCAAGGCACTGTAGTTCTGAGTTTGTGTGTCCAATTTATCTTTAATAAAACCTTTTTTCACTCCCGATAGTCCACATTTTTAGAATATTTTTTGGCTGCCGTGAGACAAAGATGAATCCATTGAGTAGTATTGGTGATGCTGTTGTCAGAACTCGCTTGCCTGGACACACTGTAACTGAACAGTAGTGAGAGAGGTGTTTTTGAGATGCGTATTTTCATCAGAATTGCACTTTTTAATGATAGATCCTGGCAGATGGACTTCCAGCATAGATAGAAGTATTTTAATACACCCCTCTGCATGAGGCCTTAAGGTGTTACTAAGCCCACAACAGTAAAATCAGTTTGTATATGCAGTAAAGCATGCTTGTTATACTCACTATGGAACTTAAGTGTTTAGGCATCTGAATTGCGTAAAAAATGCTGTCTGATCCTGTCTTCTCTAATCTTCCCCTTTTTCTTCACAGTCCCCAAACCATCACCTGGCAGAACAGAGCCTTGGAACACGCTACACATGCTCAGTTTGGTATGTATTGCTAGAGAGTTTTTTTTGCTTGGGAGAGTGCATGTGATCGGCACAGGTCCAAGCAGCACTGTCCAGACAGAGAGTGAGTGTTCCTGTAGCCTCATAGGACAATCAGGGGAGAATGAAAACCCCTACAAGCTTTTAACCAGACACCGATAGAAGTATAGAAGTCACAAGACTGCTCTAATTGCTGATGAGAAAAGGTATTTAGCAGTTTATATTTACTAAAATAATTGCATTTCCATGTTCTGTGTACTGTGGAAGACCAGATATAGTGAATGCAGGGTTCTGGGTTTAGTAACACCTTAAGCTACTCTGTCACAAAAAAAAGAAAAAAAAGAAAAAGTCACCCTACAAAAGGAAAGGAATATTTTTTTACCAGTTCTGCTGCTGGTGCCTCCAGTTTATTCCTCCAATTTTCAGCATGTGACACTTACTGTTTGTAATCTGCCTATGCCCCTTGTTGCATACTGTAGTTCTACCCACCAGCCACTAAGATAAAAGTGTGTCTCGGGGAGCAATTGTGATGTAGCAGTTTGGAATAGCAACCTCAGCACTTCTAGGGGATCCAACCCACAGCAAGTGTTACAGCTGAAGAATCTTTGACCAGGTTAAAGGCTAAGTTCACTTTGGGTGTAACATGCAACATGCTCCAAAATGTGAACATGTGCTTTAAGACTGAACTCACCAGTGGCTGGACTGGTAAGTATAAACTTTCTTTTTGTAGGCTGACTGTTTAAAAAAAAATGACAACCCAAGTGTGGTGTTCAAACAAGATCTCATCTAAATTAATACAAAGTAACTTCATGCAAACAGCTACATGCATGATTGGAATACATGCACAACTGTTTTATCTATGTAATGTAATTGTAATTTTGTTCTGCTGCTCTTTTGAGTCACATACTCTTGGCACACTCCGCTGCCTTCAGCAGTCATTCTTCCACTTTCAGGTTCAGCTTTACTACTTCCTGGATCATTGCTCTTTGATACTGGTGATAATGCTGAATTCTTGCCCTTGTGTTAAAGAGGTGACATAGGGCACTTCTTTGCTGAATAAGAAAAGGAAAAGTTTTTTTTTGTTAGGTCATCCACCCTCATTGTTGAACAGTGAGAATCAAGGGCTATGTAGAAAAGCCATCATAAATGGTATCAACATTTGAATAAAAACATCCAATAGGTCTACCAGCTTCTTAGAATAGGCTATTTGGGATGTAGAAAACACAATTTTCAGATCATTTTGCCAGCAACTTGCATGCTTACTTTCTGGGTATCAGCTAAAGAACTGCACATTTGTTGTGGTACTACTCTACAGTCTCTGGTGCACACCTTGTAATCGAAATGTTTAAATAGCACAATTTATACCAACAAAAATTATATTTTTTTTTACATCTTTTTTTTATATTTTATAAGGCTTTGAAATGGATCTAATGTTCCAAAACACAGATAGCAATGCTGTAGATAATTATATGCATTCTTTTCTCTGTAAAGCAGTAGCATCTGGTAGTGGGAGCAGTTTTTTTAACACAGAGAATACATGCTCATCAGTACTGTGGGTGGTAGATTGGCACAACAAAATCAGCATTACATACACTGAAGTGTTTCTTCTTTTCACAATAAAGTAACATTTTATATACTGTACTATCATTGTTAAAATGTCTTATATAAAAAAATGTGTAAATGCAATAAAACATGATTTTGTGACTATTCACTTTATATTGGGAATAAAAGAGTTAGGAAGGCCATAGTTAGGCATCAAGATGTACTAGATACACCTAAATGAAGATATCCTTTTATATATCTTCTTCCTTTTTGTCACAAAGGTAGCATCTATGTAGAGAACTGAACAGCCCACAAAACAAGATAAAGTAAAGATGGTTTTGTGTTTCCAAAACTATAAAGCACTTACTGACACCACTCAACATCCTCTGCACCCAATTTCCACTAAAGTACTCTTGCTGAGTTTAGCTGAAACTGTTGGTCAAATGCCAAAAACAAACTAAGGAAGAAGATATTATGATTTATAAATGTTGAGGGTAGGTGTTGCCCCCTCACTGGTCCACAAGTGTTATTATAATAAATGCAGCCTTCGAGTTAAAGTGGTTGTTAAGCTACTACAATAAAAACATCCCACCCCTCTGTGTAACATAAGATTATGTGCCCCTATATTATATAAAAAAGCCAAAGTCGTATCAAAGTTGCACCCATCCAAAGTTGCATCAAAGGTGCGCTCCAATGTCGGTGAAACTTTGAAGTCATACAAATATGGATGGAGCCTTAGGTATGTCAGTCTTACAGTGAATCCACAAGTAGGATTGTTTGCCAAATGCATGGCCAAATGTTCCAGCGTAAGTGAACAGAGAGACAAAAACTTATGTTGCAGGTCATAAAAAAAACTCTTCTTCTGCTGCACCAAGCATCATAACACTCCACCACTGCCTTGCCACACACCACTCACTGGCTGCATAGCACTGCATTGCTAAATACTACTGCACTCTCTGTCTCTGAACGGCCATGCACCACTGCTCTCTGCAACTGCACTTGTGCACCTCCACACTCTCTGCCACAGGACCTTCACACACCAGGTGCTGTGGCAGAGAGTGCTGAATTCAGACCTAAAATGGACCAAAAGATGCACAGGACTCCTGTACAATTTGAACCGGGGCCGCTGCTTAGATGTGTGAACAGGCTCCATAGAGAGCCAGTCACAATCTCCTGCTATGCAAATTGGATGTGGGAAAACCCGTATCCAATTCGCAACAGTGTGAACCAAGCCTTAATGTCTATCTGTTCTGCTTTCACAATCTAAGCACTAAAAGTGTGGACTCTATAACTGATCCAGTTGTGGTGAGATAGCTAAACTTAGTCTCAGCATCTGCAGACAGTAACTCGATCCAAATAACATCTTGCAGACCGTAAAAAATCTTTAAACCAAAAACCTGTGGGGATCATAACCGATGAACATCAGATAGGTCAAAAAATCACAGTGTGTTTAGATGAAGCATGAAGAAAAAGGTTGGGGCTGACTGCATTGAGCATCCCCTAGCTACGGAGTGAGGTAGGGACAAAATGATTAAAGGTACAGAAATAAACAATGCATGTGTAACATGATACTACCATCATCATTCATACACACACACAGTAGGGCTACTTAATGCTTTTGCAATGCGGAATGAAATTTAAATGCACATTTAATGGTTGAATGGGTTTTTACATATATCATTATATATTTTTATGATGTGGATAATAAATATTTTGAATTGCAATAAAAAAATAACAATTATTCACACTAGGGCACAGTCTTTAGATAGCTAAATACAAGCAGCTGGCACAATTTGTAGGCAGCAAATTCAAACTGATATAGATCACATGTGGCTCCTAATGACTTGGAACCCCTAAGAGACCTTAATTTTTCTAGGAAATAAATGGGTATTACCCATGAAGGATGTGTGGGGGCTGTAGGGTCAATACTTTAAAGAATAGGAGATGGTTTGTTTTAAATCTAAGTGTACCTCTAAGGTGTTTGATGTCAGGTCCTTTATTACATGTACCACTAAGAATGTGGTTTACCTAGTCCAATGTCCATGTGGCCTACAGTATGTGAGCCGTACGGTCTGTATGTTCCAAACTAGGATAAATGAACATATTGTGAACATACGGAAGGGTTTTGCTAATTGTGGTGTTTCAAAACTATATGCAATGTTCTATAATAGGAATCCAGAAGGAACCCTGTTTATGACCATGGATAAATGTACCCCCAGTTTGGTAGTTAGCCATATGAGGCGTGAGATTTCAGAATTAGAGACGTGCTAGACCTACACTTTGAAGATCTAATTTCCAGATGATCTCAATATAGTATGGAACTTAAATGCTTTTATAAAAATAGTTAATAATTCATCTTGTTTGACCAATTGGTATATGAATTACTGAGAAACCTTAAGAAAGAAATGGTTTTCCATTATATATGAGGGTGCTGAGAACTGTCATTTGTATATGTATGTCAAAACATATAAGGTTTATAATAATTTTATTGGCTCAAATTATTAATTAGGATTCTAGTCTATTTTAAATAGGTATTGTTTTCTAATAACACTACTTTAAGAATTTTTTCAAGGGGTAATTTGTATTTTGTTATTAATCTGTTAGTTTAGGAAATTGTATTTTTTACATGTATTGTATATTATGTATATGTCCTTTTCTAGTTTAACCACAAGATGGCACTGTCTAAGGATGAAACTCATTATTAAAAAGCACTTTAATCAATTTTTTTGTGGGGCCGGAGGGCCTCTATTTTCTCTTTCTCTCATTTAGGGAGATTGAGTAATCAGATTAAATTTGTTAAGTTTGTTCTTTATTAATGTCTGTTGACCTTTGCTTCCATTGATAGTTGCGGTTTCTGCCCTTGTTCGGCTGTGGAACGCAAATGGTGATACATTTCTTCTTCTGCCTGCCCTATATATAGTGTGATGACCACCGTCGGCCACTCCCCTGACAATATCTTATGATGACGAAATACATACGGCGGAGCTACAATGTCTGACGTCATCATGTACTGGAACAGACATTGGCCATTTTGTTGGCTGGAAACATAGGACTTACAAGATAGTGACATGCTGTTTTTCTTCTTACCTATGCAAGTGCATTATTATGTTAAATAAATAGATCCATTTTAGAACATACTACACTATTAAGAGGTTTTTGCTTCCTTTGTGATCTGTCGGTCTTCGGAGATCTTAGGAGGAAGTAGTAGAGGGAGTTGGCTGGAGTGGAAGATCCATTCTACCTGTGATTTGGCCCCCAATGTTGATGCTTACTGTGCTCCTGGCCCTGCTCCTGACCTGTCCTTGTTGTGGTCATGGCTATCTGCTGAGCAGCTACATTTGGTCACTGATGGTGGAGGACATTTTCCAGCTTGTTTTGACAACATTCGCCACCTTTTGGAGTCTTTATGAGGACAGTGAATTAACTGTTTCTTGGTGTTTGCACACTTTTTTAATTCACTTAAAAATTGAGATTGCACCTTTTTAATCTCATTATTAATTAGTGCAGCTTTATTACTCTATAATTTGGATTGGAACATAGCTCACTTGCGGTTTTTGATCTACTGACTTTAATTTGAGATGAAACTTGAGGCCCAATGGAATCCCACAAAAACATAAGGAGAACATTAAAACTCAATGCAAATAACAGCATTGTTAGGTATGAGACAAATATTATATTGAAAATGCTGAAAACTGTAATAAAATGGCTTTCAAAGGAATAATACATTAACATCTCAAAAGGAATACTTACTGAAAACAGCATGATAACTTTGCTTTCAAATGCTAGCTTTTATTTCTATTATATAATAGTGATGAGATTACCAGAATGCATCTCAGACCACTGTGTTATGCAAAAGAATTACGACAGCTTGGATGTAGAGTGGGGTAGTGAAGGAGTTGAGGTTCGTATTAAGCTGCTATTAAGTCATATTGCTTCTGAATATGTCTTATCTATTCTATTGGTCAGATACTGAAGCCATCTGAAACCTGGGAAGACTTGACTTTTAAAACCCTAAACCAATTTCTGTTGATTTAGAATGAAGAATCCCTGCTTACAAGCATTAAACTATAATGTTTCATTGACAGTTAAGATGTTAGACACAAAGCTTTTATATATAATTTAATAAATGGTAACGGTACACTGGAGGAATGATCTGTGTGATGATATGAAAATAAATGACACAAGTTTGATGTCATTTCTATATTACTTCATGGTATGGTATGAAATGTACTGTTATGGTGAATGTAATTAGAACTAGAGGAAATATACTTTGCCTTGCAGGAGCATGCAAAACCCCTTGTCCGATGCTAACATTGTACTAAGATTCTACACCAATTTTTATTTCAACACACTGAAACTCAAAATATTTCAGTTTTTTAGACGATCACTTTCAACCACTTCAATACAGGGCATTTATACACCCTTCTTTACCAGACCAATTTTTAGCTTTCAGCGCTCTCACACTTTGAATGTCAGTTACTAATGCAACACTATACCCAAACAAATTTTTTATCATTTTTTTCATACAAATAGAGCTTTCTTTTGGTGGTATTTAATCACCACTGGGTTTTTTATTTTTTGCGACATAAGTGAAAAAAGAGCGGAAATTTAAAAAAAAAAAAACTTTTTTTTAGTTTCTATGATAAAATTTAGCAAATAAGTCATTTTTGTTCATAAATTTTGGCCAAAATTTATACTGCTACATCTATTTGGTAAAAATAACCCAAATTAGTGGATATTATTTAGTCTCTTTGAAAGTTATAGAGTCTACAAGCTATGGTACAAATCATTGAAAATGTATCACATCTGATCAACCTGATGCACTGACTCATTTCTTGAGGCTCTGAAATGTCAGGAAAGTACAAATACCCCCCAAATTACCCCTTTTTGAAAAGCAGACAGTTCAAGGTATTAAGTAAGAGGCATGGTGAGTTTTTTGAAGTTGTAATTTTTTCCCACAATGCTTGGGAAAAAGAAGAATGTTTTTTTGTTTTGTTTTTTACAAAATTGTCAAAATAACAAGCTATTTCTCATACACAGCATATGCATACTTCCAATTACACCCCAAAAATCATTCTGCAACTCTTCCTGAGTATGGCGATACCACATGTGTGGGGCTTTTACACAGGCTGGCCACAGAGAGAGGTCCAACATGCAGGGAGCACCGTCAGGGGTTCTAGGACCATAAATGACACCTCTAATTTTCTACCGACCTATTACATTTGTGAAGGCCCTGGAACACCAGGACTGTAGAATTACCCACAAAATGACTCCATTTTGGAAAGCAGACACCCCAACTTATATTCTATGAGACATAATGAGTCTTTTGAACAGTTAATTTTTTTCCACAAGTCTTCGGAAAACGTGGAAAGAAAATGAAAACATATTTTTTTTACACAAAGTGGTCAGTTTATAAGATATTTCTAACTCAAAGTATGTACATAGCAAAAATTACACCCCAAAATACATTCTGCTACTCATCCTGAGTATGACGATACCACATGTGTGTGACTTTTACACAGCGTGTCCACATACAAAGGCCCAACATGCAGGGAGCGCCGTCAGGTGTTCTAGGAGCATAAATGACACCTCTAATTTCCTAACGACCTATTACAATTGTGAAGGCCCTGGAGCACAAGGACAATGGAATTAACCATGAAATGACCCCATTTTGGAAAACAAACACCCTAAAGTATATTCTATGAAGCATTGTGAGTCTTTTGAATGGTTAATTTTTTTACACAAGTCTTCAGAAAACGTGGAAAGAAAATGAAAATCTTTTTTTTTTTTTTTTACACAAAGTTGTCCATTTATAAGATATTTCTAACACATAGCATGTATATAGCAAAAATGACACCCCAAAACACATTCTGCTACTCGTTCTGAGTATTACGATACCACATGTGTGAGACTTTTACACAGCCTGGCCATATACAGAGGTCCAACATGGAAGTATTACCTTCAGGCATTCTAGGAGAAATTACACATCTTATTTCATTCCTACATATCACACTTTTGAAGGTCCTGGAGCACCAGGACAATGAAATTACCCACAAAATGACCCCATTTAGGAAAGCAAACACCCCAACGTATATTCTATGAGGCATGGTCTGCAAATAGGTACTCGGATTACTCCGACGGGCTGGTGACAGGTACTCCGTTACTCCGACGGGCTGGTGACAGGTACTCCGTTACTCCGACGGGCTGGTGACAGGTACTCGGGTACTCCGACGGGCTGGTGACAGGTACTTGGATACTCCGACAGGCTGGTGACAGGTATTCGGGTACTCAGATGAACTGTGACAGGTACTCGGGTACTCAGATGGGCTGTGACAGGTACTCAGATGGGCTGTGACAGGTACTCAGGTACTCGGGTACTCAGATGGGCTGGGACAGGTACTCGGGTACTCAGATGGGCTGACAGGTGTTCAGATACTCCGGTACTCAGATGGGCTGACAGGTGCTCAGGTACTGGGATACTCAGATGGACTGTGACAGGTACTCAGATGGGCTGTGACAGGTACTCGGGTACTCAGATGGGCTGACAGGTACTTGGGTACTCAGATGGGCTGTGACAGGTACTCAGATGGGCTAACAGGTACTCAGGTACTCGGGTACTCAGATGGGCTGACAGGTACTCAGATGGGCTGATAGGTACTCAGGTACTCGGGTACTCAGATGGGCTGGGACAGGTACGCGGGTACTCAGATGGGCTGACGGGTACTCAGATGGGCTGACAGGTACTCAGGTGGGCTGGGACAGGTACTCGAGTACTCAGATGGGCTGACAGGTGCTCAGATGGGCTGACAGGTACTCAGGTACTCGGATGGGCTGGGACAGGTACTTGGGTACTCAGATGGGCTGACAGGTACTCAGGTACTCCGGTACTGAGATGGGCTGACAGGTACTCAGATGGGCTGACAGGTACTCGGGTACTCAGATGGGCTGGGACAGGTACTCAGATGGGCTGGGACAGGTACTCTGGTACTCAGATGGGCTGACAGGTACTCTGGCACTCAGATGGGCTGTGACAGGTACTCAGATGGGCTGACAGGTACTCAGGTATTCGGGTACTCAGATAGGCTGGCAGGTACTCAGATGTGCTGACAGGTACTCGGGTACTCAGATGGGCTGGGATAGGTACTCGGATACTCAGATGGGCTGACAGGTACTCAGATGGGCTGGGACAGGTACTCGGGTACTCAGATGGGCTGACAGGTACTCAGGTACTCGGGTACTCAGATGGGCTGACAGGTACTCAGATGGACTGACAGGTACTCGGGTACTCAGATGGGCTGACAGGTACTCCGATGGGCTGACAGGTACTCAGATGGGCTGGGACAGGTACTCGTGTACTCAGATGGGCTGGGACAGGTACTTGGGTACTCAGATGGGCTGGGACAGGTACTCGGGTACTCAGATGGGCTGACAGGTACTCAGATGGGCTGTGATGGGTGATGACAGGTCCTCTTTATTGAGGGGTAATCAGTGTGTGTTGGTGTACACTAGGCAGTAATGAGATGTTACCGCAACCTCCTCCTCACACACTGAGAACCCGGTAACATCTTGTTACCGCGGTTTGTTTACATTCTGTGACCGGCTGTGATTGGACACAGCCGGTCACGTGGTAAAGAGCCAATTTCATTGGCTCTTTACTGCGATCAGGGTTGGGCTGTGTCAGGGTGACAAGCCGCATCTCCGATCGCTGCTCTGAGCGCTGTGACTGCACAGTACATGTGACCGGCTGTGATTGGACATGGCCGGTCACGTGTATCAGGGAGGGTGGATGGGGATGAAAATCCCACAGATCGGGGATGGGCTGTGTCCGAGTGACACACCTCATCCACAAAATACAGAGGCCGTCATATGACGTCCACCCAGGATGGGAGATCCCATCTGTGGGGGTCATTTGACTATGGCCCGGTATAGAAGTGGTTAAGACATATCACTTACATTTTTGTTGAATTTGAACTTTATCACTTGTCACTTTATAGTTGAACTCTAGAAAGATATATAAAAAAAATTAACCATTTAAGGAACTCCCCACATACATATACTGCAGCAGGGCGGGCCTTAAGCACAAAATCACATACCTGTACATGATCATCTTCGGCTCTGGGGTGCGTGTGCACTGTGGGAGCTCCACCCCCCTGTATTTGGACACAGTGGTAGCCAATCATCAGGTCCGGATGACGTAGTATGACGGGAGGACCCGTGGGACCCAGAATCCCTTGTAAAGGTTGGGAAACCCTTGTTTTAGCTGGCCATGCACCTCTTATGTCTAAGTCACCCTTCTCCGGGTAAGCTGCATAAAAAAGTATGTTATCAGCGGGATCCACACAGTAAGGTGTATGTAACTGGCTGTGGGTTCAGGGAGAGGGGCTGACACTCATCCTTGTGGGTAAAGCACTTCCATGTAGTCCAAGCAGCACTCATTCGGACTCTGTAGGCAGGTGTACAGCGGCCATGAATGGGAGATCGTGAATGAGGCTTGGAACGCAGATGACGTCAGGGATTCTGTTTCCGGGTATACAAGCCGTGGATGGAAGCACGGCGGCACTCCTTTGTCAAGCATGGGGATGCAGGGGGGAAGTCAGGCTTAAATAATCTGTTTAAAAACAACAGCGAGGGGAGAGGCCAGTATATAATACAATACATAATGGAGACTCAAACATGCAGGTGCTAAAGAGGGACATAATTAGAGATAGCAAAGCAAATGCAAAAACGGAATCAATATAAATAACAACTAAAGATACACATGGGGAGAAAACAAGCTTTACCCACAAGGATGAGCGTCAGCCCCTCTCCCTGAACCCGCAGCCGGTCGCATACACCTAAGGCCGCGTACACACGGGCGGACTGTTCGCCCAACTTTGTCCGCTGAACAGTGTTTGGGCGGACAGTCCGCTCGTGTGTGGGCTTTCAGCGGACAGTTTTAGCGGACAGTTTGACGAACAAGGTTTTTCGGAAATTCCGTAAAACTGTCCGCTGAAACCTTGTTTCAGCGAACAGTCCGCTCGTGTGTAGGCTTGTTCGTCAAAGTTGCGCGCATGCTCAGAAAGGATTTTCACGCCGAAAGTTATAATGCAGTGTATAGGACGTCGTATTTTTCGTCCCGTCGTACGTGCCGTTCACGTCATCGCGCACGGTTTCAGCAAACTGTTCGTTCGTCGTGTGTGGCCATGTCCGTCCATGCTAATTTTGAGCGGACTGTTTGCCGAAACTGTTTGACGAACAAAGTTGGGCGAACAGTCCGCCCGTGTGTACGCGGCCTTACTGTGTGGATCCCGCTGATAACATACTTTTTTATGCAGCTTACCCAGAGAAGTTTTCCTTATAACCCAGCAACTGCTTTCATCCGGGATTGGAGACAAAGCCATTTACTATACAAGAGTCTGGCTGGGACTAGTAGTTCTTCTTCCTGAATGCTTTGCTGCAATCCTTCATGTGAGTGGATACTTTGTTCTTAATAAATTGTTTATTGATATATACTGATATATAGAGGCGCCTGTCTTTTCCTGTTTTTGTTCTCAGCTCCTACTGGACTTGGCTTCTGGTCCTGCTCATGGCAGCCCTGATTGATCACCATATGTGTATGGGTCACACAGACATTGTTTCCCATACCGTTTTGTTCCCTATACCATATTGGACTATATAAGGAACTATGTAAATATTAAGGTACTGTGGCATTTGCGCCTTTTTCACTTGTTCATTGTTGAATAGATCCATTTTCTCTGCAAGACACACCCTAATGTCAGGCAAAACTCTCCTAATCTTGACCCAATATAGGCCTCAGTCTATAAGCAGTTTGGGCCACTGATTCACCAACTTAACAGAGTCTCCAGCAGAAGAGCTGGTCTTTCTGTTTTACATCTCGGGCGCAAGCCAGGACGGCCAGCTTTAAGCACCGTCAGGGTTTCTTCCCCAACTGAGGCCACATAGTTCATTGAATTTCTCCTTAAAGATTTGTGTAGAATGCAGCATGCAAGGATTATATGGTTAGGTTTATATTCCGGCATGTTGTAAGGCGTAAGGAATAGGAGGAACTGGCTGACCATTATCCCAAAAGCGTTCTCCACCACTCTTCTGGCTCTGGCCAGATGGTAGTTATAAACCCTCTGGTCCAGGCTGAGGGCCCTCGTGGCTTCAAAATGGTCGGCTGGTCTGAACGAACTAACTGAAAAACAGAAAGGCCGGAGCTGAAAATCAGATAAGAGTGGACAAGAACGCACTGAAAATTAAATACGTAATAGAAATACGAACCCACAAGCACAAACTGAAGAGCATTAACGATTGTAAAAGCAGGAGACTGAAAAGCACGAATCGTCTGTCACCAAACTTCTACTAACACAAGATTAGCAAAAGGAGCATAAAGGGTGGCGCACTTGGTATTGAACTTACTTTCTTGTGCCGTCGTACGTGTTGTACGTCACCGCATTCTTGGCGTTCAGAAATTCAGACAACTTTGTGCGACCGTGTGTATGTAAGACAAGTTTGAGCCAACATCCGATGGAAAAAAAAAAACATGAGATTTTGTTGTCAGAATGTCCGTTCATGTGTACGCGGCATTAGAAGTTTTATTTCACATGAAGCACTCCATTATTACTGAACACCATTACGTAGAAATATTATAATTGATTTCAGAATTTTAGAAGGAGAAAATAAGTCATTGTATCAGTAGAAGCACTTTATAATCTTAAGATTTAGCAATACATTGTGGAATGAGAATTTTTTAGCACTGCATTTAGTGGGATTAACATTGTAGAGACAAACGTTTCACTTCTTTTAAATTATAGATTGGGCCCAGCGGTTCAAAACATCTCAAACACCAACCGACATCTTCTTACTCCTAACAGTGGGGATGCCCCTTCATTGTGTGGAGGCCTTCTGGGCAGGCTTGGTGAACTTGGGAGTCCATGGTTGTGAAAGAAGGAAGGAGGTGACAAGCCTTAGTTTACAGGATTCCCCAAACAGGCAATCTAAAAGCTTGCACAGAAGCAGCTTGTTAGCAGGTTCAGCAGACCAATCTTTTAGTCACAAAATTGTGTGCATATGTAGAGACATTCTAGAGCGGGAATCTCAAACTAGTGGTCCTCTAGCTGTTGCAGAACAAAAAAGTACCATCAAGCCTCTGCCTGTGGTAGTCATGCTTATGACCGTCAGCCTTGCAATGCCTTATGGCAGGGGTCTCAAACTAGTGGCCCTCCAGCTGTTGCAAAACTACAAGTTCCATCATGCCTCTGCCCGTGGGAACCATGATTGTAACGGTCAGCCTTGCAATGCCTCATGGGACTTGTAGTTTTGCAACAGCTGGAGGGCCGCCAGTTTGAGATCCATGCCTTATGGGAATTGTAATTTTGCAAAAGCAGGAGGGCCACCAGTTTGAGACCCCTGTTCTAAAGACATGGCGCATCACAATCTCTGGAGCATCAATACTAAAATGACAATGGTACCAACTAATTGTTCCAAGACAGAGTCCTCAAATGCAGGTTCATATTCTCTAGTCACATATCCTATCCAGTTAGCAATAGTCCGCCAAATGAACATAGCAGCAATTGTTTGTAGGACCAGCAAGGGCAAAAACTGCCTTTAAAATAGCTTCCAGATGCCAAATCAACAGAATCCTTAAAAGAGAGAACATCCGCAATAGGAACTGCAAGGTGTTGGACTGTTCCAGTGCTGTGCTGAACCCTCAATTTCTTTTCTATATCCTTTTCAGGACTTCGATTTTTATTGTCCATGGTGGTTTGTTTTAGGTGTGGCAAGACAGCTGTTATTAGGCAAAGATGTGTCAATTAGTGTGTCCACAGTCGAGAGCATTCAACATAAAACCACAATTTGTACCACATCAGATGCAAGGGAGGGAAAATCCTCTGCAGGCTCTGATACCAAGTTAGGGTCCACAAAACTTCCCTATAATAACCTCAAGAAAAGGAGCTTTCACTTCTGAATCCTGAATGGGATCCACTGGAAGAGAGGACATGAATAGTTTACGACATCTGGAAACTGAAGTTTCTATAAAGTTTTCTGAAGAATTCAGGCATGGTGGCAGAGAAATCTGCTTTTGCATATTGTATGCAGAGAGGAAGCCACAATCAGAAAATGGGGGCAGTGTCATAAGACATTGCCCCGGGACAAGGGGACAGTCATTAGCCTGAGCAGTGACTGGAGTTTCCTGTAGACTGTTTGTAAAATGCATGCTCTCCTGCCCTTTTGGCCCAGTTCCCTTGCGCCTGTGATCCACCATTGCTAAGTGGGGGGATCCCTAGTGGAGTACTCAGAGTTATAGAGTGTAGAGTGAATGGGGTTGTGCCCATCTCTAGAAGATGGCAGCAAAGTGCATAAACATACGGAGTGCATTTTTGGCAGACAAAAGACAGGAAGGCATCATCTAGGTGGCCTGATGCAGTTACTTAATTCTCCTAAAAAAAAAGTCTGGATAGCAGGAGAAAAACCACCATGTTTGAACAGCGGTAAAGCACCGCTAAAACAAGCCAGGGCCCCAGTGTGAAAAAGGGGCTTTAATTAAAAGCCAGGAACCAGTGTAAATGTACAGAAAAATAATCCAAAATATTCTCTTACCTTATTCATCACTGGACTTATTTTAGGTCCAGACTTTAGAGTCAGAGTGGGCATATCCCTAAAAAAATTTCCTCGAGGTCTGGGATTCATAATAAATAAAAAAAATAAAAAACGGACCATGGCCCTGGAACTGTATAGCACCCTGCAGCTAATTACAGACGTTGCACTTTGTGCCAAAGTGAGTGGGGTCTGGGTACAGTACCCAAGATACATACAAAAAAAGGCACAGATGGCAAAAAAACGGAGGGTATTAACCCACACTTACGCTATCCAAAAAAAGGGTTTTCCCTTTGGTCTCAATTCACATCTATACAGTTTGTGATTAGTGTGTTCTACAGTGCATTTTGCTGTGCGTTTTTGCGTTTTTGCACACGTGATTTTACCAGGATTTGTGGGGGGTTTTTTATGCTTTTTTTGGCCAATTTGTTGTTTGGCAGATTAAAAAACACAAACCGTGGCAAAAAAACACTAACTACATGTTTCTCCATTGAGGTCTACAGAACCAAAAAAAAGTTTGGATTTTTATAACAGCTTACCTGTAAAATCCTTTTCTTTTGAGGTACATCACGGGACAGTGACTCAGTAATAACTGATGGGTTATAGGGTATCACTAGGTGATTGAACACTGACACACTCTAGACAGGAAGTTCAATCCCCCATATAACCCCTACCCCTACTGGAGGTACCTCAGTTTTGTAGCAAAGCAATATAAGTGTATTAGAAGAGGGGAGGGACCTCTGTGTTCTGTGATGTACCTCAAAAGAAAAGAATTTTACAGGTAAGCTGTTATAAAAATCCTATTTTCTTTCTCGTGCATCACAGAACACAGAGACTCAGTAATTACTGATGGGATGTCCCAGAGCAATGATATCTGAGGGGAGGGGAACCACACAACATAGAGAGTAAACCCTGAGGACCCTGTACCGCTGCCTGCCACACACTATGCCCAAAGGCGATATCCTCATGGCTTCTCACATCCACCTGATGAAATTTGGTGAATGTATGAACTGATAACCGGGTTGCAGCCTTGCATATTTGAGCCATGGAGGCCTGGGGATGCACTGCCCATGAAGCACTAATAGCCCTAGTGGAGTGCGCCTTGATCTGAAAAGGCTGAATCTTTTGCTTCAAACCATAAGCTTGAACAATTACTTGTCAAATCCATTTAGCAATGGTAGATTTTGACGCTGTCCTCTATTAGGACCCTCTGGCAATACGAACAAAACATCCGTTTTGCAAACCTGAGCAGTTGCTTCCAGATAGGCTTTGACTGCTCCCACTACATCCAAAGAATGTAGTGACTTCTCTTTCGTAGAGCAGGCATTTGGAAAAAATGCAGGCAGAACAATATCTTGGTTTAGATGAAAAGACCACCTTCGCTAGAAAAAAAATGAAGGATGAGGGCGTAACACTACTCTATCCTTGTGCATTATCAGATACGGCTCTTTACAAGAGAGGGCCGCTAATTCTGATACTCTTCTGGCAGAAGAAATAGCCACAAGAAAAATCTATTTCCTTGTCAACAGAACTAAGGGAATTTGATGCATCGGTTCAAAAGGCGGCTTCTGTAAATCTGACAGAACCAAATTCAGATCCCATGGGTTTAGAGGCGCCTTAACTGGAGGATTGAGGAGTGTTAACGCTTGTATAAATCTTTGGACCAAAGAATGCGAAGCAAGTGGACGTTGAAACAGAACTGGTAAGGCCGAGACTTGGTCCTCGATGGTACTCAAGGCCAGTTTCATCTCTAACCCCTTTTGCAAAGATTTGAGGATTCTGCTTAGGACATATTTTCTGGGGTGTCAACCCCTTGATTCCCACCAGGAGACATGTGCTTTCCAGACTCTGTGATAAATTATTCTGGAAGCTGGCTTTCTTGCTTTAATCAAGGTAGAGATCACAAGGCCCAAAAGGCCACGATTCTTCAGAATGTGGGTTTCAATAGCCAAACCGTTAAATGTAGCATTTGTAAGGTAGGATGGATCTGCTGGGAGCAGTGGGAAGGGTTGATAGCACAGGGCCCGCCCCCCTGGGGCGGGATTAAAGTTCTGTGTATTGTGTAACAATTTTGCCTAGTTTCTCCTAATGGCTGGCTATGCAACCCATTTAGTTACAGAGAGGAGCTGTGTCGGTCGGTGAATATAAGAGAAATCAGGTCTGGACAGGACAGTAGGGTACTGCCATCTTCACTATTTCTGTATACCAAGTTCTTCTGGGCTACAAGAAGCACTGACTTCCTTTCCTGCCTGATCCTGCAAAGAAGTCGTGGCAGTAGCAGAATAGGAGGGAATGCATAAATCAGAGAGAACTGATGCCAACGCATCTGTCCCACATGCAAGAGGATCCCTCGTTCTTGACACAAAGTTGTCAATGTTGTTGTTGTTGAACCTGAACGCAAAGAGATCTACATCCGGAACCCACCATCTCTGGCATATGGCCAAGAAGACGTCGGGCTGAAGAGACCATTCTCCTGAGACTAACTGCTGGCGACTCAAGTAGTCCGCCTGCCATTTCTCTACCCCCAGAATGAAGATTGCCGATATGCACGGCCCATGTCTTTCTACCCAGATTAACATCTGGTTTACTTCTCCCTGAGCTGCACGATTCTTGGTGTCTCCTTGGTGATTGATATAAGCCACAGCTGTGGCATTGTCAGACTGGATCCTGACAGGGCAACCCTGCAACCTGAGTGTCCAGGATTTTAGGTCTAGATACGTGCACGGATCTCCAGAATGTTGATGGGCAAAGTCCTCTCGGTCTTGGACCATCTCCCTTGGACAGTCGACTGTTCAAGAACTGCCCCCCAACCCGAAAGACTGACATCTGTTGTTACCACTGTCCAGGTAACTGGTAAAAAAGGATTTTCCTTTTCCGCAGATTTCATATCAACCACCAGCTGAGGCTCTGCCGCGTTGTAGGAGACAGATGCACTGGAAAATCTAACGCCTGAACCTTCTTGTTCCAGGCCGACAGGATACTGTTTTGCAGCAGCCTCGAATGAAACTGAGCGTAGGGAACTGCTTTGAATGAAGCCACCATCTTCCCCAACAACCTCATACAAAGACAAATAGAAGGGCTCTTCTTTGCCCTGACTACCTGAATCAGTTCTTTTATAGCACTGATCTTTGCTTGGGGTAGGAATACCCTCTGCCGGGCTGTATCTATGACCAGACCCAAATACTCTAGCCTTCTTACTGGTTTTAAAGAAGAATTCTCCAAGTTGAGGACCCAACCTAGGTATTCCAGGTAGTTGATTGTAGTGACCAAATTTTGGTCCAACCTAGCTACCGACCGGTCTATCAAGAGCAAGTCGTCTAGGTATGCTATTATTGTTATACCTTGGGCCCTTAATCTGGCCAGAGGAGGGGCCAAGATCTTTGTAAACACCCGAGGTGCAGTAGCTAGCCCAAAAGGCAGAGCTACAAACTGAAAGTGGCATTTTTCTACTTCGAAACGCAGGTATTTTCGATGAGCAGGCAAGATAGGTACATGCAGGTACGCATCCTTGATGTCTATTGACGCTAGTTCTCCTCCTTGCAGGATGGAGACTATTGATTGGATCGATTCCATGGGAAAGGACTGTATCTTTAGAAATCGGTTTAGATCTAGAATGAGTATGACATCTCCATTCGGCTTTGGTACCATGAAAAGGTTTGAATAAAACCCCATTCCCTGCTCTTGCATGGGAACTACCATGATAACTTTTTGCGACAATAGTGGCCCCAGTGCTAGAAAGAGAGACTTCTTTTTCGCTGGGTCTCTGGGTACATTTGATTTGAGGAAACAAGGAGAAGGGAATTCTCGGAATTCTAGTTTGTAACCTAGAGTTATTGTGGAGACCACCCATTTGTCCCAAAAAAATTTTTTTTCTTTTTTGTCACCTCAGTGAGTTTATGCAGGAGACTTAATTCACCTTGCAGCTCATTTATATCTCCTCCCGATTTCCACATCATCGTGGCAGATTTCCTTACTTAAATGTTATTTTAAACAAGGTTAAAATCCAATCAAGATTGGGTGGACAGGCAAAATATCGCACCTCACCACCCATTAAACTTTTTAAAGTAAACTCAACAATTATTCTCATAAGTCTACTCCTGAGTGCATATATTCTGTTTTCTGCCCGCTTCACCCCTCCACATCCCCCCCCCCCCTTCCAGCCCCCCTTACCCCCCATCGCAAAGGGAAGCACAGAAAATATACACACCCAAGACGGCTAGGAAAAAGCTGTAGACTGTAAGAGCACACGTTATATCTCATCTACCTATGGGGGGGATCCCCAGTTTCACCAGCCCGGAGCCCCATATCCTCTCGAACTTCTAAATATTGCCCTGTTTAACAAAAAAACCCTTTCATTGTTAATTATTTTTATTATATTAACTAGCCAAGTTTCAGCTAGCGGGCTAAAGTGTGACTGCCAGTTTTAAAGCAAATAACTTTCTTGCCTGAAAAAGGCATCTATTAACTGGTATAAACTTATTTTTTGGAATTGTATGTCCCTCCGGTATAGCCAATAGACAAGTCCTTGCCGTTGCCTCCAATGTTAAACCGAAAGTTCTATTTACATGATCCACAACCTGTGTCCAATACCTAAACAACTTCGGACACCTCCAAAACATATGAATAAAATCTCCGACTTGGCCGCATCTGGGACACTGATCGTTATCTCTCCAACCCAGTTTAAACATTTTCCTGGGAGTATGGTATACTCGATGGAAAAAGAAGAGATGGGAGGCTTTCTGTGAAGGAGAGATAGAAACCTTACTTCCCTGTTCCATTATCCAATCCCAATCAGATATGGACAATGGACCCATGTCCCTCTCCCATCTCTTCTTGTTTTCAACTACACCGTTTATCCTTTGGTTTACCCACTCCCTGCATCTTTCTACTTTAAATAACTCGGTTAAGTTTCTATTGTCCCACAAGGGGGCTAATACGGATACCTTCTGGTACCCCAATAAAGTCTTGACTGTTTTCCAAAGTTTGGCAATCTGGATAATTGTTGGGCAATGCATATCGAACGAGATTGCCTCAAGCGCTTCCATAAGTGTATTGTGTGGACATCCTATCATCATTAATCTATGGCAAGGTCTGACTTCATTTATAGCTGTTGCTCCTGCTAAGTGCTGTAACTGAGCCGCTAAATAATAAAGTCTAGGATGTGGAATCGCCAACCCCCCCTCTTCCGACGGCAGCTGCAACATCCGTAAGCTAATCCTAGACGGCCCCTTTCTCCATATAAGAAGTCTAAATAAGGATTCTATTTTCTTAAACCACCCCACACCAATCCATATTGGTGCGTTGTGTAGAAAGTACAAAATTTGAGGAAGCCATACCATCTTGACTAAGTTGCAGCGCCCCGCCATCGAAAGGGGGGAGGCGGCCCCAAATGTCCGCCTTTTGTTTTAACTTTACTAGGAGTGGGGATAAGTTATCTTCCAAGTAGGATTTTACATCCTTTGTAATCCACACCCCCAAGTACTTAAACTTCTCTACCATCTTCAAATTCGCGATACCCTGTGGAGTATAAGTAAGCTCCATATCCAACGGGAGTAGTGCGGATTTGTCCCAATTAATAGTTAATCCGGACATATGTCCAAATTCTCTAATCAATCTCATCACCGCTTTCAATGAAGTTTGAACATCCCCTAAGAAAAGCAAGACATCATCGGCGAACAATGCAATTTTCTCCTCCAACTGTCCTCTCCTAAATCCCTGTATATCAGGGTTAGCCCTAATGGCAATGGCCCAACGGTTCCACTGCCAAGACGAACAGTAAGGGGGAGAGGGGACAACCCTGCCTCGTACCTCGTTCCAGCAGGAACGTCTCAGAACTCATTCATTTTAATTTTTGCTCTTGGGTTTGTATAAAGCAGTTTTATCCATTTAATAAAATTTGGTCCAAACCCAAATCTATCAAGGACCTTAAACAAGTATTCCCACTCGAGACTATCGAATGCCTTGGCTGCATCCAGGGCCAATATTGCCCTGGAGCCCCCATTGTCCACTGGAATTTGAATATTCAAATAAAGTCTGCGAATATTGATACTGGTAGACCTATTCGGGATGAATCCCGACTGGTCAGGATGTATAAGCTTATGGATACTTCTTTTTAAAGCTTGTTCCAAGAATTTTTGCTAATATCTTTACGTCCAAACCCAAGAGCGAGATCGGACAGTACGAAGCAGGGTCTGTAGGATCTTTCCCCTCCTTGGGGATAACCACTATATTGGCTTCCATCATTGAGGAAGGCAAAGTCCCAATCTCCAGGGCCTGCCCCAATGTCTCCAACAGTTGTGGCAGTAGAACCTCCCCATATCTTTTGTAGACCTCAATTGGTAGTCCGTCAGGTCCCGGTGCTTTCAAATTAGGCATCTCTGCCACCGCTTTTTGGAGTTCCTCAATAGTAATTGGGGCCTCGAGTGCTGCTAAATCTTCTACTGTTAGAGTTGGTATACTTAAGTTCCCCAAAAAAGCTGCCATTACTCCCACTTCACCCCCCCCCCCCCAAGATTTATATAAAGAGCTATAATAGTGATGGAATATGCTATTAATGGTGGACGGTTCAAAGGTGATCTCTCCCTCTGGAGTCCTGACTGATGGTATTGCTGATGGAGCAGTATTTACTTTAATCAGCAAAGACAGTATTCGTCCCACTTTTTCTCCCTCCCCAAAGTTCACTTGTCTCTGAAATATACATCTATTATCAATCTTATGCCTAATAATCGTCTTGTACTCTTGCTGTTTATCTAACCAAGCCTTCGGAGTAGAAGGATTTGGATTTGTAATATACTGCCGTTCTGCCACTAACGCCGCCTTAGCAGCTTTCTCTTCCCGTTTTTTCATCTCGACCTTATTTCTAGCAATTTGCTGAATAAAAAGTACTCCTAAAAAAGCTTTTAAAGAATCCCAGACCGCACCCACCGATGTCGTACCCGTATCAACATGAATAAAATCTTTTAACTCGGTTGTCACACGGTCGGTATCCTTCATTAGCTCCAGCCATGAGGGATCAATTTTCCATTGCCCAGAATACTGCTTTCTACCTACACGGAGTGTCAGTGTTAAGGGAGAATGGTCTGAGACCCCTCTCGGGCCATATTCCACCGCATCCACCCATGCCAACGCACTGCTGTTCACCAAGACCAGTCTCGATAAGGTAGAGAAGGATGCTGAGCAACATGAATATTGTGGCTCCATCGGATACCGGGTGCGCCACGCATGACTGCCTGGAGGCTGATGACCCTGGCACTGGAGAAAGAGCCCGTTTAAAGGAGGGACGTTTGCTCCTTTTCTTGACTGGTAAAAGGGTGCTTTGGATATAATTGTCCAAATCCTCTCCAAACAGTCTTGCACCACAAAAGGGAAATCCCGCCAGGAGTTTCTTACATGGTGATTCGGCTGACCAATTTTTCAACCATAAGATTCTATGCATATGTACCAAACAAGCATAAGGCGAGAGGTCTGAAGGATAGAATCTCTGATAGCATCAACAGCAAAACACAAAGCCGCTGGTAGGTTGGCCAACCTCCGGGCTTGCTATTCAGGTAAAGCTTTAAGCACCTGTTTAACATGGTCTCTCCAATATTGACAGACTCCAGTTGCTGTCACTGCAGGCTGAGCTACTGAACCTGCCAAGGCAAAAACGTTTAATAGGAATTTTTTTTATCAGTTGGATCCCTAAGCATCTGAGTGTTGTCAACAGGACAAGTCAGGCTTTTATTTACGGAGGATATAGCGGCATCAACCGCTGGTATACCCCCCCACCTCTTAGTAAATTTTTCCTCCATAGGATAAAGTGTAGAAAACTTTTTAGAAGGAAAAAAATAAAAATGTTTAACTGGGTAATCCTACTCAGAATAGATAAGCTTTTCCAGTAAACCATGAACAGGAAAGGCATGTACAGTTTGAGGAGGCTTCAGTGAACCCAAAGAAGACATGGGTTTTTTAACAGACTCGGGTACGGGTAACTTAAATGTGGAGCGGACCAATCCAGCAAGAATTTGCACCAGATCTTCTCATCCTGAGAAGCTGAAGAGGGCCCTTCTTCACTAGATTGCTCAGAAGTGGACTCATCAGTCTCATCCCGATCCTCTAAGGGGGATTCCTCTCCTTTATCCCAGAGTTCCTCACTCTGAGGGTCCAGGGTGACAGAGGGGGACCTAGTGTGTTTTCTTCCACTGAGTGAAGACGCAATTAAGGCCACTAATCTTTCCTCTAAACCAGGGGTCATCAACCCCCGGCCCACTACCAGGCCGTGGCCCTTCTGCAGGTGGGCCGCGGGTGCCCACAAGACACATGCTGGGCTACGGGTATGAAATCGGTGGATGGAAGAAGCGAGCGGGCGGGCAAGCAGAGATGATATCTCTCTCCACCCCCTCTACATCACCTGTCTTCCGCCCTCAAAGCCAGTCTGTGTCGGAGGTACAGCGGGGAGCAGAGAGATGACATCATCTCATGCTGCCTGCCCGCATCGCCGATCTCCCCCGGCTCCTCGTGTGTGAAAACTTATGCCGATTCCTTGTTCAGTGGCGCAGATTGCCTGCCCCCCAGACAGCTAATCAGGGGTGGCAGAAGGGTGGAGCCAGAGAGCCGAAGGAGTCCCGGACCCTCCCTCTGCCAGAAGAGACCAGCTGCAGCATGAGGAGAGAGACACCCTGCAACATCCAGAGGGGCGATCCCACAGAGATGTGACATCATCAATGACAGGTGAGGTGTGCTGGGACCTGTAGTTCACCCCCTCAGCTATCTGCCTGACATACCACAAGGGGCGCTCCACTCACTCCCCATCTGGTGACAGGCAACGTGGCAATCCACATCTTGTGGCAGGCAGTGTGGCAAGTGACATTCCGCTTCTAGTGACAGGCAGCGTGGCAAGTGACTATGCAAATCTAGTAGCAGGCGACAGTAGTAAGTGACACACTCAAGGCTCCTACTGATTCTACAGTATGGCGAGTTGAACCATTTTATTTATTACTGCAATGTAATAATAGAAATAATACGGTTGAATCACCCTGACACCATATCAAGCATGGTGCCGTGATGATTGAATCACTAACACCAGCCATTGCCCGTGAAAAATCGCCGACACCCACCCCCCCGGGCCTTGGCACAATTTTCATCCACACAGCTGGTCCCCGGTGCCAAAAAGGTTGGGGACCACTGCTCTAAACTGTTTATGGTTGAGGAAAAAACCTCCTGTGTAATGTATACAAGGCTGAAGTGGCAGAAGCAGTTGCAGCCCCTGACCCCGACTGCTCTCCCTGGCCAGCCTCCCTGGGTCCTGCGGGGGGAGGGAGTTGCTGCAGAGGGGGGTCCTCAGAGCCTCAAGTGGCCTCTATTTTTCGGGGTACTTGTACCTCTTCTACTCATGGTGCAAAGCAACAAAAGGTAGAAGTACCACAAAAAAAATGCACCGACTGCTGAGCACTGTAGTTCAGCAACTGCCGCTGCTACCAAGACTCTGGTGCCTGGAGCTCTGGTGCCCAAGTAAATGCTGCCTGTGAATGCCTGAGCTCTCCACCCTCACATGTGCCTGTCTGCTCCGTGTCCCTCCATAGGCTGTGTGCACCTGAAAAGAGTGCACTTTAAAGCCTGTGTGGCCTAACGCTCCACCCCCAACAACGCTCGTTTTTTTAAAATTCAGCATTTCCCGCGAGAGCCGAGGCTCTAATTCCTGCTGACAAGCATGGAGGGGAGGCTGGACCAGAGAAGGAAGGGCCGGTGGACGTGAAGCCGCTGTAATGGTGGCGGCGGACGGTGCGGTATGTTACCGCTTTCTTCCCAGGCTTGCCTCAGTTCCCTAATCTATAGAGGGAGATTCCCAAGAGGAAAAAACCCTTACCTTCATCCTTCCTGGAGCATGGCTGGAGGAGCATAGAGCGTGGACATCAAGCTGACAGAACAGACATGAATGGTATGTGCTCTTGGAAGCCCCCGGTGGTGACTTTAGGCATAACATACATTTACTTTAAAAAGGAGAAAGCCTACTAGAATTAGAAAAATTCTTGAGGAGTCTCCCTTACCTTATCCAGCTGTAGGGTTTGAATAACAGACCCAATATTCACCTCTAACAGTGGGCTCCATTAGGAAAAAACCTTCAGAGACTGGGGCCCCCTTGAATAGGGGGATCTGCAGTTCTGGGCCTGTAAGGCACCCTGCTAGGAATATGGCTGAAAAAAACAAATACTGGGTCCCAGGTTCCAGCTCTCTAAAAAGATAAGCATTACAGGTAAAACCTTGTTTCTTCGGACACGAGGCCCGGGTACCATCCAATTCAGCCTGGAAAAGGCACTTTGAATGGATCCGGTTGCATAGCTGGCCCCAGTAAGGAATATTCCAGCAGAGCTCAGCACAGCACGACTTTACTTGTGACCAACACCTAAGACACTGGCAAAAAAACTGAGGTACCTCCAGTAAGGGGAGGGGTTATATGGGGGATTGAACTTCCTGTCTAGGGTGTGCCAGTGCCCAATCACCTAGTGATACCCTATAACCCATCAGTAATTACTGAGTCTCTGTGTCCCGTGATGTACGAGAAAAAGCACTGTTTTGCATATAAAAAAAATCCCAGACCCTTTCCAAAAACGCAGCGGCTGAAAAAAGGCATAGATGTGAATTTGTGCCATTGGAAACCATGTTGAATGACTGTAGTGTGTTTATGCAAAAAAGCACCAACAAAAAAATAAAAAATAAATGCATGTGTGAGAACGAAGTCTTAGTTCTTTACTCCTGTAATAATAACTGTCAGCTAGGACACACATCAAAAGGCCAGTATAACTGGGCTGGTGGACAGGTTTTCAAGAGATATTCTCAATTTGCTCGGAATGGGTTATGCAAGTCCCTTAAAGATAAAAACACTGTTTATAGAACATTTTATTTAAGAAACACATTTTAGCAATGCAACTTATAAGACAAGAAGAGTTGAAAATTTGCAAAACCATGACAACCCATTAATTTTGTCATTCAAACACAAGGTTGAGAAGCAAAATAGTAAGTCTTATTTCCCGTCTGTTTATATATATGTTTTTCTTAGCGTTCATTCCACAAATTCACATTTCCTAAAATATACAACCATATGATAGGACATCCAAGCAGTTCAGAGACTGGATGAATGATGAGAAATTTCAGTAAATGGCACGAGGGTTCTTGGTGGTGTAGTTGGCCTCACAGGCAGTCACATAGGCAGACTCCGGAAAGAAGTCTTCATGATACTCCGCAAGAAATCTGTGAATCAAAAACCAATTAAATTAGACACACAGATTTAGATTTCCATTACCTATAACCAGGAAGGGTATCCTGTCTCAATAGGGATACGCACATGATTTCAGGCAACCTAAAAAATTATCCAGTGTAACTATAGATTTTTTTTTTTTTTTTTTTATAAATACTATACCTACTGAACAAACAGAATGTAGAGAATATAGGAAATACCGGTAAATGGAATACGAGCTAAAGGACCAGCTCCACACAAAACAAATCTTAAAAAAAAAGAAAATAAAATTTATACTGGCTACTTCAATAAAATAGATACGGTTAGGTTTCCTTGTTGAATTCTTCTAAACATTTCGTATTCCTGTATACAAGCATGGGGTCACCTTTGTTTTGACATTAGACACGCAAGTCAGCATATAGCTATTGACCTCTAAGGTAAAGGGAGGATAGGTCTGTTCGACCGGTCTTACATTTCGTTTCTCTGAATGCATGCCCTATTGGAGATGCATTGCAGCAGAAGCACACTATATTACCAAAAGTATTGGGACACCTGTCTTTATATGTACATGAACTGTAATTGCATCCCAGTCTTAGTCCGTAGGATTAAATATTGAGTTGGCCCACCCTGTGCAGCTATAAAAGCTTCAACTCTTCTGGGAAGGCTGTCCACAAGATTTAGGAGTGTGTCAATGGGAATGTTTGGCCATTCTTCCAGAAATGCATTTGTGAGGTGAGGCACTGATGTGGACCAGAAGGCCTGGCTCACAGCCTCCACTATAATTAATCCCAAAGGTGTTCTATCAGGTTGAGGTCAGGACTCTGTGCAGGCCAGTCAAGTTCCTCCAACCCAAACTCACTCACCCGTATCTTTATAGACCTAGTTTGTGCACTGGTGGTCATGTCATGTTGGAACAAGGGGCGGGCCATCCCCAAACTGTTCCCACAAAGTTGGGAGCATGAAATGGTCCAAAATGTCTTGGTATGCATATGCCTTAAGAGTTCCATTCACTAAGGGGCCCAGCCCAACCCCTGAAAAAACAACCCCACACCATTCCCTCCTCCACCAAAATGATATGAACCAGTGCACAAAGCAAGGTACAGAAAGATGTGGATGAGCACGTTTGGGGTGGAGAAACTTGACTGGACTGCACAGAATCCTGATAAAACACCTTTGGGATGAATTATAGTGGGGACTGTGAGGCAGGCCTTCTCATCTACATCATCTACATCATCTACATCAGTGCCTCACCTCACAAATAGAAAAATGGTCAAACATTCCCATACACACACTCTTATAGCTGCAAAGGGTGGGCCAACTCAATATTGAATCCTACAGACTAAGACCGGGATGCCATTAAAGTTCATGTACGTGTAAAGGCAGGTATCCCAATAAAAAGGTGAAATATCTCTGGAGTTTGGAGCAAGCTACCCTGTATGTGAAGCCAAAATGGTGTGAATGATTAAAAACTCCCATGAAGTTTTTTGTGAAATCCAGGGGTTCGGTAGCCAGATTTCCCCTCTGTCCTGCCCTGCTGTTTCACTAGACTGAAAGTGACAGGGAACTCCCCGTCATCAAAATAGAAATAAAAATGCATTTAAGAAGTAGCGCAAGGGAGGACTCCTATCAGATTTTTATTTCTGTCTGTGCCTCAAATCCCACCTGTTAAAAACTGTGGTTAGCGACCCAGGAAGGGAAAGAAAATCTCTATAGCGGAGCACAGATAACAGTATGTCTAATGCTTTCCCACTAAAATGCATCCAGAAAGTATTCACAGCTCTTCACTTTTTCCGCATTTTGTTGTTATGCAAGGCCTGGTTCACGCCTATGCATTTTAGTGCGTTTTCAGTTTTGCAGAAACCCACTACTGTCTGTTTAACATGGTTTCCTATGGTTCACATTCACATCTGTGCATTTTATGGCAAGGGCCAGGGACTTTTTTAGGTTTCATAGACTTTAATGGATCAAAAACATGCATTGAAAAATAGGTGTGAATCAGGCTATACAGCCTTATTCCTAAATTGATTAAATTCATTATTTTTTTCCTCAAAATTCTACAAAAATACCTTATAATAATGACAACATGAAAGAAGTTGGTTAGAAATCTTTGTGAATTTATTCAAAATAAAAAAACAAAAAAAATCCCATGTACATACCATATTTATCAGCCTATAACACGCACCCCCAAGTTTAGGAGGGAATTTTAAGGAAAAAAAAAAAAAAAAAACTTACATTTAAATGCCCATCAATGCAGCCTTATCAGTGTCCATCTGAAGCCTTGTCAGTGTCATTTGCAGCCTTGACATGCAGCCTGTCCGTCACTGCAGCCTGTCCGTCACTGCAGCTTTGTGCATCGTTGTCCCCTCAGTGATAATGTCAGCTTTTATTTTTTAAAATGGCGCCACCGAGATGTCCTGTGTATCTCATCGGCGACCGGTAGTTCCTGGCGGCTTTTGGCCGCCTTCGGCCGTACTCGCCGGCATTCAGCCGCTTTCGGCCCTTCTCGACGGTTTTCCGAAAGACACCGAGAAGGGCCGAAGGCGGCCGAAAGACGCGAGAAGGGCCGAAAGCCGCCCAGAGCCCAAAAACTGCTCGGAAATCGCGGAAGATTGGCGTATAACACGCACCCGCGATTTTCCCCTGATTTTAAGGGGAAAAAGTGCGTGTTAGTATCCTCAGCCTTTGCTCAATATTTTGTTGAAGCTCCTTTGGTACACCCTCAAGTCTTTTGGAATGCGATGCTACAAGCTTGGCACACCTATTTTTTGGGCAGTTTCTCCAATTCTTCTTTGCAGGACTTCCCAAGCTCCGTCAGTTTGGATGGGGAGCATTGGTGCACAGCCATTTTTAGATCTCTCCAGAGATGTTCAATCGGGTTCAAGTCTGGACTCTGGCTGGGCCACTCAAGGACATTCACAAAGCTATCCCGTAGCCAT